>NC_092816.1:154547481-154856648 GCF_023375885.2 Dermacentor andersoni | reverse complement strand
TTTATTTCCACTTTTCACTCTAGCGCGATTCTTGAGAGCAAAACTCGGGTAAATTGTTGTTACTGGCTATGATCTCTGCACAATAGTTCGTCGAACCTGTTTTTTGTGGCAGCCAGTAACTTTGACACAATTCAATGGCCTTTGATAGAAGAAAGCAGCATACACAACTGAAAACATTTCATGCATTGTACAGCTTTGAGATCAGTGTATGCTGTCATTGAAGCCTTACTTGTGAACTGAATATTTTGCCTTGTAAACTCATCCTCAAGATTTGACATCATTTGCTGGAGCTACAATTTGTGAAGGGCAAAGGTCTGGATGTGTAGCATTGACAAAAGTGCAGATCATTCATGCGACCATACATTTGTGATTTGTAAGCAGTTTGGAAATGTAAAAATGAATTGCTAATAAAAATGAAGTAGCTTAGACTGATATAGTGTAAGATAAGCACAATACCATAAGAGAAGGCACTAGAGCAGGAGGTGTAGTCATTTGGTCGAGTTGATAATGATGTGTCATGTCAAAAAAAGTTGAAAGGCGATTCAACCTGTAGTTTAAGTCGATCAAAGACAATGTCCTCCTGAGCAAGTTGGGGAAGAGAATGGGGCAGAGTCGCTGTGCACAGCCCTCTATCGCAACAAACCTCGAATGAGGGGAGTAGGAGAAGCGTTGGACTGTTTAAACATCTTTGACTCCACTATCTTCAGGACAGGCCCTCGAAAAAAAGTCTGAACACCCAGATACCTGATATGCAGAAGCGGGGTTAGCTCGCTAAGGTAGACATTGTCTTCAAGAGAAAGCAGCATAAGTTGCTGAACAGACAGGGACAAAAAGGAATGTCATACAATATGCCAGTTAAAATTTTCATTGCTGTCATTAATGACCTGTCTAGTTCTTTTATCCCAGTCACTAGTGGTTCTTTTTGTAGCAAAGAAGTCAGGCACTGCCATCTCTTATTAGGAACACATCGCCATGGCACTGCAGCATGCATTTATTTTCTCGCTTTAATTTTTTACTCAGGTATGCACTGGTGCGGAGCAGCGTCTCTCAGGAATGTCAGGGTCAGTCACTGCGACTATCGGCAGCGTCGGTGCCGGGAAGTGGTGCGGGCCTCTCCTTGGGGCGGCTTCTGCTCTCTGTGGCACATGGCAGCTACGAGGAGCTGAGTGGTGGTGACGGCGTGGTGTGCCTGCTGGTGCCCCAGGGCCCAGTCTACCCGCGGTCCAAGGTCTACGTGCCCCTGCTTGTGCGCCCCAATCCTGCCTATCCACTGCACTCGTTCGTGATAAGGTAAGGGCAACACTACCTCCTCCAAAACATTTTTCTCGTACAGATGGGCAAAATACGTAAGAAGCACTTGTGTTCTAAGTGTAGACATTGTACTAAACGCTAGTTCGGAGCATGCGTTGAGTGCACGATCGTTCAGTGATAAAATAATTTATCAGTGAGTCGTTCAGGTTTAAGTTGCACTTGTTTCTATGCTGCAACTGGAAGTTTTTAAATTGCGAACCCGAAGTTTGTAAATACTGTCGACAACATATTACTGGCACTATTTTTCAGGCTTGCTAACCTGCTCGTGTGCGCCATTTCTAAAGTTCACTTGGCGCATTCTTTTCTGCTTTATTCACACCACTTTTACTGCTGCTTGCCGTGATGTGTGCATCCCATTACAAATGTTTGGCCGAAGCCATCCGACATTGAATGTCGGCGCTAACGCACTTAGCATTGAACCAAGTGCCACCTGTGTATGGCCTCTGAAATGCATGGCACACTGGTGCATGCAAAAGCTTAGAAACGCATCGTGCAGCAAGCGGGATTTTCTTTCACTCCTTTTTGGACTCGCTTCACCATCTAGTAGCACTGCTGAGGAGTCCAGGCATGGCCTCCGAGACGAGAAGCATGATGCGCCAGTGGCTGCAGACATTGAGAATTGTTGCCCTGCTTGCCACACATCCAGTGGTACATAGTCAGTGATTCAAGTTGGAGAGAGGCTCGTAGAAGAGCGGCACATACCCCGTGCATTCATGGTGCAGCTCACTAAAGCTTTGGCACGAAAGACGTTAACTGAAAAGTGGCACATACCTACGCATTGCTGGCGCCACCTGCTAAAGCATCTGGTTGCTGTCCTTGAGGAACCCTTGTGACTTCGGTTCGATTCCGCTCAGCATCGGAGAAATTTAGGAAATCTCCTTCGTCATTGTAGAGCGACACATTTCCAGTGGCGCATACCGTATTTATTCGAATATAAGGCAAGGTTTCTTTCCCAGAATCTTCAGCCTCGAAGTCACCCCATGCCTTATGTGCAAATTTTGCCTTAGATGTGGCTTCACGGCAGCACGCATATCTATGCCGTGAAGCCACAGTATAAGGCGATATTCGCACCGCTGTGAAGTAACACTTTAAGGAAAAAATTCACATGTAACCCGCACTGCACATGTTGGAGCTCCCTTTCCCCATATTTCATGTTCGCCATTTTGCGTTTTGGCTATGTTAGTAATTCATTATTTCGGGTAATCCCTGCCGAGTCTGAATAATCCGTCTGCTACTGTATATCACCTTATATTAGTGTGCATACTTAAGGTTTTTTTCTTGGGTCCTCCAACTGGCACCCTCACCTTATAATCGAATAAATGCAGTACCTAGTTACATCATGTTCGCATCAAAGATGTTCACTGAAGAGTGGCACACACCTACTGGCCCATACCCAGTGACCTAAGTTGGCATCAAAGGAATTCATTTAACAGTGGTACCCGCCCGGTCCCGCATCTACTGTGCCCCATGTCGGCATGAAAAAGGTTCGTCGAAGGAGTGGCACATATATACACATTGCCACATACTCAGTGACCCAAGTTGGTCCGATGGTTGGTCTCGAACCCTTTTCCCTCAGCACAGCAGCTCGATGCGCTACTGATTCGATCCTGGACTACCCAGTGATCGAGGCAGGTGGGAAAAATAGTTGGATAGATATAGATAGATAGACATGCACACACACCAACATGCACACACAATCCAGGAAGTGCGTGTAGTACCCTAAGAATGCAAACGCACCCAAACATTAAAGGCAATACAGCTGTTGCTGGCAATAGTCTGCTGTAAGGAAGCTTTCAGTATGTACAAAGTCCTCTTTAGATATCTAAATACATGCTTCACCTCCTTTTCTCTGTGTGTATGGTTGAGTAAACATATTTTTTATTAGCGGATAGAGCGACTAAAACATAAGAAAGGTGGGCTAGCTTGAAGGCTAATTGCTTTACAAATGGTTAAAAATTTTTAGTTATTTCAGAGGGCCATAAACAGAGCTTCAGCCATCTGGCCTTTGTAAGACCTAGTACGTATTAAACATAGTATGTGTGCTGAGCAGAGCATCATCTTTGGATATCTGTGCTGTCTAGTTCATTTCATCAAGCCAGCTTATGTATCGCCAACTTGTGCTTTCTAAGCTCACCGAGTTGGGTTTATGTGTTTTTTTTTTTTTTAAGCTTAGTCACATTGTCCTAGTTGCCTGTGCTGTGGGTTTTAGGCAAGTAGTGGGCCACAGTCTGTTTTGTTGCTTCAGTGTTGCAGCATTTCCCATCAAAAGCTTTGTCTGTTTGTGTGGTGCTGGTAAATATAATGCTCGCACAGCGGGGGTCCCCCTTAAGTGAAGCACCAACACTGTTGCATAGCTTTATCCCTTTTAAGAAGAAATACCAGTACAAACCATTGGTAATGTTTGTCAAAGATAGCATTAGCTTACTTGAAGTCCCCTGCAATTCTGAATGACAGTCGTATAAACCAACTAAAGGACAAAGCGTGAACAAACACATGAGTGACACATTTAGGAAGGGAGTGGCACAATGAGCTGTGGCTCTACCGCATAAGCCATGGGACCATGGATTATATCATCTCCAGGATCTGCCCATTTTACTATACTACACTGTCTGCAGAATAAGCCCACTTTATTTGCCAAGCAACTGACCAAACAGATGCGCCAAACCTTGAGGGGGGGATGTAAAGCAAGCTTAACTTTAATAAACATATCGTGTGTGTTTGAAGGTGAATATTTGTTTCAGTGAGGAGACTTGCGTACCGCTTGTTGTTCTTTTGCGAAACTCTGTAGAGAGCACACACAGGTACAGTTGTAGGGTTGGTATAGATGGTCATATAGTTTATCTTGGATATATCGGAACTCAAAGGGGATCATGAATAGTTTGATATATTGATCACGCTGTGCCGCCGCCATCAGCGCACTTGTACTCTGAATAGCGTGTAAACGTGCTCGGCTGCTTGTCCATTACAATACCAACAATACGCCATTTAAACGGCCGATAGTCATATGTGGGCAATGAGCCAAGTGGACTGTTGTGTAGAATTTAGAAACCGACTTCCTGTTGAAACCAGTCGTCCTTGCTTCTTGTCCGCACTAAAAAGTCGGCGCGAGGCTCTTCGTGCGTGCTGCTGAGCGCTCCAACTCCTCGTAGCCGGCATGTCCTTTCATTCTTAGCTTTTCTTCTCCTGCCCCTACGTCAGTGACTGCTGACACTACACACACGCTGTTGGTTTCGAAAGTGGCTTTCAACTTGTAAAACATCCGAGTGATTTACCAAATACATTTAACCTTCCGAGCGCGAATGAAATGCGTTCAGCACGGACCTGCAGATCTCACAGCAATGAGTCCACTGCCGCAATGGAGTATTTCCGTGAAGTGTGTATGTGGTGTGCGGTGGTTTTGTTAAATTGAAACTGTGATGCAAAGATCCATCTAAGTGGAGGTTGGGGTCGGATTCATTTTGGCCACCCACAGAATCCTAATATGCCGTTCGTGGATAGCCTTTGTTTACAAGAAGGCAAACCTGGCGCACCTCCACTTCGGCATCCCATGCCTGGCACCACCTAGTGAACAGATTATGTGTCATCCGCGCTTTCTTCTGGAATGCATATCGGACCGGGAGGCCTTTCCTGTTATTGAAGCAGAGTGGTGATCTGCTTTTACCGGTAATGAATGGCCACAGTTCACATGATCCATCCATATGCGCAACTAGCAAAACTGAAAACACCTTGCTTATTTTTGCTCCATGGCATGTACTACTCTTCAAAGTCAATCTCTTGTTTTACAGCATCTGCCAATACAGTCCCATTTTAAATTTGTCGGCATTAAATATTTCCACTGGCGCTAGAAGCGATCGGATCTCCTTTAGGCAAAGTGCACTTGCAGGGGTGTAGCCTTTGATATATTGAATGTGGCGGTGAACGGCAGTTCGCTGTATGCATAGTCCATCACTATTCTTTTGCATGGAATTTTCAAGAAGATTTTACACCTGTTCGATATTACACAATAATTCAATGTATCCGAGCTTAATATATCCAGGATCGGCTGTATAAGACATTTCATTATGTGTACCCAATCTCGTCTCTTCGCATTTGCTGTCAAAGATCACCCAACTATACATTGATTGAGAGACTGAATTCTTGCAAAGAAGTTGACATTTAATAATGTGAAGGGCAGTTGCACGTAACAATCTGCAGCTGTGACACTGATTTCAAGCATATGCTTTGCTCTCTTCTGACAGGGCCAAGGTCAAGCCTGGGTTGAGGATTCTACAGGTGCAGCCTACGGCTAAGCAGTCGTGGAATGTTGCAGTTGACACAAACTCCAAGCAGACGTCTGCGACTGTGACCGTCACTCGCCTCAGTGAGGATACTGCGCTGCCAGAAAGGTCTGAAAAATGTCACAAGAAGTTTCAATGCACCCTTGATGAAAGCAGCAAGCAATGATTTCCAGTGTTAGCGCAAGTCGTGTGATGTCGTGAGAGTTTTACATACACAGGAGATACCTGTGACGAACACTCTGGCCTTATACAGATGTACAGGTCAACTGAAACTAAATTAAATAGTCCTAAGAGTTTGTCTGTTTAAAAGGATCACATTCTATAGAAGTTACACTGTACATTTCACCGAACCAAAAATGAAAGTTCTACACAAGTAGCAGCTCTGAAGAGAAGGGTGAGTGATGTGAGAGTTGGCTGTACAGTGTACACTTTAGACAGCTAGCAGCAAAATCTGCAAGTCATGCAGTTGTAGGTGTTGTATGATACAGCAGACTTCCAATAATTCAGCATTGTTCAATTCAACCTTTCTGTTCAACCTTAGTGGTACAGGTCTGTCAGTTCTTAAGTATTGCCACTTTCATGAGCTATGCATCTATCTGCAGAAGGAAACCATACCTGATTTGTAGGTTTCAGGGCATTAAAAAGATATAAAAAGATAAATATTAAGTTAAGCCGTGCTGCTGGCTTGCATTCCTGGGGATGCAAATAGGCTGAATTTACCTAGCCTGCAAGGCTTGGTGTGCCAGAGAACAATGTACTGTCAAGATACGAGTGGCAAGACTGCATTGAAGTTTCTCAATCAACTCCCCATGTTCTCATAAATGTTGGTGACATTAGGGGTAATATTCTCAGGCGATCAGTTTCAGCGATAGTCTCACTTTCATAAGAGTCAGCCCACAAGAGCCAACTATAGAGCTTCTCTCTCGTGTTTGCTCAACCCTCGTCTGGTGCCTATTCTCTGGAAATCTTGCAAAAGTGAGCTATCTCCAAAAGTGACTGTCCAGGAATGCGCCCCTGGCTGAGGCTAGGGAATTATTTATTAAGAAAGAAAAGATTATCAATTTCATTGTAAGATACACAAAATGTCAGCCTTAATATTCAGATTTCTTGCACGAAAATGGCCTAGGTACATAAAAACACAGCTAAATGTTTGCGATGTTACAGTGATGTCATTAACACAGTGTTAGGGCATGAAATTAAAGGTACTTCAGCAAGTTTCTAAGGGGCGATTTCTTAGAGCCTTTCTCTTGAGTGTCGTTTTAAATGTGGGCTGTTAATTATGAGGGTAACAATATACAGTTGAACCTCGTTGATACGTTCCCGTCACGCACGTTTTTCCGGGGCCCACGTTCGCAATCGATAAGAAAAAGTGACCCAATAGAGTTGCGTTCATATTTTTCTGATTCATACTTTCCCGGAAAATACGATTTTTTGGCACCAATATTCAGTACATCGCCAAACTGCGACCGTATGACACCTTTTCAGGCCGCTAGATCCCTTGTGAACAAGAAAATGTGCGAGGCGCGCGCGATTGAGGCCAGTATATAGCTGCCTGCCACGGCAGCTTCACTGCAATACTTGCCCACCCTCTCACGTGAGAACACCAGTGTGCACTCAGTTTCGCATTTCATTACCAGCAAATCTCTGCGGGGTCATCACACACAGCATTCACAGCTATCACCGCCAATCCTGTTGCGATAAGCATTTTCACCTATCTAGCTGTTTCACAGCATGTGGTGCCGTTGGAAGTGTAGCACACGGTTTTATTAGGCGATAACCAAAACACGCTGCCCTTCCCTGCTGCAGGCGGTGCAATGTGGGCATCACGTTTCGCTTCGGTGGCTTCCGGCGTCGCCCACCAGCTTGATTTCGTCTCGGTTTCCCATAGCCCTCTTAAAACACCACACAATAGAAAATCAACAAAATGTGTCTAGGGCTACCAGAGCACCACCAGCTCGACTTGTGTCAGCGTCTCATACCACAAAGATCTGCGCGACACTTCGCATTATGTAAGATGTCAACAATATTGAGTCTCTCAAATTTTTTAGTTACTTTGAATCGTACGTTTCCAAAGTTAGTAAGATTTTTTCTCGCCGATTTTTCCAAAACGGATGAACAAGGTTTCACTGTAATAAATTTTTTCACATAAACAATTGTTTCAGCTCTGCAATGTATCCCAGTGAGCCCATGTAATACTATGCACCATTTATTCCCAGAATATATACTCTCAAATGCACCCTCCTCGTGGCGCCCTCTAGTAGCATGTTAGTGCTATTAGTGGCGTTAGCTACACCACTGCGTTGCCAACTATTACAAAGCACACTACAGTCAACGACCGATTATTCGGACATCAATAATGTGGACGTGCTGGATTATTTGGAGAGCCCCGTGGCACTGCCGCTAGCCCCATAGACTTAACGTGTAAAGACAATAAAAATTCTGGACACCTTACAGCATGTTGTGCAATAATTCCACCTCTACCTGCACAAGCATGTGCTGATATCGCCACCGTGTCGAGCAGAAATAGCAATATTCTTGTTTTGAGGTGTCCCTGCCCGTCGGTTCTGTTGCCAGTGCTCTACGAAACCGAAACTAGCAAAGCCTAATTGACCTAGTAGTGGCTGATGAAAATTTGGTACATGCATTGACTGTACTTTCATCTATCTGTAGCGACAGCATGACACTTGAGCCGTGATTTTGTAGCAAGGCTTTCCGCTCGATTCTATGCCACTCTTAATTATTATTGACTATCCATGGCTGGTTAATCCTGTCGATAACGTGTGCAGAGCATCACCCTGTCCACTGAAGAAGCACGAAAAGCGTGAAAAGGAATAACATAAAAGGCATTGCTAGAAAAATCATGGCCACAGAACATCTCGGCCAAGGGCAAGGTGTATGTGCGCACACCAACACACATTGACAAACTTCGACCGTATTCTTCAACGATCACTTTAGAGAGAGAGTTTCATTTTTGTGCAACTAGCATCGTACACGTTGATGGGCAGCAGCATTTCGGCACAGTGACAAGATAGCATTCCCGGCTACCGTGCCAAGAATGCCGTCGCTCCTAGATGACGATGTATTTTGTGCTATAGTCACACAAAATCGAAAGCATCTCCAAAAGTGATGACCTGAGAATACTGCATGTCTTTCTTGGTCACTTATGGAACAAAGTAACTTATTTTTGGGCGAATCTATTTCTGATTCCCAGTTATTTGGAATGTTTTGGTTGTCCTCGTCGAGTCCGAATGGTCGGTGGACAACTGTACTACTACGAACACTAACATCATGTTTTTGTCTAGCAATTCTTGTTGAAAATTGCAGTTGCATGGTCCCTCTTGCACTTGCTACACAGTGGGGAAGAAGTACTCAACTGGCTCTTCGAAGTGGAGGAAGGTCTGGGCCATGAAGATGGAGGTCAGGTGACCTGGCACCTGCGCTACCTAGACCTCCCCAACTTGGACAGCACAGCCACTGTGAGCAGCACTGCTAGTGTCAGCGAGGTTGACGACAGCATCAAGCTCACCTCCCGGCTGGACATCCACAAGGACGACGTCCAAGCCGTGCTTCTTGTCGCAAAGGTACTCGCACACTTTTGGCAAGTCAGGACAGTTCAGAGAGCGCCATTTGAATGCAGGCTCTGCTGCATGAGACTCATTGCAGTGGTGCTCGTAACTTCAGTAAAGCATCGAACACTCGTTTTAAGGCAAAGCTTTCTTTAGGTGCCCTACTGGGTTTGCCTGGTGGTTGTCAGGTGCATCTCGAGCGCAGCACACATAGTACAACGCACCCACATGTGTAAGTCTCACGTCTGGTGTCCATCGAGCACAGAGAGCATGGAAGCCTCTTGGGCACATTGCATTCAGCACATGTGAAAAGAACTCGAGCATCAGTGCATCAATCATGCCAAGCAACACGTTCACATGAAAGTGTTTACGGGCAGTCTTTTGTATAAAGTTGAGTGGTGGTGAAATGAGACCAGCACTGATATCTAGGCAGACTTCTTCAAAAGCAATGAACCAGAGAGCCGAAAGAGAACATCAGCACTGTTCAGCAAACAACATTGGGCACCTTCACCTTGTGGGTTTTCATAGGATTCCTTTCACTTCCCTTCACTCGATTGTATTCCTTTCTTATCTTCCACCGTTAACTGCTGGCTGATGCCAATAATAACTAGGGGCAGAATGTCACTCAAAGCACTGATGACATGAAAAAAAAAATATTATTGAAGGGGAATTGTTACATTCACATAGTTTCTGGGATAGAAGTGTTACATAATTTCTAAAACATGCATGCTGTGAATTGTTTGCAGTCAAACCAGCTGCTGAATACAGCAGTGCTGACCGGCAAACAGGTGTCACAGCCCATGAAGGTGTTCGTGGTGAGCCAGTCTGGTCTCCTGGGAGATGTCACCCTGCAATCCTCATGCCACTCAGCTGACGAGTCCGTTCTCAAGGCAAGTGGTTGCAACAATTGCCATGTTTTCCAGGCTATAGTCCTTACCCGCTGTGTAGCTCGCAGGCATGAGCTTTGACTGAAAATAGGCTTTTCAGCTTGTCTGCTACCAGCAGACACAGTATAGTACTTTATTTGGTGCCAGTATACTGTACATAGTGCTCTAGACTCCCATTAATTTGACCTCAGTTAATCCAACTCTTCACTTAATTTGAATGCATTAGAAAGTCCCAGCAAAAATCTATACATAGGTTATGGAAAGAAGACTCATTTAGCTTTCGTGTGAAAGTATGCTGCATCAGTTAATTCGACCGCCATCAGCGCCCTCTCAAGTGCGCAGGGACTACTAAAAGCAGACAGCACTACTGCTTCCCTAGGCGACAATGGTGACGGCACCAACCCTTCCTGCAATGACGATTACGACTTGTGCTATACCTTGGTCAATGTCTCCTTTAAAGATTTTGTCAGCGCTGATGACAGTGCTGCTGTCTGTGGGCCACTGATTAACGACAACATGCATAGTTTTAGTGCAGTTAGCATTCTTTGCCTGCTTCAGGCATTTTGAGCCTGTCTGTCTTGTCTGTTTGTCGCGCTTGTCCTTGTCTGTCTTCCTTGTGTCTGTGGTTTTTTTTGCGCTAAGCTACTACTTCAAATTTGTCTGTTTGTCGGTCTATCTGTTCATCCTCTTACGCCAACCCAGTGACCGAAGTTGTCAACCAGCTTGAGCCACGAAGTATCTGCGCAGGGTCATGATGCCGCCATAGTTGTTTCTTAGTCGTCATTCCTGCTTTGTCATCTAACTGTTGTCACACCTTCTACGCCAACCCAACGCCAATTTAAATATATTCGGCCACCTCTTGTCATGCCATTGTCATTGCCCCATCGTCGTCACTGTGCCGTTTTACTGTCATCACTTCAGTAACGTCATCCCATTGTCGTCATGCCATCAATGTCATACTGCCTTTGTCTTTCCATCTATGTCGATCCTTTTTCGTCATTCTGTCGTAATTATTCTGTCATCTTTCAATCATGATTATGCCACCGTGGTCATGCCATCGTCGTCATTCCGTCGTTGTCAGGCAGTCGCTCTCATGCAGTCAGGGTCGTGCAGTCATCGTCACTCCAGCTTCATTATCTGACTCTCGTCATACTGCCATCATTGGACCATCCTTGTCACACAGGCTTCCTGATGCAGTCGTAATAGCACCATTGTCGTCATACACTCGTTTTTATCCCATTGTCCTCTTACCGTTTTCCTGCCATCGTCGTCATGCCATTGTCATGATTGCATCGTCGTGCATTCCTTGTCGTACCATCATTGTGATGCCATTGTCGTGATGCAGTAACATCATTCCACTGTCATTCCATCATCGTCATACCACCTTCATTGATTAGTCAAGCTCTTTTCTTCTTCAGCATTCTATTGTATTGATGTCGTCATTCATTCGTGATTGCGGCGCCATTGTCATACCATTGTTGCGATTGCGTAGTCGTCAGAGAGTCACTATCATGGTCATACCGTCATCAACGTGTCACTGTGGTCATGCCATCATCGTCGTTCCAGCTTCATCATACCATTGTTGTCACTCCATTGTCGTCGTACAGTTGTCGTCATCTCATTGTCGTCGTGCCATTGTTGTCACAGCGCCGTTGTCATTCCATGGACGTCATTCCTTGCTCATTATTCCATCGTCGTCAGTGTGTCAACGTCAGAATCATCGTCATGCCGCAAAGCTCATAGGTGACCTTGGAAAGCTAGTGCAGTAGTAACACGAAAGGATAGCCGATTATGTCACATATAGCCGACACAACGGAACTCGCAGAATGACAACTGCAGATGTTAAATGAACTTGACTTCAGATATACGGTGTGTTACTACATTGGTCACATGCTAATTGCATTGCCATGGACAGTCGCTGCGAGATGAAGTTCTGCCGTAATTTTATTGCAATAGCAATTAGTATATGGACACTGGAGGCGTATTTCTGCTCTCGGCGTCACTGTGACGTTCAGTATGCAGTCCAAGGGCGATAACATTGTCGCTGTGTGCCATATGCTGTATGTGCGAGTGAAAGCGTGCGAAGGTGAGCTGACGATGGTGGCTCAACCTCACGCATACAAGGGAGGAAAGCAGTGAGGACGTGTGCCGTCTTCGGTCACATGCAAGGCACTAGGGGGAGAGGAGGAAGGGGGGCGGTGTTCTACTTCAGCAGCAACTGTGTATGGCGCAACCGTATAGGCCCTATCTTGAAAGTGATCTGCAGTGGGGACAGAGTGCAGAGTACCAATAGGTTCGTGTGCACTATGTTCTCGCCACTCAGTTTGCGTTGAACCGCTAGCCAGCATGAAGGTCACTTCGCTTGCTTTTGCTGCCGCGCTTCCTCCCACCAGCTGTTTGACGGCGAGTATCTGCAGTCATCAAGTGTGATGTGTTAATTCTTGCCTGTGTGCGTGTGACACTATGCTTAATTTAGTTAGTTTATATGGCCGATAAACCTACTGTCCTTACTTCGTATAGCTGTCTAGTAATTTGCTATCGCAATCGATGCTTCACCTTTCAGGTGAAACTACAACTTTTTTTTTTTTGTAATACTTTGTAATACTACATTTTACCAGTGCTGGCATATGGGGCACAGACTTGGAGACTCACAAGGAAGCTTGAGAACAGGACTTTAAGGAGTGCACAAAGAGCGATGGAATGAAGATTGCTAGGCATAACGTTAAGAGACAGAAAGAGAGCATTTTGGATCATATAGCAAACGGGTATAGCCGATATTCTAATTGACATTAAGAGAAAAAAATAGAGCTGGGCAGGTCATGTAATGCGCTGGTGAGATAACCGTTGGACCATTAGGGTTACAGAATGGGTACCAAGAGAAGGGAAACACAGTCGAGGACGGCAGAAGACAAGGTGGAGCGATGAAATGAGGAAATTTGCGGGCGCTAGTTGGAATCGGTTGACACAGGGCAGAGGTAATTGGAGATTGCCGGGAAAGGCCTTCGTCTTGCAGTGGACATAAAACAAGCTGATGATGATGACTGAAGTAGCCTGTCAATGATGAAAGACTACAGTCCAGCCCACTTATAACAGCCGCAGATATAACGAACACTCGCTTAGTACGAACGAGGGCGGTGCTACCGTCAAAATATATATTGGGGCAATGGCACATTGTCTCACATAGAACGAACTGTTGTGGCCTCAACACTCGGTTAGAGCGAACGCGAAGCTGTCGGGCCCCTGTAGTTGACCGAGCCGGCGGTGTTTGGTGCGGTTTCGCTGGACTGCGAACCCGCGGCAGGCGAATTTCGCGCACTTTGTGTTCCCCTGACACGACGCGAACACAGAGCGCACAAAGCGTCCCCCGGCGCTCCTTTGCGGGTAAAATAAAGTAAAAAAAGAAAAAGCGCTTCCGCTTTATGGCGGGTTTTATGGGCCCAGGCACCGAGGACGCCATAGACCACCCACCGGAAGGCCGGTCGCACGAGGACTTGTGGCAACGCGTCGTTGACACACAGCTGGCCGTACCTGACGTTACATGGGACGATTTCGTTTCTGCTGATGACGACGCCGACATTGCGGAGCCATGCACTAACGAAGCTATTGTGCGTGAAGTGCGAGCCCTTCCTGACTGCCCAGAGACCGACGAGGACGATGACGAGGATGCTGCTCTACCGCCAGTTGCTGTGAACGCTTCAACCGCGATCGGTTACATCGCGTCGCTTAAGGAACTCGTGTGCAGCAGAGGCCTTGGCGATGAACATATTACCGCGCTGGAAAAATTAGAAACGGCAGTGATGCGATCAGCTTTGAAGAAGCAGACATGCATCACGGACTTTTTTCAAAAACAAAGTGAACTTTCGTCTCGCTTGCTCTTTTTTCCCGTATTATAGGTGGTCCACTTAGTACGAACTTTGGATACAACGAACAAATGCCACGTGACGATCAAGTTCGTTATATGTGGGCTGGACTGTACTTCAAGCAATAAAAAGATATTTTAATTAATTCGACCTTTAGGATAATTCTACCAAATCTTTGGTTCCAAAAAGGTTGAATAAATGGCAGTCAACTATATTGAGCATATAGTATTTGGTGCCATCACAATTGTCCTTGTGTTTTGTGCATATAATAAGTTGCATATAAATGCACTGCACATTTTGCAACTAGGTTTTGTTCATGTGTTCACAAACCAAAGCCCTGGAAAGCAGCCACTTTAATCATCGCGAGCAACATTCACTTGCATATCAGAAGCTGCCACTATGAGCTGGAAATGTTGCTTGTTCACGATGACAATTATTGTGGAGCTGATTTTGCTGTGATATATATATTTTTTTTTTTATTATTTTTTTATTTCTTTTTTTATTTATTAATACTGTCAACCCTCATAGAGGGACATAACAGAGAGGACAATACAATTACATACATCAAATATGTACAATGCCAATGTACGTAAAGTAGCTCAACACATGTCAACTCACAGTGAATGAGATGTTCACTTGAATGATGTTCAGCACACTTCTGACATTTATCAAAGTACTTACAATGAACATCAAGCCGCACATATCACTTGGCATGTCAAAGCTCAATTGTAAACTCCCGTAAATACGCCTCAGCAGCATTTTCAAAGTTGGTGACATCTTTTAGGCTAACAATAGCGTTTGGCAATTGGTTCCACATTTCTATTGCAGCCGGGAAAAAAGAGTATCGAAATGTATCAGTGTTGGTACGGTACGGCTTTATGACGTAGTCGTGGTTAGTTCGCGGGTTTCTTTTGCCTGGAGCGTGTAGATATTTGAGCTTATCAATCTTAAGTTGACCCTGCATTATTTGATAAAGCATCTTCAGCCTATATTTCTTTCTACGTACTTCAAGAAGATCCAAGTTGCAACGTTGTAGCATAAGCGTGACAGATTCCTTCCTTCGGTACGTCGAACAAATGAAACGCGCCGCCGGTCTCTGTATCCTTTCCAATTTTCTCTTAAGCGTCACTTGATGGGGACTCCAAACAACGGCTGAATATTCTAGTATCGTCCTAATGAAGGTGGTGTATGCAATAAGTTTTATATTACGCGATGCATGTTCCAGTTTTTTTCTCAGAAACTATAACTTTTCATAGGAAGTCATGCAGACGTTATCTATATGTTGCTTACATGTCAAATTTCTTGATATTGTTACCCCTAGATACTTGAACTGGTGCGCATTCTCCAATAAATGTCCTCCAATGCTATAAAAAAAGGAATAGACAGTTTTCTTTTTGGTGATGTGTGTATATGTAGATTTGGGATAATTTATTTCCATTTTTCATTTCCTACACCAATCGTCTAAATTTTGCAAACATTACTGAATTTTAAGCTGGTCATCAAGTTTAGTAATTGTGGTGTAAATTAAGCAGTCGTCTGCGAAAAGCTTAACCTGAACACCCTCTTCTGCCACGCTACTAATGTCATTGATATAAAGGAGAAACAATAATGGTCCCAATACTGAGCCTTGGGGCACTCCTGAGAGTACAGCTAATGAATCTGATACATAACCATCCAGTTTAACTACCTGCGTACGGTTGGTTAAATATGCTTCAATCCATTTTATTATCAATTCATTTATTCCTGCATTACGTAATTTGAAGATTAATTGGACATGAGGTACTTTATCAAAAGCTTTCGCAAAATCCACGCAAACCACATCAACCTGTTGTCCTATATCTACTGCACCCGCAAAGTCATGAATTGTTTCTATTAACTGTGTAACAGTTGATAACCCGGTCCTAAAGCCATGTTGATGAGGATATAGTAAATTGTTCTGATCTAGAAACCTAAGTATGTGTTTTGCTATTATATGTTCGAAGACTTTGCAGGTAACTGAAGTAAGCGACACTGGACGGTAATTTGTTGCCTGTCTTCGGTTACCTCCTTTAAATACAGGTATCACGAATGTGGTGAGCCAGTCTTGCGGCAATGAGTGAGTTGTATAAGATTTTCGAAATATGACAGTTAGATAATGTGATATCCATTCTGCGTATCGCTTGAAGAATACTGCAGGTATATTATCGGGTCCGCTCGATTTTTTCGTATCTAATTTGAGTAGTTGCTGAAATATTCCTTGCTGGGTGATTTCAAGGGTTTCCATTGGAACAGTAGGGGGAATATGTAAGGCTTCCAAACTCACATTAGTTTCTGGGACGTTAAGTACAGATTGGAAAAAATGGTTAGCATTGTTTGCTATTTCATTCTTTTCTCTTATAATGTCGCTTCCATCATGAATTTCGTCAATCATTTCTTTCCTGTCGCTAAAATATCGCCAAAATTTTTGAGGTGAGGATCTAAGGAAATCACTGAGGTTTTTTTCAAAGAATGTTTGTTTAGATTTAGCCAAAGTACGTTTGAGTTCAGTTTTTAAATTGGCCAAGACCACTGGCGACTTGCTCCCTTTACGCCATCTCTTAATTTTTCTTTTAATATGAATTATATCTCGGGTGATCCAAGGACTTGTCTGCTTTGTTTTTTTAACCCCTGATGGAACATATTTGTCCATGCAATGACTTATAATACATTTGAATTCCTGCCATAATTTCTCTACTGTTTTTAGACCAGCGGTACTCTTGAAAGTATCAAATTGAATCTCCAAAAAATCAAGAATCGAAGTGTCATCAGCCCTAGCATAGTCCTTAATTTTTACTGGCACATAGCTCTTTATTTGCCTAGTTGCTCGGATAGGCACATCGAGACAGATCATCCTGTGATCTGATATACCATCTTCTACCCTCACATTGTAATCATTTAGTTTATTTGATAGGAACACCAAGTCTAGTATTGACCTTGACGTCGGCGTAATTCTGGTATCTTCAAGCACGATTTGTTTCAAATTGTACGCAAACATAATGTCCAGTATTTTTTCAGCACTTACTGATTCCACACCACTATACGAAAAATTTTTCCAATTTATATGTGGTAAGTTAAAATCTCCAGTCATTACCAACCTAGTGTTCCCATTTACATGAGAATATAAGAACTTGTTCAGGTTTTCGAGAAACTCAGGGGAGCTTGAGGGTGGCCGATATACAACTCCGATAAGGAAAACAGTACCTTTGGAAGTTATTTTACACCAGAGAGTTTCTGGTACTTCACAATCAATCAACGAAGCATTCAGAGAATTTTTAACTAATATACACACCCCACCTCCACGTGAGTCTCTGTCTTTTCTAAATATGTTGTAACCGGGAGGTACAGTGCAATCATTCGGTACATTTCATGCAACCATGTTTCAGTTATAGTGGTTATGTGAGGATCATGCAAAAGCAATAAATACTCAAGATGCGTAGTCTTATTTACTATACTGCACGCATTAAACGAGAGCAATCTTAGCTATTTTTTTGGTGTCTCAAATGAGCTGCATGAGCTATCAGATCCATTTGACTTAGTTGATACAACGCGCTCACTTCGCTTCATTTGATCAGTATCACGTTTGCTCGAGTGCAAGTAACGCTTGTCTCTGATGTCATCCCTTGCGTATAACTGATCGTTTATCCGAAGTTTATTGTGCACAAGAACTACTTTTGCACCTGCGTCCCTGTCCAAGGCAGCACTATCCCATAATTTCTTTCGGATCTGCACTGTTTCCTTCGCATAGTCATTGCTTATCCTGATTGAAGTTCCCTTTAGCTTTGTGCCGCTTTTGAGGACAGTATCCTTTTCCTTGTAGTCATAAAATTTCAAGATCACAGGCCTTGGTCTACCAAGGTCTATATAGCAGGATAAATATTTGCCGGCACACTGTGACCTCATTTTCTTGAAGTGTGCCTTTCATCTTAAAAAATAAAATCATGTGTAGTCTGTATACATAGATAGTCCACACCTTGCAAAATGTCAACTTTTAAAGTAGAATAGTTTGTGAACTACTTTTGCAAAAACATGATACTTCAACAAGGGAAGTGGAGTTAAGTTTCATTCTACTGCAGAGTATGAAATGTGCTTGCTTAAAGTTTAAGAAGGCAAATAAATGAATAATTATGACATGTATGCTTTTATTTAAGCCTTTCTTAGAACTATACACTTGAGAAGTGCATCATTCACAGCAGTAGCTCTCATGGGTCCGGTCAGCTCTCACCATTTCCATATGTCCATTCAAAGGCTGTTCCACAGGACTAGTTACTTTGCATAGCTTCGGAAGTTGCTTCAAGTATATGCGCAGAGGTTTTCCAAGTGTTTATTCATCACTCGTGACAGTCATAAAGCACTCACACTAGTGACAAGAAATTCCTAGTTCAAGAGCATTAGTTTTAACCCAGTACTGCGACTATTATTCCAAGGCTAGAACCCATGTTCAATATTGTAAGCAGTATCATCATATTAAACTGATCCAGAGGGCCTGCACGCAAATTGAAGGTAACGAGATGCGAAAGTGATTTTAACTGAAGGATATGTATGCATCAATCTTGTAAACAATGGGGATGTACTTCAGCGAACTCTAAGGACACATTAACTATAGCATTTGTACACTTCGCTCACAGCCAGTTCACAAAATTAATTGTATAAGTCATTGAAGCATTATCTCTGTGCCACCATTAACAGAGCAGGCAGTTTCCCTGTCTGGCTCTGCGCAGCACGTATAGTTACAATAGCAACAAAGTAAACATAGCGACACATCATTGCACTGAAGCACTTCATTGGTGGGCCTTCAGTATTTTTTTTTCTTCAAATGCTTGTTTGAACGAGGCACAATTGGATGATAGAGCTAGTGGTAATTGAATGACAAAGCCAGGATCAAACCCGCAACCTCGAGTTCTGCAGCACAATGCCATTGCCACTGGGATAACGCAGCGAGTGTTTTGCTTATCTTTAAGATGGATAATGAAGGCAGAAACGCCAATGCACTGCAGGTGAGATAGAGATGCTCAAGGTTGCGTGGTGCCTTACTATCGTCTAGTACTCGACCAGCTATTTAACCAAAATAACGTGGGGAGGTTTGCATGTGTTCCTAACAAGTACCAATTATGTGGCCTGGCCTTATCCATGCAGGTCTCACCGTCATGCACGTCAGTGTACCTGGACGGCTCAGAAGTGCGGGGCTCACAGAATGCAACTGTGCTAGTCAAGTACGGAACATACACGGGCCAGGCTGCCTTTCTAGTGTGGATGCCCGAGCTTCCCCTGGACCTGCGGCTCTCAGACACAAAGCTGAGCCAGATTCGAGCTTGGCGCACTCCGCACAGGCACAAGAGGTAAGGCCTGGCCCCGGTGCACTGACCTCCACACCACAGCCTCTATCATGGTGTTAACAGCGCAAAATTTAGACGAGAGACGAGACGAGAAGACGACACCATCGTCTTGTCTCTTGTCTACATTTTGTGCTGTTAACACCAGGATGGAAAACCAACAAGCCCAAGCTGCTATTCTAGAGCCTCTATCAGCTCTTCGTGTTCTCTCACTTGTCACACACGCTGTGCCGTCTAGTGGCGTTTTGGTTATTTTTCCTAGTTGCCTCAGGTGTTAATTCAACACACGATGCCCAGGCTAAGTGGTGCTTTTCATTTTGTAGTTACAGCTTTTACTGATAGACAGTTTGCATCCTTGATGTTCTTTGTTCCTCACCCATCATCGCACACCCATCACTTCCACAGGATAGTATTATAAGCGGTGGCCCTTCATGTCAGTAGCATTAAGCAAATGAGCCATGTGTATGGGTTATTTAGGATGTAAATACAAAAGCAATATTTTGTAATTTGACAGGTTACTTTTGTTTCATTGTAAACTGATAGCACATCTTTTCTTCATCTTTTTGTGCTCCTCACGATGTTAACAATAATACATAGATCCACTTTGCCTACGGATTCATACAGTTTCGTTTGTCAAGTTCAACTGCTGTGGTTATTACAGTGCAGCAAGTATAAAATTCTGGAACTCTCTGTGCCTTGCCAGGTGCCGGAACCCACTCCTCCAAGGGACCGTGGACTGCCGTAACAATTGGCTGCGCAACAAGCGACGCATCCTTGAGAAGTGGGATGATGTACGTAGACTATCATTTGTTGAATGTGTTTCTTAAGCCAGAATGTTTGTTGGGGCCTGTTAGTACACACTGCACCATCTCTCTGTGCCTGAATGGAGAGGACTAATGCCAGACTTTAATGTTTAGTGCACTGCACGTAAGAAGCAAGTAGAAGAAGCCAGTAACTTTTCTCCGTCACCAACTATGCCATCGCGCTGCCTGCGCACCCTTTTCCCCCATGCTGCGCCCATGTATTACCAGTGGGGAGCGCGTGCTCGCGCACTCATGCCAGCACTCCGCACCTATCACACCACACGAGCGATCCTCAGCCTCTTCTTCGCAGCTCTCCATCGTACACCCTCTTCCTCCGTGTTGCGCTTGCATGTTATCAGCAGCGAGCAGCACTATGGAAGTAGTGTGCAACAGAAGAAACAAATGTTACTTTGCGCCACCTTTCACGTGCCTTGCATGTCCAGAGTCACCCAAACTGAGACGCACTGCTTCCCCTGTGCTTGCGTGCAAGCTTGAATCAGCCGGTGCAGGCTGTGTAAACGCATGGCTTCAGTTGGGAATGGCACTGCCAGTCCCCGCATGAGTGTGTCTGACCCGAGAACAAAAAGTTTTTTCGATATGTGAGCTGGAAAAGGGCAACCGGCAGAAATGGGAAATCACGACTTACTGCGTTCAACATTGTCAACTGCACTGAATAACAAGGAAGCCATACTGGACAACTTCGAGAAGAGCTTCTCAGCCAAACAGAAGTGCAACCGTGATTCAAATTATCCTGAAGTGGAGAGTGGGCTTCCTGAGTGGCTGTAAAACTCCAGAAGTGTGAACCTCCTCGTGAATGGGCTTGCACTGACCGCAAAAGCCGAAGCTTTCGCCCTCTAAGTGGGCAAGCAAGATTTTAAATGCAGCAATGGCTGGCTTGAATGCTTCAAGCGACAGCATGGTGTTTCCTCAAAATCAATGGTTGGCGAAAGTGCAGCCGTGGACCATGACATCTTGGAGGGATGGCGCAAGCATTGGCTAATCTCCCTACGTCAGTAATGTGAAGAGAAAGGCATTTGCAACATACCTGAGGCTGCATTCTTCTACAAATCATTGGCGAAGCACACATACATTACAGTAGGATCCTCATTGAGAGGCAAAGAATGCAAGAAGTGTGTTAAGGCTCATTCACACTGGTGGCTGACAGTGGTCGCGCAACCAAGTTGGTTGCAAATGGACACTTTTCCCCAAAAGCAACCATTTTGGGCCAGTCACGCAACCGCATTCACAAAACCGCAGAACCAACAGGACATCTGTATACGCTGCCGTTTATTTTATAGGCAATGGCATTGTAAGCAGACGTGAATGGCATATCGCGAGACATTTTGGTGCAGTGACTCGCCGGTCATACTTGCTGGTGCAGGCATCAGTCGGCTTGAGTTACTTTTTCATTTGAGGACAAGCTTACTTTGTTGATAATGGGGAAGGCAAAGCTGTGATGCTTCTGCAATGCACTGATGCCTAAAGACTTCATATGTAAAGACAATAAATATGCTTGGATGACTGTTAGCTGTTTTTCAGGACTACAGTCAACAACTGATAATTTGGGCTCTGTAGGGAACGTCAATAAGTCCAAACTATCGAATGTCCAAAAAAATGAATGTATCCTAAAAAAAAAAAACATTATTTTATTTATGTTTTAAGGCCCCTGTGCAAAGAAGCAGTGATCGATTCATTACTGTGTGCACCTCCGCTTAAGTGCAACCAAGTCCACCTGTATTTATGCCAGTTTTGTGTTGTCTCTGTACGCCGATGCAAGGATTGCAAAGGCTCGAGTCAGATCCACATGTGAAGGCTCCAAAACACACGCCACATCATCATCACCAGAGTTAAAGCCGCTGTTCGACTATGGGAGAACTTGCTCAATTCTTCCATCATCATTCAGTTCGGCACATGATGACACCACTCTGTCAACACCTGCAAAGTGTTCAGATGTAACGGCAGCAGGAATCGGCACACCACAGCTTAGCAGGTCATCAATGATGTCCGCATTTGAGCTCGTTATGGTAGGCGGCAGTTCAGACTCTTAAGTTGCGGAGTCCGGCTCAGTCGGACTGCAACTCAACACTCATTTGGAGTCAGACTACGAGGACACCGTTAGTGCCATTTGAAGCGGACTGTCGATAACTTCACAAGAAAGACTTCCTGGAGCCAGCAGAGTGCTGTTTGGAATGCATACTAAACAAACAAACAAGCACAGAATGGCAGGACGCTGTCGGGAGGGCAAATTCAGCAAACAACAGTGGGCGACGCACAGTGGTGCCAGAATGTATGGGATGGTCACGATGTTGATGCGACCTCACAGTCGAACAAAGCCTCCAAGATTGGCATTTGCAGTTAAATCTCTGAGGCGCAGTGCTGCGACCAAGGCAAGGCCTCACACGTTTAGCGTGTAATCTCTGAGACCGTACTTGCCAGAGGAGATAATGGCAGCAAAGTCGGTGTATGCTACAGCCACGGACAGAGTCTAGATAATTAAATGTAGAGCTGGCAGCTGTTCGAAATATTAGTCGTCTTTACACATTAAGTAAATAGGGCCATTGGCAATGCCACGAAGCTGTTCGAATTACCGAGCACGTCCGGATTATCGGTGTCCAATTTATCGGTTGGTGACTGTATGTCCACCTCCTGAATCAAGGCAAAGCATCGCTGTGCACTTTTCGTTGTTGACAACGGTCCCCAGCCATGAGAAGATTGACAATCTCAAAGCGATCACTTTGGATTTTCTGTCAGCGAGCGTAACCACAATATTGCAGCCTATGGATCAGGGCATTATTGAGACCTCGTGAAAGCTATGCCGCAAGTCTTTTATAACACACGCTCATTGCATGTGATGCCAACAAAGGCTACAACATCGACCTGCTTGCTGCCATATGAAAGAGCTGAGAGCTGCAAGGATCACAAACTTCGTCTTGCGCATGCAGGTATTTGCCAACCATGCTTAGGCGAGCCAGATGATGATCACCTGGTTTGCAATGATCTCCAGAAATCAGTGTGCAGAACTGTTGGTGAAGAGGCAGAAGGCAACTCCAACTCATTCGCGTTGGCTGATGCTGATGTTCCCGTCGTTGCCGCAGCTACAGATACCGAAAGAATAGACTTCATTCTTGGTGACCCTGATGAGGACAAGTAGGCAATGGACAAACAGCCTTGTGATACAGAGCCTCCGTTTGCTGCAAATCGTTGTTGACTGCACGAGCGGCAACCACGACCTCATGCAGTTCCTGAACAGATTGGAGCAGGCATTCCTCACACACGGCAGATGCAGCCAACCAACTTCTTTGCACCTCAATAAAGATTGCCTTCATTGAATACCTCACATTTATACCATTGTCACACGGCCTTTTTCGATCATGGTCGAGCCCAATCTAGATTTATATTCTTGACTGTGATTGGCTCCGATTCACAGTCAAGAATTTTCAAAGTTTAAAATAATGAATAATTTGCCCAATGCTTCCTTTGGCTTCGTTATGTATTGGCTTCATATTGTAACACACAGTTGAAAGAACATACTTCATTCAGTTTACGTTGGGTGAAGTTGGGCCCGACAAACAAACAGCTAAGTGAGAGTCTGACTTGCAACTACAATGTACACTGTCTTTTTATAAGTATTCCACACGCCTTCTTCTCGTGTCCTGCGCTGATGGCACATTACTGTGACAGCATGGTCCTTGCGAGCATGAGTTCCATGCATCACTGTTGCTCTTTTTCACGCGTATTCGTAAACGACTGGGAGGGCACAGCAAATGGCTGGCATGCCCAATTTGAAGGCAGCTTGTGTCAATAGGCTCGTGTCTAACAAAAATCATGCCCACCTGTTCCCCATCTTCCCATTCATTGTCTCCTGTTTGTTGGTCATTGTACTTTCATGTCTGTTTCAGCATTTTTCTTGGCCATTCAAGTTACGAGGAAGCTTTAGCTTATGCTAAATTCTGATGCTGAATGTTCACTTACTTGTGAAATGCAGAAATGCTTTTCTGAGATGCCAACTGGCCCAAACTGCTACACAGGAGTTATGTCATGATTACTTGGCAGAGTGGTAGTGCAAAGCAAAAAAAAGAACAACACAACTGGACGACAGGAGAAACAAGGACCTTGTTTGTGATGTCGTCCAGTTGTATTGCTTTGTGCTACCGCTCTTCCCAGTAACCATAACCACTGGACCGATCTTAATGAAATTTCTTGCATTTTAGAGAGAACTCTAAATTCTAGTGACTCTTCCAAAATAGAATTTTAATTATGAGCTTCCTTTTTTTTTTGATCGCTGAAAATTGGCAAGATTAAAAAAGATAGAAGCACAACACTTACAAATCCGTAACTTTGCACCAAAAATATATATTGCAGTTCTGTGAACTGCACCCCTTGGAATATCATAAGTGGACAAATTTGATATCATAACTTTTATCTTGCATGGTGTTACACAGTTTACAAGAGTTTCACGAAAGACCTACTTGCATATTAGTAGTGTATTTGAGAACCATGTATAATACATCAATTTTGTCTGCCTTAGATGTACTATTAGGTACAATTTGCAGAATCTCGATATCATTTTTTATTGCTAAGCCACAGAGTTCTATACTTGAGTTCTGTTGTCTGGGCATTTGCAATTTTCAACAATCATTATTAAATACCGATGGCTTACATAAAAGAACCACTTAAAACAGTCACAAAATTTTATCTTTTTCTTCTAAATGCAACACACCTCATGAAATTTTTCTGGAGGTTGCCAAGAAAAATGATTTCTCCTTTGCCATCTATTTAGTTAGGAGCCCCCATGCTAAGGCTTCCTCTTAACCATAATTTTCTCAAGTCTTGCAAGAAGCAGCGGTAGTGTTGAAGCCTTTTATTTCCCCCCACATGCAGGGCGATGGGCCATCGTCGGGTGGTTCCCCGGGGTCCTGTCGCCTGCGGTTTCAGCAGGCGCGGGTGGAGGTGCTCACGCGCTTCCAGAGTGTGGACCACAACTCCGGCAGGGAGGCCTACCTGCTAGGGCGTCGGACCCAGGTGGCCGTCACCAGGCTCGTGGCACCTTTCCTCCGCGTGGCCGACGCGCACCTTGCCTTGCTGAGGGGCACGACCGTCCGAGGGCTGCGTGCAGGGCGCACCGAGGTCCAGGTGACTGCACCGAGTTCCATTCATCACTTGCACTGTGGGGCTCTGAGGATGGGCGCAGTGTTGCAAGTCGTGTGCATCATTTGCACAAATGTAACGGTACCTTTATTTTGAGTGTGTGTTATCACCACCTTGAGAATGTGCATAGTGTTGTAACCAGAGCCACAGCTTCACATTAAGCTTGTACAAGGCACTAAATCGTGTATTTCAAGGGTCTATGATATGGTCAAACATAAATTGGAGTTTTGTGTCTCAATAAAAAGTGCAGGAGCCTGTTCACCTAATCAAAAAGGTTAAGGGCTCTGCAGGCTCTAATAATCTGGACTTAGCGACTCAAACTATAAGTTGAGGCTCCTGCCACTGGCAGCATCCACCATGTTGATATGCAGCATGTGATGTAATGAGTCACGGCACACTGGGGCATCATCTGCAATGCATAGACCGTTCGGCTGCTCCAAGCTGCTGGCACAGCACGTAATCACTCATTATACTTCAATATTGTTGCCGAACCTTCCCAGCAGCTGCTTAATGTAACTGCTGTTGTGCCATTACCACCAGCCCGGATTCCGAATCTGCAAGATGCAAAATTATCCTTCGAGCGCCCAAATTCTCCCTTGAAAAGTCAAGATGCTGAGCCGTCAGGCAGCGGTGTCCTGCGGGAGAAGCATCGGTGAGCAACTTGTTTGAACGTGTCGCCAAGTGCCAGACAGCCCGGCGCCGTAGACATCCACTAGGTGACCTCCGGCCCTTGCCTGGAGGTCACCGCGCCCGCCACAATTGAACCAGGTGGCCAGCACGGTCGCTGGTTGGACCTCTCGGACGACCGTCGAGTGCTCGCTTTGTATTGGGCCGTTTGGGTGACAATGGTTTTGGGGGCTTATAAGCGGAGGCGCGCCGCCTGAAAAACCGGATCCGCCGACCCACCGGGAGCCAGTGCCGCTCTCGACTGGAGCGAGATGTGTCACGCGTTTTCGCCGGACGTTGCCGTGCGGGAACAGTCGCGTTTGCTGCGAGCTCTCGGCCCCAGTGCCGATCCCTTCATGTCCTGTATAATGACCTGTATATAGTGTATAAAGTCCCTTTTGTTATTCAGACGCTCATGGTAAAGGTTCAGGAACTGCTCTCTTTCAAGGCAACTTGTGAAAAGATGGCCGATACGGTGACCGGCATACAAGCCTCTATCGCTTTCCTTTCTGAAAAGTATGATTCTATGCTCTCCACTGTGACTACTTATCAAACCGAAGTGTCTCAGCTACGGGCTCAAGTGGAGTCACTTTCCGGTACAGTCGCCCGTCAGGCTGAAATCCTAGACCAAACAACGATGCAATTAAACGAACTTGATCAATATGGCAGACGTTGCAATTTCGAAATCCATGGCCTCCCTTTGAAGCCTGGTGAGGACTTGAAGTCCTTCATGTGCGACTTAGCTGGACAACTGCGCCTAAGTAACTTCCAGGAAGATGAAATTTGCAGGATACACCGTTTACCGACCGGGAGTAAATCTAGCTCTAGCCCTCCTATCCTTGTGCAAGTACAGAACGCTTCAGTGAAAGAAAAATGGTTTCGTGCTCGGAAGTGTCTCTCGGATCTTGCTCGGCCGGAAA
Organism: Dermacentor andersoni; assembly: GCF_023375885.2. NCBI lineage: Eukaryota > Metazoa > Arthropoda > Arachnida > Ixodida > Ixodidae > Dermacentor > Dermacentor andersoni. The sequence goes on along the minus strand of NC_092816.1, from coordinate 154,829,862 downwards.
GGTTTCCTCGTCTGTTCTTCAACGAAAACTTGACGCGGTTGAACCGGGAGCTTTTCCGGTTGGCCCGCTCCAAAGGAAAGGAAAATGGATATAAGTTCGTGTGGACGAGGAACGGAAAGGTTCTAGCAAGAAAATCTGAGGGAGCACCTTTCATTCGAGTTGAGAAATTCTCGGATTTGGATAGGATTGCCTAGACATGGCTGGTATAGAGAGTATGAAATGCACTGATTTTGCGGATCTAAATATTTTTTTTTCTGATGCCTCCACCAGCAGTTTCAAAGTTGCTCATGTGAACATTCGCAGCCTTCGGAAACACTGGAATCAGTTTTATGCCATCATTTCATCATCTCGCCTAACGTTCGATGCTTTTGTACTTACTGAAATTAATATTCCTGCCGAGAGCATTCCACAGTATTCATTGCCGGGTTTCCAGGGCTTCTCGTACACGCGTCCAAGCAGAAAAGGAGGAGGCATTGCAGTTTTTATAAGTAACAAATGGGCAGCTTCACAGTTAACGTTTTCCTTTTCCCAAGCTGAAGTGATATCGCTGCGCTTGAGCACACCTGTTTTTTCGGTGATTCTGTTATCGGTGTACCGACCTCCTAGTTCTAATGCGCGGCTTTTCTTATCCGAACTCGATTCCACATTGTCAACCTTATCGCTCGAGGAACACGTGTGTATCACAGGTGATATCAATATTGACCTTTTGCGTCCTACTGTAGGCTTGGTCGCAGATTACCTCGATAGCCTTTCCAAATGGGGCTTGGAATGCGTCATTCATGAAGCGACTCGTGAGGAATTTCTGGCTGGTAGGCTCACTGTGTCCTGCATTGATCACGTTATCGTTCGTGCTCAAAATCTAGCCATAAAATCCGCAATTGTAGAAATTAAGATTGCTGACCACTATTTCGTTTGCGCCTCAATGAGTTATCCTGATACTGCGACAGCGCCCACAGATTCTAAAAAACTAATTTCAGTGCTTGATCCGAAAATATTTGATAATCTGGTGGCTCAATATGACTGGCAATCTTTTTTAGCAATAGAGTCTCCTGCTACCATATATGATAAACTCGTGGAAGTGTTCAAAAACTTAAAAGATAGTGCTACCCGAACAATACATATCAAACAACGTAACGTAGATAACAAGTGGATGTCGCCTGTCATACTCGCAGCAATAAAAGAAAAAGACTTACTGTGGGCCCAATGCAAGCGTGCCCCGAATTGTGCAGACTTACGGGCCAAATTTAAGCTCCTCAGAAACAAAGTTACTGCCATGATCCGCTCCGCAAAGCGAATACATTTTCGAGACAAATTTAAAGCCGCTAGTTACAGCAGTAAGAAAACATGGTCGTTAATTAACAGCTTTAGAGGCACTAATACGCGAGCTGATATAATGAATTATTTTCCTTCCAATTTATCCAGTGGCAGACAGAATATTTCTGATGAGTTTAATAATCACTTTTCTCGTGTAATGAGAAACGCAAACCTGCAGGTAGATTCTTGTACTTTGCGTCACAGCATTAGAGAATCTGCATATCTGCCTTCAATTTCTCAGGAAGAGCTAAGATCGATTATATTCAATTTAAAATGTAATAAATCTCCTGGAATTGATGGCATTTCCATTAATGAGTTGCGCAGAACATATGAATACATCCACGAAGTTTTGCTAACCCTACTTAATCGCATAATTTCAAGTGGTGAAATTCCTGTAAAACTGAAAACTGCGAAGGTTATACCTCTTTATAAAAGCGGTGCACGTAATAAAATTGAAAACTATCGCCCCATTTCAATTCTGCCTTCTATCGCTCAAATACTTGAAAAACACTTATTGTTAACAATGACAAGCTTTCTGGACGCCCACAACATTTTATCGCCTAGTCAGTATGGTTTCCGACCCGGCAAAAGCACTCAGACCCTTCTGGAAGATTTATCCGATCAGTTGAATATAGCTTTCGATAATAACAAAGTTGCTTGTGCGCTCCTTCTTGATTGTAGCAAGGCTTTTGACAGTGTTCATCATGGTCTGCTGTTGAATAAGCTTTTCTTGTTAGGATTTCGGGGTGCTTTCTGGTCGTTGTTAGCAAATTTCCTTCGGGGTAGGCGTCAGGTCGTCTCAGTTGGGGAAGTTCATAGTGCATTCTCCATTATTAATGCTGGAGTTCCACAGGGATCTATACTCAGCCCATTATTATTTAATATCTTTGTAAATGACCTGTCTAGCGTGATACCCGTTTCTCTTTATCAATACGCCGATGATACGATGATCGTAACTACCGCCCACAGCTACTATGATGCGATTGCCTCTTTACAGTCTGCTGCCACAAAAACTATGGATTGGTTTCAAAACAACCTAATTACTATAAATGTATCTAAGACGCAATTAATCTGCTTCCATAATCCTTTAAGGAGGGTAGCCCTTGACTATCCTCTTGTTTTACATTCTTCAGATTGTTTAGCTTGTTCTTGTAGACCTTTAAAGTACTCACCTGTTGTAAAATATCTTGGTTTATATCTTGATAGCGACCTTTCTTGGAACAGTCACCTTGCTTACGTTTGTAAAAAGCTTCGCGCCGTATCCTGTCTACTGTACAATATAAGATACTACATGCCCTTATCAGTAAGGAAAACTATAACACATGCTTTAGGCTACAGTCTACTCCGGTATGGAATAACAATTTACGGGCACTGTGCTGTCCGCTGGCACAACAGAATAAATGCGATACTTCGCTCCCTCTTAAAAAACATATCTTATGATCTGAACCTGACTGCTGACACAGACCGTTTCAAAGTACTTTCGATGCCGAATTTCAATGATCTTTTAATGCAAACGGTTGTTTTGAAACACTTCTGGTGCAGTCAATTCCTTGTTCCATACACAGCTTCCCGATGCTTAAGGCCCAGGGACCCCTTTTGGAGGCCACGTTGTTCCACAAGGTACGGCACTAGAGCTCGGGCCCATTATGTGCCCACCTATTTCAATAAATTACCGCACAGCACATTTTTTGCCAAAACGAAATATAAGTTAAAGAGACTGCTAAGGCGTGTCTGTTCGTAAAGGCGTACTTGTTCCATTTATTTACCGTTACTGCTTGTGTTTTGTGCATATGGTTGTGCCATTCCTTTGCACCATGACGGTCAGTCTGGTATATGGTTATGCGTCATCTCACGGTAATTTTTGTTCACACGCATTGCTGTACTTCTGTGTTTCATCATGCTCAATGAAATTTCTTTTCATAGACACTGTATAAATTCCAATAACCTTTTTTGGTGTTCTATACTTGAGTTCGCTGCTTATAACTGGTATATCAATGTACCGTGTATGGTTTTGCTGCCTGCCAGGCACTGCCGCTCAAGCCTTCAAAGGCTTTGGCAGGCCTGCATGAATGTACTGATTTGATTATTGGCAATAAAAGTATTATTATTATTATTATTATTCATCGACGCCTGGCTCGGAGTCTTCGCTACCAACGCTCTGTCACGAAACGGGTGACGAGCGCTACGGGACCACAAAGTCGTAATAGTGGTGCAGCGGTGCAAAGTCGTAACAGTGGATGGCAGCTACGGGATTGACCGGCATCAGCTACCTCGGCGCGGTGAGTGCCTGAAGTTTACCTCAAACACCAGACTTTCTCTGACACAGGTTATAGTAGCTCAGGGAAGGATTTGGTGTTGCATTGTGTTAACCTTGTGTGTTTCAAGCCTAGTTAGAGTGTTTTGAAAACCAGGGGATGCTGAGGGGGTAAACAGGGCAGTGTGTGAAATACTTGCATATGTCTTACTAGTAGCATTATAGTAGCGTACGGCAGGTATATTCAAGAAGGGCAAACAGCAGGAGGACAGTGTGAACGATGGAGAAGTACAAGGTCAAGGAACTTCTCCAAATTTGTGAGGAGTTGGGCATTGAGTTGGGCTCAACTAAAAGAAAGAATGCGATCCTTGAGGTCATGAGGACTGGGGACGTAACGGCTGAGGAAGCCGCAGAGGCCTGGGCGGATATCAATGAACGTCGGGAAAGGTAGGAAAGGAAAGAAAAGGAACGTCGCGAAGAGGAAAAGAGGGAGAAGGAACGTTGCGAGGAGGAAAGGAAAGAAAAGGAACGTCGCGAGGAGGAAAAGAAGGAGAGGGAACGTTGCAAGGAGGAAAGGAAAGAAAAGGAACGTCGCGAGGAGGAAAAGAGGGAGAAGGAACGTTGCGAAGAGGAAAGGAAAGAAAAGGAACGTCGCAAGGAGGAAAAGGAGGAAAGGAGAGAACGTCGTGAGCACGAGCTTAAAATGAAAGAGTTGGAGACCCGAAATAGCTCGCCGGCGCCTAGTCTAACTTCTAACGTTCCAAGAATACGCGATCAACTTCCACCCTTTGTCGTCGGAGAGGATATGGCCAAATACCTCGTGAAATTTGAGCACGTGTGCGAACGGAATAGCATTGAGCGATCCCTCTGGGCACAGAATCTGTTAGCCTTGCTTCCTGGGGAGGCATCAGACGTAATAACTTGCTTATCGAAAGAGGCGTTTGAAAGCTACAGTGATGTGAAGGAAGCGCTACTGCGGAAGTACAAATTGTCGCCCGAAGCTTTCCGGCAGAGGTTCCGGTATGCAAAAAAGGGCAAGGAGTCGAATGTTGACTTCGCGTTTCGTCTAAAAGCCGACCTGGTGGAATGGCTGAAGGGCGAAGAGGTTTACGACGACCGCGACAAAATCGTCGAATGCATCGCGTTGGAGCAGTTCTACCGTTGCATTGATGAGGATGTCAGGCTCTGGCTGCAAGATAGGCTAAAGGAGGTTAAGCTAAACAAGGCAGCAGAGTTAGCGGAAGAGTATTACACCCGCCGCAGCTTGCACAGCAAGGCAGTGCGCGTAGAAAAAGCAGATAGGAGAGATGGGTTTTCCGGGGAGCCCGATGAACGAAAAGAAATCAGGCGTCGCGAGTTTCGGGAAGACGAGTCCCTTCCCAAAGAAACTGTAAGGGAAGGACAGAATGCATCTCAGAATGATGACGATGGTCCGAAACAGCGAAACGATACGACGCGTTCTTTTGAAAAACGGAAACCGTTAACCTGCTACAATTGCAAAAAGCAAGGGCACATCGCTGCAAGCTGCCCAGAGAGAATTGCTTTTGCAACAATACAGGAAACTCACAAAAACATACGTCTATTGGAGCCCTATGTGCAGGAAATTAAGATAAACGGTAAGAAGTGCCGTGCACTTCGGGACTCTGCAGCAACTATGGACGTTGTTCACCCGTCTTTCGTCTCCTCGAGTGATTTTACGGGAGAGTGTGCTAGGATACGGCAAGTGGCCGAGGAGGAGAGTGTCTGTTTACCGATCGCAACGGTTATCATTGAAGGAGGGTTTGGGAAACTTAACACCGAAGCCGCTGTGTCAGCCGCCCTCCCGGAGCACTTTCCCTACCTCTTCTCAAATAGCTCGGAGCAGCTGCTGAAGGATCAGGGCGAATCGTTCTTTGCTGACGGGGCGTACATGGCCCTCACGCGATCCAAAGCGCGCCCGCTGTCGAGGGAACTTGACTTTGCGTCGGTGAGCGAACAGCGGTGCGGCACACGGACCGATCAAGGTAACTTGAGTGGCGAGCAGGCACGGGAGAGGCAGAGCTCGGAGGCTGGCCTGGGCGAGCGTGTCCTGGAAGTGAGTGGGAGTGACGCGTGCAGTGCTAGCCGCGATATAGACGCGACGCCGCAATTAGGCGACGCGGGCTCCACACTCGCTCCGGTTTCCGCCAGCTGGCAGGAGCAGGCGGCAGTTGAAAGAGAAACTCTGATTCGCGAGCAACAGGAAGACTGTTCACTAGCCGATCTGAGGAAGAGCGTCAAACGGGGAGTGAAAAAAAAGAGGGTTTCATTTGGCAAGGAATCTGGCTTATTGTACCGCCGCTACACGGATAAGCAGGGTCGCAAATATAAGCAGCTTCGGATTCCGCGAAAATATCGCCGGGAAAAATGAATGACCTCATTTGCTTCCTCAGTAGTATGTTTTCGGTCCAAGTGATTTCAAGGGGACCATTCTATTTGTCATTATTATTGTTGATTATTAATTATTTCTGATATTTTGGTGTGTTGTTAAGTTGAAAACTGGTTGTTTGAGCCTTGTGTACTAGATCGTACACCTGCCTCTTGTTGCAGCGGGAGCAAAAAGGGGGATAGCAATTCAGTTAGGTTGATTTGGATTATAGCCTTGTCTGGTGTTTGACGGGAGACAGAGGGCACTTGTTCGTGTTGGGGGTTGCCTTTTGCCGGTCGGTTTTGCAAGCTGCAGAACGACCAACCGGGACCAGTGGCGAGAAGCAAGGGCTTAGGAACGACCCGAGCGGAGCTGGTCGAGGTGCCTTGGCGACAACGCGGTGAGCAGAGCTCCTGTCCTGGCGAGTCGGACCTGAGCACGTGAAGTTACCTGGCGTCCCGACACTGGACGTGAACTTGGACGAGCCTGACGAACGTGCGCGCCTGGCATCCGAGCCACGTGGAGGCAGCTCGTCTTCCCGGCGCCTTATCTGAGGGCGGGGATGCTGTTGTGCCATTACCACCAGCCCGGATTCCGAATCTGCAAGATGCAAAATTATCCTTCGAGCGCCCAAATTCTCCCTTGAAAAGTCAAGATGCTGAGCCGTCAGGCAGCGGTGTCCTGCGGGAGAAGCATCGGCGAGCAACTTGTTTGAACGTGTCGCCAAGTGCCAGACGGCCCGGCGCCGTAGACATCCACTAGGTGACCTCCGGCCCTTGCCTGGAGGTCACCGCGCCCGCCACAATTGAACCAGGTGGCCAGCGCGGTCGCTGGTTGGACCTCTCGGACGACCGTCGAGTGCTCGCTTTGTATTGGGCCGTTAGGGTGACAATGGTTTTGGGGGCTTATAAGCGGAGGCGCGCCGCCTGAAAAACCGGATCCGCCGACCCACCGGGAGCCAGTGCCGCTCTCGACTGGAGCGAGATGTGTCACGCGTTTTCGCCAGACGTTGCCGTGCGGGAACAGTCGCGTTTGCTGTGAGCTCTCGGCCCCAGTGCCGATCCCTTCATGTCCTGTATAATGACCTGTATATAGTGTATAAAGTCCCTTTTGTTATTCTCATCGACGCCTGGCTCGGAGTCTTCGCTACCAACGCTCTGTCACGAAACTGGTGACGAGCGCTACGGTACCACAAAGTCGTAATAGTGGTGCAGCGGTGCAAAGTCGTAACACTGCACTCGCTCTAGGCGAGCGCATGACTGGTGCCCAATGCAGTGCCGAAGACTGCAATTGGCTGAGTCATTAATGGATTAAATTTGACCATCTCGGGTTGCACCTAGAGCCAGAAGTCAAAAGGAAAGCAGGAGGAAAAGGCAGAGTACTACCAGAAGGCTTTGTTGGCTTGCAGGAAGTGTTCTTCCCCAAACGTGCCAACTGAGTTACAGCTAAGGTGGTATACTTTCTGTACGTGCTTTTGTACAGGAGATTACTGAAACTGCTGCTCACAAGGTCTGTCTTCCTTGAACTAACTGGTATGGTGTTGTGCAGATTTCACATTTCTTTCATTACCCACCACTTTGGCTCAGTAGCTATGTTATTCAGCTGCCGAGCACGAGGTTGCAGGTTTGACACCTGGCCACGTTGGCTGCATTCACAACACTCATGTACTTAGATTAAGTGCAAGAGTACTGACACAAAAATTTTGTATCCTGCTTTTTCTGCTTTATTAGATAGCTGCCGGCCCCGTAAATGCAGTGTCGTGCCAAGATTCCTCAAACATGCGTAAAGAATCGCCAATTATATCCTCTTTTAATGGGATCATTTCAAAATGTAGCTTGGCTTCTTGGCATAGGCTTTGTTTACATGGGCAACACTGCATGTCTCGTGGTGTTGCAAACCGCTCATGCATGCGCTAGTCAGCCTGATCTAGAACAGTGCGGTCAACTTATAACAATATCAAGCAGAACGAAAAATCCTATCATTATAACCGATCATCACTATATCTGGACTACCATTACAAAAAGCAAAAAGAAAGAAAACTATGACAAACATGCCTTTGCAGATCTTAAACCAAATCTGCCACTTGTGCTAAGAGAGACATTAGGCAGTGAAACATAAAATGTTTATTTGTACCTCTAAATAGCGTGTCAAGCGGTTGGCGTGATGAAATAGAAATATGCACTTGCTCTCACAGGAGTTTCAGGTTCACAACCGCAGTGTGCATCATGTACAGCTGCAGCGCAAACATTGGTGGCAGTAATTTAGCTTGCGTGAAATCAATGAGCGACTTAATCGGTGTCGGTGTCAAAGACGGGCTATTATCAATCTTGTCGTCGCTGCCGCTGCTGTCATCGCCTCTGTCGAACAATGTTTGCCGTCTGTCACAACAGCAATCGCGCTGTTGAATATAACCGCAGAATGAAGCAGCACTATCTGCGCTCAGAAACTCCTCCATCAAAGCTCCGATTGTTTCGTCATCCATAGTGACATGCTTGCAGAGCTCGGTAATGTCGGCGGCTTCCACTGTGTTGGTTTCACCCAAGGAGGTTTCACCCTGGCGCATAAAGTCGGCCTTTTCCATTGATCGGCAAGCCCACTGGTTCCAGCCTTCATGATCGCGGTGCTCCCAGTATTCAGAATCGTCAATATCATCAACTGCACGAGCTCGTACTTATTTGAGTCTTGCAAAATTTGTTGCTTTGTATCAAGCGACACAGCTTTGTGCTTTGTCGGTGTCATCTTCTACTAACTGGGCTCTTTTCTCCACTGCTTCGGGGCTCCTTCCACGTCGCATTTCTGCACTTGCTGACAGAGAGAGAGAGAGAGTGTAGAAAGGGCGGACACCGCTTCGCCTGTTTGCTTTATTTTCTCTCTCGTTTTCTCTATACGCGGGGAGAATGATTGAGGGTGCCATGGACGTGAAGTGGCTGGCACCATCTTGTGGCGCTCTGCACCAACTCACAGTGCTCTCAGTGGCTTTTGCAATCAGTACATAGGTGGGATGCACTGCGCTATCATGGCGGTGGATATGAACTCGCATAGGCAAGCTTTTCGCCCTGTCTCGGCATTGTTCGTTTAATGGAAACTTAGCGACGCAAATGTCATGATTATTCTACATGGAAAATGCCATGGAAAATTTTGATCGTTATATCCAATATGTGTTGAATAACATATTCTTATAAGGTCAACAACTGATTTCCGAACGCCTGATTTTTTGGACATGCCCAATAATTCGGACGTCTTCGCGGTACCGTCACATACCCCATAGAATCAATGTATAAGAATGGCTGAAATTTCGGATGCGAAACACCTTCGCATCAGAAATTTTTTGGGCTTTTTGCCATAACCATAGGTCCGAAATGGCTTTAATTGAAGCCACCACCGCCGCCATTTTTATTACCTCGCAGCCTCGAACTGGCGCTCTCCCATGCAGATCCGCTGGCAGACATAGTCACGACTGCAACAACGCTATGCCTAGCTCCTTCAACGTTCGTTGTCAAGCTTCTTGCTGTTCGGTGCCGTGTTTTTTATTGAATCAATTCACCACTGTTTCACTGGCACCGACTCTGCCTTTGCAATCCTTGCCAATGGCTTCAAAGCTCGGAAAGCGCGGCGTGGTTGCATAATGCCAGTTCACAAAAGTGAGGTTCGCCTCAATATAGCATATAGTAGTATTACGCCATGAAGCACACCACAAGTAGGGAGGGGCAATTGTTACGGGACATTGTATGTTTCCCTTAATTATACACGTGCACAACTGCTGTCCCCTATCACAGTACGAGCACTGATACGCCTAATAAGTGTACTGGCAGGCCTTTAGAGCAATTTCAGACATGCCTGTGACGATATGAGCACTTGGGGGCGGTAAAAGGCATGAATTCACTTTTTCAGACTGTCGGATTTTTCGATCATTTTTGGGGCCCCTAGGGAGTACGAAAAATCGGACGTTGACTGTATATGTTTTTTTTTTCTCTCATAGCCCCGATGCATAATTTGATATTCTTCAGTCGACTTTTTGTTGTAACCGATATATCGTTATAAGTGGACTGCACTGTAGTCATAAGCCACACAATGACCATGTTGCCAAAAGCTGGACGCATGCTGCATAAACTGTTCTTTCCTTTCACTTCTCCGCATTCTGCGCTGGCTAGTAAGCCTGTTTCTCTGCTGTCACTTTTGTCCGAATGTGCACCTTCTCTCCCCTATTATGCAGTCGTATGAAGCTTTTGACAAGACAGTCGCAATGTGGCTTTGACTAGTGCACTAACTCGCACATCTGTCATATCATGTGGCACTCCCATCCCCTCTGATTTTCGTGGCGTATGAGGGAGCCCTTCGTATGCCACGAAATGTAACCCGCTTTTTGATTTTGTCACATTAAAACAGGTTATAATTCATGATTTGTTCCACATCAGAGAAGCTGAGGCCTCGCATTGTTTTTAGCAGCTGTTGGAGTTAGTGGCTATCTAACAGCAAAAAAAAAAAGCTGAGAAAAATTGTGTCAGTGCTCTTAGAGAAACCATGCATAGTAAAATTTAATCTGGAGTGCAAGACTACAGTGTCCTTCATAGCCCCTTGTGCGACTCCGGGACGCCAGACCAAACAATTTAACATTTATTTATTTGTTTCAGTTTGTGGGAAGGTTGGTGCATACGATATAATCAAATTGTAAAAAAAAGAATCGGTACACCCCTAAAGACATTGCGTGATAGCCAATTGGCACTGTATTCTTTTTTTTTTTTCTGATTGTGCGTGCCCCTTGGCTCTGCAGGTGCTGTCACCCATCACAGGCAAGGTTCTGGGTGCGAGTGAGCTGCGGGTGAGCACGGACAAGGAGAGCCTGGTGCGCCTCGAGGTGCAGCTCGTCACAGGCCTCTCACTTGAGGTGCTTCCCGACGACGCTGCCTCAGGGGTGTTCGTGGCCAAGACGTCCACCAGCCAGGCACTCACCTCACTTTACCAGGCAAGGAAGCTACACACCGCACAGCATGGAAATGTGTATTTAATTACTTATTGCACTTCAACGGTATTATACATTAGGAGTGGGCTTTATGATAGTAACCCGCTGTGGTGGCTTAGTGGCTAAAGGTTTGGGCTACTAAGCATGAGGTCACAGGGTCAAATACCAGCCATAGCGGCTGCATTTTGATGGTGGCAAAATGCAAAAATGGTGTACCGTGCATTGCGTGCACGTTAAAGAACCCCAGGTGGTCCAAATTATTCCGGAGTCCCCCACTACGACAGGCCCTCATAATCAAACCATGGGTTTGGCATATAAAACCCCAGAATTAATTTTTTTTTTTTTGTGATGCTAGCTGTTGGTGTATGACAACAAAGCATTTTACAGTGAGTACATTCCCGTGAGCATATAACCAGTACTCTATTGGGTGCAAAGAAAGAAAAATGCACTTGAGGACTGCAGCGGATTCAGTGGTGGGACGAGATTAGAGCTGTAGCAGCACAAACGAGGCAATGCACCAAAAGATGGGACAGAGCGATCACCGACGCCGTCCACATTTTCCCGCGCTCACACCAAACGCGTGCAGTGCCCGTGACTGCAGCAAGCGTCTGTGACGGCGGCTCGGCAAGTTTGGACAGTGGAACGAGAGTTGGGCTCACTCGTCCTGTAGCGTCTGAAGTCTGTGCTTTTTCACCATCGTGCAACGTTTCTGATGCAACAAGTTCCTGTTGTATATCTGTGTTTACTTGTGTACTTGTGTGTACTTGTGTTTACTTGTGTTGGCGCAATTGCATCTCGTAAACACATGCACACAGCACTTATAGAGCTTTTAAATTTGAATTCATTACCGTTTGCATGTACTGTGAATGTCTGGAAAATCTGGCAGTACGAAAAAACAAATGCGTGCCTTTTACTGTCCTCAAGGGCTCAAATCGCCACAGGAATGTCCGAAATAGCTCTAGACGTTCCCGTTCATTTATTGGGCATCTCAGTGCTCGTACTGTGGCAGGAGATCGCAGTTGCATGCTTGTATAATTAAGGAGCACTTACTATATCCAGTGACAGCGGCCTTTTTGCACACCTAGTACGCTTCACCGCAATACATTGCATATGCTTGACCGCGTAGCACTGCTGTATCGTGGCAAAGGTGACTTTTGGAAGACTGGCAGTATGCAACGGTTTTTAGACCCTTGTCGGGCTTTCTGCGCTTCAAAGCCACCGGCGAATATGATGAAGGTGGACTCGGTGCCATTGCTGACAGCAGCAAATACTTTCAACGAAAAGCATGGCACCGAATGACCGGAAACTTGGCAACAAATGTCGAAGCAGCTTGCAGAGCACATAATGGCCACGGTGGTTGAGGCTGGGTATGGCTTCCAGCATATTAACGTACGAAAGCGCTGTTACAGATCAAAATGGCGATGGTGGTGACTTTGATTAATGCTGTTTTGGACCTTGAGCCATGCCAAGAAGCCCAGAAAATAGACGACAAAGGGTTCCAGCATCCGAAATTTTGGACGTCCTTACACATTGGCTCTATGGTGGTGCTGTGAAGGTGCCCAACATAGCCAGCATGTCTGAAAAATCGGGGGTCTGAATAGGTGTCTCATGCTGCAATGATTCGTGCAGTGCTAACTACAGTTGAGCCTGCCAAATGTTTTAGTGACTTCCAGTCATATGTTTTCCCAGTTATAAATACATTTTTTCTTGTGTTTTTTTTCCTAAATGTATGAACGAGGTTCTACTGTAATTACAACACCTATGTATATACTCTTCTGTGAAAAGAGTTCAACCCTGATTTAGTTTCAATTCTGCAGTAGAATGCTTACCTCAAATCACACTTATGCGTTACAGAAAAGAAGTAACAAATTACAATTACTTCTTTCAAAAATGGAATTGATTACGGTTATCAATTACTGTCCCGTGAAAGGATTGGAGCAATTACGAAAAAGTAATTGATTACTTAGAAGTTACTTTCGTCCCTACTTTTATTAACGTTGCACAAATATACTAAATAGAATGAGCTGGCCTGACTCTTCCAGCGCATCCTCTGCACCCCTACACACATTGTTTATCTTCACTAATAAATTCCTTTCAAAATTTTCTTCGGTAATCTTCCCTTGTTTTCATGTGAAGACATCTGCATCGACATCGAAAACTCGCTCGACACACACGCTGGAGAGAAGGGCTGTGTTGGAACATATAAACACTTTGCCCACAAAATTGTGGTTACTCATCACCATAATGCTGGTGTCTTCGTTCTCTATGAAGCGCAGTGCATCATTGTTGCTGTGGCAGGGGAAGGCACTCCCAACAGGGCCAGTAAAAAACTGAAAAAGTGTATATAGGTGATTCCCTGGCACCAACATCCAAAGTGGCCATTGCTATCATGCTGTAGAAGTGCCATTTCGATTTGCCAGCAAACATCTGGTGGACCTTCTCTCGGTGCCTTTCATTCATCTGTAATCTATTTATTTTTACCATTTATAAATAAACAAATAATTGTAATAGATGCCAGCAGACATTCACATTCCTTGAATAGGTGGCCAAAGTTGTAGTGCACATTAAAATAAAGGTGCATACCATTCAGTCGTAGAAATATTGTTCATGCAATACTATCACAAAAACAGGTGTGCATGAGTCATGCATATATAAGACAGATAAAAACATATGGGCTGATTGGCCAAGAACTTGTCAGAGAAGTCAGACTGCACTAAGCGAAGAATTTAGCAGTAGCTCTTACCGCCCGTGAAAGCCGCCTCTAAATGCTTCCATGTTTACTACAGTACAGACCACTTGTAATGTAACTGCTTTTAGCACAGGACCGTTTATAACGCGGGGTTTTTTTACCACTGGCATGTCTCCCATAGAACTCAAGTATATGTGTACCCTGTACCACAAGTATAGGCACACAAAGCAGAGTACCAGTTATTTGTATGTGTGTATGTGTATATTACCAGCATGTGCAAGAGCTGATAAGTGCATGCTTTGGTTATAGTGCGGTACCACTTATAGCGCAGATTTTCAGAACTCCCGTGACCTGTGCTATAAGCGGTCTACATCGTTTAAGGAAAAAGCTCATAGGTCGAACTTTCAAAAGAAATGTGCAAATCTGTAAGCGTACCATGTTCCAGTGGTTGAATTGTAGTTGCAGGGTGCTGACTGTGGATGGGAAGTAACTCATTTAGGTGTTTTATTCCTTTCAACTTTGTAGTTTCTGCCAAAGCTGCGTCACCTGTCAGAACTTGTTTAGTCAACAATGTAACTGGTTACATGTAATTGGTTACTGAAAAAACAATTGAATTGCAGTGAACATTACCGAGTAAACAAAATAATTGTTAAATTGCAACATTGCCAAAAGAAAACGCAATTGATTACGAGTAATTATTTACATGTGCCGTATTCACCTGAGTCTAACGCGCCCCCGATTCTAACGCCCACCCTATTTTCACGCGCACCCAATTTCCGCTCCCTTTCACTGTTGGGCTACAGCATCTCGTCTTCAGTGCTGTCCATAGTATTTGAAATGCCGCATTTTTTTTTGAGCACTTCACAACCATGGCTAATGGTATCCCAATTCAAGCTTCCACAATGCCCCTTGCCTCTTCCTCGATTGAAGCACGCTGCAGCCTATTGCTGGCTGTGAATTTGTGGCTTCATTCATCAGCCGCTCATAATAGAGTGCCAGAATGAATTCTTTGACAGGCTTGTTAATGCACAAGTCTAGTGGCTGGAGCTGGAAAATCATCCTGGCCGGCAACACCGCCAGGTCTGTGTGGCAAGCTGCAAGCTTGTCCTTGACATACTGGTCCATGTGGAACCAGGTGGTCCAGGTATCCATGCGCAAGCATCAAGCAGAGTCCTAAGCTAGCACCGGGCCTCTTGCGCCACACACAGTTATCCAGTCAAGGATGAGCTCAGTGTCTATCCAACCTTTCTTGTTGGTGTGCACTATAACACCTCTGAGAGAGTTTACAGCCTTGGGGAGAGTCTCGCACTTAAAAACAAGAAAGGGTGCCAACTTGTGGTCATCTTGACATAAAAATTGTAACAGCGCAGACACAAGCGCTGCACAGATCAGCGCCACAACACAAGCTCACAGATAACAGACACAGACACAAGATCACAGACACAAGCGCTGCGCACTGCGCAGCACTTGTGTCTCATCCTTGGTACTTTGTGGTTGCATGTGCTTGCGCTGTTACAATTTTTATGTCAAGTATGCACCAACTCACCCAGAAAGAAGTTTTAATTGTGGTCATCTGCTGTACAGGCCAGCATTGGATTTGTTTGTCAACTCCATTGTTGAGTTGGCAGGCATATCAAAGTACATCAGAGTCTGGTCGGCATTACCGATCTGGCCGAGTTGATGTTGCTAAGCATTGCTGTGGCGCAACGATAAAACAAACCGCTGAAAAGAAAATCAAATTCTTTTGGCGATTTCTAGCACATTCCAGTCCGCCTTCGCAAAGAATATTCTTTGCGCTTTATAAATCTACTAGTCTAGTTCCGGCTTGCTTTAAACTGGCTTCTCGGAATGCCTCGACTCCTGGGAAGTTCAAGGGCCGCAAGTTAGCGCCTCCGTGGTCACAAGCATGTCCACTCAGATCTTCCTGACAAGGTCGGCCAGCTCATCTTCAAGGTCCGGGAACCTCCCTGTTCGCGGACCGTGGTGGCCTTTTCTTGATGTTTTACTGCTGAAAATGGATTTCTTCAGTTTTCAGCAGCTGCGAACGCAAGTCTCCTGTACGCCAAAATTGCGTGCTGTAGCTCTGTTCCCGCTCTACTCTGCGCGTAGGATCACTTTCCGCTTAAAGCAATTTTCATAGCCGAAACGACACGTCTATGTAGCTGCTGCATTCATTTGCTTGAAATTTATCAAGCACGATAGACTGCCAAGTGAGTATGCGAGTAGATGTCACTGATACGTACAGCTTACTGTAACAGATGTGCGTATCAAGGCTGTACATATGAAAGATACGTACAGCTTACTGTAACAAAGGCAGTACTCCACGATCGAAAATGGCTGCTGCAACTGCAGAAAATGACAAGGAAATGTTGTGTTACCAGCAACAAGTAAACCACCACTGCCTTGTGATGGCGATGGGAAATTGTGGGGTGGTTTCCGGTCTGTACTCGATTCTAACATGCATGTGATTATTGGGCCTATTTTCCTCGAAAAAAGGTGTGCATTAGAATGGGGTAAATATGGTAATTCATTACATACCACTCTGCCTCAAATCAATAATTGGAGAAATAATTAGTGAACATTTGTAGCTTTGCTGATTGATCTGTGCAAGTAATGTCCAGGCCACACAGGAATTCGCTTGGAGAGGCAGAATTGTGCTTTCTGACAGAGGCAGTTGATCTTTTCACCTCTTCAATGGAGGAAGAGTGCTTGGTGCATATGAAAATTCATTGGCAATTAAGCACTAAATGTGAGAGAAATGCATTTGGGGGCATTATGGCGCACCCCTTTGAGGTCCCAGATCCACGATTGAAACCACATTCACCACTTTGCCAAGTGTCATTCAGGAGCTCACTGGATATGTCCTGCCTCTTCAAGGAGCGAAGTGTCACTGGCAGTCTCTCTCTCTCTCTCTCTCACACACAAACACACACATACGCACACACACACTTTTTACACATACATATGCACATGCATACATATTCACATACACACGTAAGACTCTCTTCTAAGGTCTTCTGTCCTCCCTCTACCTTTACCAAGCAACTGGCTTCCCACACTTCACATACATGCACTTTTTTCCACTTGGACACTCCTAACGTTAAAGCATTAAAAGGTATGTCTTGTGTCCTGAGCAACCCGCCATGGTTGCTCAGTGGCTATGGTGTTGGGCTGCTGTGCATGAGGTCGCAGGATCAAATCCCGGCCACGACAGCCGCATTTCCATGGGGGCAAAATGCGAAAACACCCGCGCACTTAGACTTAGATGCACGTTAAAGAACCCCAGGTGGTCGAAATTGCAGGAGTCCCCCACTACAGCGTGCCTCTTAATCAGATCTTGGTTTCGCCACATAAAACCCCATAATTTATTATTATTCTTTTTTTTGGTCCTGAGCAGGAAGGCTTGCTGGATGTGACTCTGAGGTTCTCGGACGGCACGTGGACTCCACTGACAGACGTGCCGGAGTCGGACTTCAGCCTCGTCACTGAAAGCCTGGATCCAGGGGTGGTTGCTCTGGCACCTGTGGCGCCCTCGTCGGGTGGTCTGACGGCACGACCACGTATCGTGGCCATTGGCCAAGGGCAGGGAAGCTTACTGCAGGTACTTCACTAAACCATGATCAGAAAAAAAAAAGAGATCAGTTTTGTGAATTTCTCAATTTAGCTAAGGAGAAATGTTTCTTCCCTGCAGATAGCCATAAACATAACTGTTTATTAGCTTGAAGGGCCCCTGACATCAACTTCATGGTTGTCTTTCCTTTCTCCTTTTCTTTTTTATGTGTTTTAACCCCATATTCATGCTACTAAGGTTAATAATTGCAGAAACATTCTTGCATTATTCACAGTGATCTCTGTTTGCATTTGAGAGGAGAATGAAGTGATGAGATAGTGATATGGGCACCAACTGATGTTTAACTCTTCCTATCCCAATGTCAACAAATGTTGCCATAACATAAAGTAGCGCTGAGAGTCATGTGCGCGCCACCGGACTTTCAAATACCACTTTCATTTATTTAATTTTCTTTTTTTTTTTTTTTGGCACTTCGACGTTTAAAAATGTACATAATTGGTGGCACAACCTGTCCTCACAGCAGCTCAGCAAGATAAAGAAAGGTGGCATATTCCTCGAAGTACCGCGACTCGGTTTATACCTTAACTTGCTTCCAACTTGTCATGATGTATTTTTTTTTTATTTCTTCGTGACATTTCTTGTATGAAGGAGCATTACACAAGGATCACTTTTACGTGAGGCTTCTCGGGAAGAGGCAAGCAGAAGTATTTTTTTGCCCCACACATCATGTTGCGTCCGCATACATGTTGCTGTCAGCAAAGCGGAGTTCCCAAACTGCACACGTAGCGTTGTCCAGGTGCATTTTTCGTCACACTGTACAACGAAATGCAACAAGACGTAATTGTGCTTTCGTTTTTAGTGCAACACGACATCATTTTGCAGGTGTGGATTATATATACTACATAAATATATGTGTGTGCTTACACAGAACAAGGCTTCAGTGCAAAACCCGCAAGGTGTGTCTCTGCAATGAAGAATGAACCGACAAACTGCTTCGAAAGGTTCCACAAAGAGTGACCCTGTATTCCTAGTGTGCACATATGTGGACACTTACTTTCTTGAATAATTCAGGTTCATTGAAGGAGGTTTATCTTTTCCTTTTCTGTATCATTTGGCACTGTCTAATGCAAAGTCAGCCATCAGATATTTACTTAAGTAAACATAAAGGAGCGCATCCTGGAACACAGATGAAGAAAGAGGACGGGACGAGCACTGTACTGTCAACCAGATTTATTTGATGATGGCCGCTTATGTACGTGCATCTCTACTCATGCACAAAGGGGCCAACTGAAACTGACACGTGCCTAAAGACAGGAATCTAGAAAGTATGTTCTTTATATTTACTGAATATGTACCAAGAAGCCTGGCTACAACTACTGCTATATATCTAGATGTTTGACTACAGGGAGCATGGGATACAAAGGGTTAAAATGTCAGTAACTCGGGCATGCTCGATTATTCGAACAGCTTCATGACACTGCCACTGGCCTCATAGACTTAATGTATAAGGACAACTGAAATTTCGGACATCTTACAGCATGCCGCTCAATAATTCGAACACCGCCTGCACAACTGTGAGCTAATTTGGACTCTGAGTCAAGCAGAGAGAGCGATATCCTTGTTTTGATACGTTGCTGGCCATGTCACTGGCACCTCCCAAGAACTGAAGCTAGCAAAGCTTAGTTGATCCACTAGTCGCTATTCACAACCAAACGACAGGACAAGCCGAGCCAAGCGGCTAAATTGTAGAGGCTGCATTTGTGATTTGTCATGCGAGTTCCGCACATCCAGCATTTTCTTTCTTGACACATTGAATAGTACCAATCCTGGGTAGTTTCACTGATTGTCATTACGAATTTTCGTTGCTCAAAATCGTCAGGTAGCTTCAAGTGACACCAACTACACCCTGAATGTCTGCAATGAATGAATGAGTGAGGAAATTGGCGGACGGCGACTGTTACGAAAAAACCCTCAATCGTTCAGCTACCAGAGCATGAGCGACCTCTATTGCCAGGGAATAGAGATTCAGTGCATGATGCGTGACTGTATTTTTGCCTATCTGTAGTGATAGAATGACAGTGGTCAAAATGCGAACTCAAGAGGTTACAGCTAAGCACACTTTATGTTTCAAGCCAGTGCATCATTAAGTGCAAAATAAGGTAACTGGGCAACTCTATGGTCATATGGTGTGTAAAGACTGAAAAAGCTAAACAGTGGTCCATACCATGATGACCTTAGACTATTGCTGTCAATCCATTCTCATTCTAGCTTCATTTTAGGTGCGATAAATTAGGTTTTGGTGATTGGAAGTCTATTTGCATTGTTGCACCTCTCCATGTTGGTTCTGTCATCCCTGGTCTTTTGCTGCATCAAAATTCTGGCAGAAATTCATGCACCAGCTAGCCCAGGTACGTGTTTTATTGAGCTATATGCGTTGCCTGAATAGTAGACTGACCGAATCTCAAGACTCGTTTTATCGAACCAGCATTTTCACCCAATTACCAACTGTTTACCAGGGTTCCTCTGCACTGCGTGATTTGCACATCTTTGCATTCTCTTCTCACTCCATCAGCTGAGCCTGGAGCTGGGCGAAGCTTGTCAGCGGCGGCGCCGAGGTGCCCCTTTGGCCTGGGCACGTGCCAGGGTCAATGCCCGGTTCAGCTCGGCCGGTGCCGGTGGAAGCCTGGATGCAGTGCCATACCAGGACGGTGCACGACACCTGGAGCCGTCGGTGCAGGCACACCAGAACCGGGCCGCCCTCTCAGCCGATGGATCGCGTTCACTCATGGCCTCACCGCTGGAGCTGGGCCTGTATGCCCTTCTTGGTGTGCTGGGCCTGGCTGCCGCTGTCATGGTCACGGGCTGCACCGTGCTTGCAGTGAAATACCAGAAGCATGCAGTGAGTGTGCCAGCGTGTCGTCTGCTGTCTCAGCTGTCGGGTCTATTGTGCCTCAAGAATTCTTTTTTGGAGTGTGTGCGGTCACATGGTAATTGATTTGTTATAGGCAGTTTGATCCCACAAAGCCGTAACACCATTCCACATCAAGAAAAATTAGAACAAATTGTGCATGTTTGTTTCTGACCATGAAGAATAAATTTGTACAAAAAAAGCATTTATGTGGTATTTTAGTTAGACATAGTTTAGTAATTCACGCTGGGATGCGGTCCTACACAGCCGCAACCTCGAGGAACAGTTATGGGCTGTCCAACGGGCCCGCGACGCGGCGGAGAGGCTCGGCCTCTCTGTCCCGACGTGGGAGCGGCCCGCTGCGCGCTAGTGCGCGCCCCAAAGGATCCCAATAAAGTTTTTCATCCATCCATCCATAGTTTAGTAATTAAGTACCATACTTACTTGCGTAATGATTGCACCCTTGAATTTTGTCTTGAAAATTCAATTTTTTTCTTTCTCGTGTAATGATTGCACCCCAAACTTGCCGCAGCAATATGTAGTGTGCCAAGTCTAGCTAATGATGATCACGAGAGCTTACCATCTGTCGAATGCTACGCGAACGACTCTTCAGGACATACCAAGCGGTGTGCACGTGCCAAACATCCTTAAGCAGATGCCCCATTTCATTCCTTTCATCACTTTCCACACTTCCATGAAAAAAGAAAAGCTACAACGAAACTTGCCTTGGCTTTATTATTTGTAGGCCTTATAATGGTTGTGGTCAACAACAACAACAAAAAAGGCACCTTTCGATTCCTCTCGCCTGCACTCGTGGGCACACAACAAATCTTGAGCGGCAACAATAGTAGCCACATTTACACTGATACGTTAGAAGCGTACCCTATTCATACGCTGACGCTTGTTACACAGCTAACATTCACCCGCCCTTAGCGGAAACTTGCCGTATTAGGATAGTAGGGAAGAAAAATGCCACAGTTCTTGCAGCATGCCCACCATGTGTTTCTATGTCACTGGCAGCTGAGCGCGCCCATCTCTGTTTCTGTCCCCTCAAAGTGGACATGGCTACGTTATTGCCACAAACTTGCCGATAATAACGATATTACTCATTACTGATAGGAAAGAAACTGTTTGAATGCATGTAATGTACTCTGGAGAAGAAAAACACATTCGGCGCGTTCGGCTTGCTGCGTCGGCCGCCATTTTTGTTTTGGTGTCCTGCACTGTTACAGCGGCAGCCGCCTGTTTGTTGACCTGTTGTCATCCCGCAGCAAACGCAGGATGAAAAAAAATTTTTTTTTCTTTCCGCTGAAAAGTTAACCCACGTAATAACCACACCCCTGAATTTGCATCAATTTTTTTGACAAAAAAGTGCGACCATTATTCCAGTAAGTACGATAATTATTAGCAGTGGTAGTAGGGAAAAGGTAATTAGTAGTGATGGTTTTCTGAGCGATCCGCAACTGAAATTTTGAGGTATCAAACTTAGTGTATCAAAAATGATATGTTGGGTTTGGTGGAGCCACACCTACTTGCTAACTTTCGCACCACATTTTACCACTTTTGAGGCAAGTCCCATTGTTTGCTCATTTTGTTCTAGCTTGAGTAACTAATTTATATTTCTGTCTTCTTACGGAATCTGGAAGGGCTGCTGGTGGATCCAAAGCCCTTCTCCAAAGAAATATCTCATTAGCAAGCTCTGCTTTCTCAATGCCATCTTGGGGTTGGCACCTCTGATCTGGTGCTTTTCTTGACAGGACGTGAACAACACCACAGTCTCTGTGCAACCTGCTACTGCTGCTGCTGCTCCCCCCTCGCACCCTCGCCGCCCAGTGTCAAGTGCCCATGACTGGGTCTGGCTGGGGCGGGCCACGCTCGAACGCAGCTCCGTCAACACGCGCTGCTCCCAAGCGCTGGTGGCCCCCGAGGACCACTCCAAGAGCCCTCCCACCTCCCTGCCTTATCCTGCCACCACAGGCCGCATCACCACTGCCGACAACAACCCGCTGCAGAGCACTGGCGATGACACCGCTGGTACCAAGAAGGCTGGACATCAGCCCCGCATTCGCACCAACCCCATGCTTACGTTCACCCGACCACCCCCGGTGCCTCCACACCGAACCACGTCACGCACCAGTCCCGCCACCGACTCGCTGCAGAACGTGCCACTTCTGGGTCACGTTAATGGCAACATCCACCACCAGAGGGCATTGTCTCCACATGTTCGAATTCAGTCACCTAGCTCCAAGATGGCTTCTTCCGGATCGAAGACTACTTCACCCGACTCCAAAACAACATCTCCGGGATCTCGGACATCGCCAGACACAAAGTCCACGTCACCGGGTGGATCCAAGACAACCTCACCCGAATCCAAGTCTACGTCTCCCAGCAACAGGAGTGTTCTGCCACCCATCTGCAAGGTTGTGAAAGCACGGGCCAACGGGAAGACAGTAGCAGGGAGCACCTTGGAGTGGGAAGACGTCACCAAAGGCATGAACTATGACCAGCTGGTTGAGTATTTTGACTCGCTGAAGGAGTCGAGCGCCTAGAAAGTAGCGGAGGAAGCCTCGAGAGTGCGATGCACACCAGCTGATACGCAACCTTGCAAGAGATGGCAAAGGTTGCCTCAAGGCAGTGCCTGCGTGAACTCTGAGCAGTGACTTACTTCTGCATGCTTTGGCGACGGGTTGGTGTTCTGTTCGCCGCCACGCCACCACCAGCTTTTTGCATGGAGCTACAATCAACCATCCTTTGCCTCCCGTATGGTTCCTTTTCTGGCCGAGTGTCAGCGCTTCTTATGCAGCCAGCCTGCAGCAGCAGGCTCACTCATTTCTCAGATGTGGGGGTTAGTTCTTGCAGGCCGTTTTCGGTGGACTTGTCTGACGAGCACCTCTGTGACAGCTGCCTTGTTTGTGCCTGAGGGAAGGGAGGTGTGTCGCTGTGTGACAGGGTGCTGTCAGCTTCCTGCTCTGAGCACGTGCAGTCGCAAACGGGTGAGTGAAGCCTGCAGTGCCCTCTGTATCTTCTTGCTCCTCGGTTTCGCAAGATATTTTCTTTTACGTGCCCCGCCGCACTGGTTTGCGCGAGATCGATTTGGGGTACTATGCGCTGCCTGTATGTTATGCTTACTGCGTTTGGTAGTGCCGCTGCGTTGCAGTGCCACGGTGTTCAAGGCGTTGTGACACTAATTATCGCAGCAGCGTGAGCCCCACGGTATCGTTCAAAGTGATTTTTTTCGCTGGTGGCCACTCATATGCTGCTGTGTACTGACTATTGCCCCTGTTATGAGAGCAGTGTACAATGATTGAAGCATATACAAATGTAGCCAATTGCAGGAAATCTCGGAAGTTTTGACACGTGGGGAACTATGGAATGCGGGGCAGTATCCTTGTTGTGACCAAATCCTACAGCTGTGGCAAGTTGTGCTTGTCAGTTTTCATCATGATTTAAAAGCATGTTGTTATTACTCCAGGAAAATATGGAACTGACTATTGTTCTCGTGCTCTTCATACATATAAAGCCCAGACTTCATGTATGCTTGCTGGTTGCGTGCCAGCTCGTGTCTACATGCCTATGTTAATCTACATGCAGGCGCAGACATCTACACCGGTCAAATATGGGTGCCCGTGCTAGCTAACGTTGCCACGCACCTAAAGATAGAGACCAATCAGAAGATGCTGTCCAAGCACGCCGCACTGAGGTGATCGCAGCAGCTGTGATGTCGTACAGACTACCTTACTCCTCCATCTGCAGAAATTATGTCATTTGAGGAAGCGTTCTTCCATTTAGGTTCATGCTGCAATTTAAGAAATAAAGGAAAGGAAATGAATATGTTCAACGGAATTGAAGCATTTCGAAGCACCATCAATTAAGCTCAATCTGAAACAACGTCCACCATGGCGCCTAGCCAGGTGTGAGTGTGCATCCTTTGTAGATGCTAACCACCATTGCTCAGGAGGCATGGCTGCTGCGTAGGCTCGTAGATGTGAGCTGGCACACACTGGAAATCGTTCGTGGCTTAAGGCAATAGTCAGTATGCTTTCTTTAAGCATATTTTTGTACAAACACAACAATGGGAAGAATGTGTTGCTGCTCATTCCAGTTGCCATGTGTTGTGCTTGCAGCAGGTTTTGTCTTTGGCCATGTTTTCTAGCCATGCCTGTACGCTTCGACGTTAATGTTTTTGTTTGTTTTAGGTATTTAGAACGCCAGTGCATCTTATACTATGTGCCATATGTTAGTCTTATAGTTGTCTATAGTGTATACTAGGTTATTTGCACCATTTGGAATATTTCACAATTATTTACATCTGCGCACCAAAGATCTCAGGAAAGCATCTGCATTTGCGCTTCCCCCTGAGGCATAAGCTGACAAAGAACAATGGGAAGTCCTTGGCATTAGGACAGGAGGGAGGGGGGGAATGGGTGTGAAAGGGTGAGGGATTGCGGAGCAGTCACCTTCTCTCCAGTGAGCAGCTCAGTGGGGGCAAGGGGGCCAATAGCACTCCCTAGGCTTGCTGGGGCACGAGTTTGCCCCTACAGTTTTCGATATCCCATAGAACTGTGAAAGATAACTTGGAAGAGTTTCATATGCATTGTTGAATTTGAGAGCGTCAAATTGCAAGCACAAAATATGCCTTGCATAAGGTTGATTAGGTAGCATACAGCTGCTGTTTGGGAGGCTAGGCAGTTTTACAGCTAATTGGCATGGAGTGAACATTAGTTCTGCCAAGCCCGAACACGATTCTACATGAGGGGAAATTAAAACAACTTGTTTACCTTTATTTCAGGCCATGGAGATTACATTTATACCTAAAGAAATGTGTCATTTTAGTTAAAATTAATTAGTATTGTAAATAATTAGTAATTGGTTTTCTGAACTGTCCACAACCAAAGCTTCGCTCCAGCATATCAAAAATGCTACCATGGGCATTGCATTAGGTTCCCCATGCTTAAATCAGAGCTTTGAGGTATTTAACTTAGCATCAAACATGATACTTTGCGCTTTCTCGGATTAAATGGTCGAGAATGTGCCAAAGGGGGTGCACTGTGGAAATATTTGGCACCCGCCGATGTGAGACCCTTCATGTGCCTGTGATCTGCAGTGGTATAGTCATGGACAACTTTCTGGGACAATGAAGGAAAAGCTATGGAATCAAAGCATGCACAAGTAAGGGTGCTCCTAATAAAGGTCCTGCATTCTCATCAGCATTAGCTAAGGCTAGCGAAGAGGAAACATAAAACATCTTACTTACAACAGCAAAATAAGACACCAGTGACTGTTAAATTGAACTTATTTTACTGCCTTTTTCTTCTGCCTTTGGCGAAATGCGAAACTGTCACATGTAGAAGCTGCGCTGATTCGGCATCTGTTCCAAGAGCGCTGTCAAACCCTGTCGTATGCTTGGTGTAGTGACACACATGTATCAGCTCCATGCCTGTAGCTCTCCCCTCATTGCCACAGAACATTGTCCACAAGTATAGTTAGAAATCTAGGGGTGACTGCCTCACCACCTCCCCATAACTGCACCCCACTTCCCCCACTGCGTCCGATGCCACTGTAGCAGCTGCTTCATCATTGTTTTGCACATTTTGCAGAGCACTGTTGCAGCTTTGTAGTCATACAATTTGGGAAGTCTTGAGGACATTGCATCTCAAGTCGTGCAATTTTTTACGGGCTGCCCTACTTTCATGAGCGGCATTTCTTTTAACCATATGATTGCATCTGTACCTTCTGCCATCTTTTGAGAGGAATTTTTTGTTTACGGACCAAGGTTGTACTTTGAGAATTCCAAGCAGAAGAACTTTTTGCCGCATACATGTCACTTTCACCAGGCGGCTGCATCCTGAAATGTTCAGTATTTGAAAT
This sequence comes from Dermacentor andersoni, assembly GCF_023375885.2. Taxonomy (NCBI): domain Eukaryota; kingdom Metazoa; phylum Arthropoda; class Arachnida; order Ixodida; family Ixodidae; genus Dermacentor; species Dermacentor andersoni. The sequence goes on along the minus strand of NC_092816.1, from coordinate 154,803,912 downwards.
AAGCCTGAACCAGATTGTACAATATAGATATATATTGCCGCTTGCGGTGCTTTTCGAACTGTATATACAATGTACTGAGCCAAACCTCTTGGTTTCACTCTTCTGGTTCCTCTGTCAAACGGTGTTCGAGCTGCTGCTTTTGTAAGTGAACAGAGCGTGTAATGGCCACAGGAATCTCATTCATAAAACACAATTTGCCATTGCAAATACTAAGCAAAAAACATGTTGTTGCTCTGCTTTTGCACATGCTCCAACTTGACTGCCAAGGCAGCAGCATGCATGCTCTTGGTGGTTGTGTGTTCAGTGGCAGTTTTTGCTTGTGTATTATTTAGGATGCAGCATTGAATGATCCCTCATACCAAGGGAAGGCAGTTATTTCATCATACCTTATCCAAGGGATCTTTTGATTGCCTATACAATAGTGAGATACTATTTGCTCTTCAAGCCTGTAATTGTTCTTCAGAACCATTGACGTGGGCTACAGCAGTGACCAAGTAACGCAAGCTCAAGATTCTGATATGAAAAAGTTGTCGACATCGATAAAGCTACCCGTGATTTCGGCATTGTTCACTTTACCACTTAGCTAAATGAAACTGTTATTTTGTATTCTTCTTGGTGAGTATCAGAAATCTTGCATTAGCATAAGGCATTTGCTGCATTGTACTGCCATTTTCGCAATGTACACGAAACACTGAACAAATATCTTTTGATACATTGCTTTCATTTCAAGTCTGACCTTGCATATCTCTGACATCCTCTTAGTTTATGTGAGCAATGTCCTTGAAGCAGTGTGCTCCAGAGATAGATGGGCAGTTACCACATTGAAAATGACAGGCTTGAGACATGTGATATATGCCAAAGAAATGCCTGTGTCCTAGCATCTCGCCAAGCGTCAATAATAAAACCACCTAAGGCAAATTCAAGTTGGAAGAAAACCTGTTACTGCTTGTGAGACGGCTTTATTTATTATTACTTACTTATTATGCAGGGTCGAGAAGTGTTTCGAGTTCCTTCATTTTTAAAGGTTGCAAAAACTTTTCATAGTTTCTGTGTCCAGCTTCGCAGGGATGAATGAACTTAGTGAATCCTGGAGTTTTCTGAAAGACCAAGTACAAAGACTGGCAACTCATCCACGTGACGCTGCTGGCAGACACGTGTCAGCATGGTGCCAGCACGTGACAGTGTAGTGCGTTATAACTTTCTGGGAATGTGCATGTGTATTTATTTTTTCCTTTCTTACATACATGTTACGGGCTGCTCAGCAAAACTAACAACATGGCGAGCACCAGCTTTTTTGCCAAGTGTTTTCGTGCTGTAATGTTGCACCTTTTTGTCCGCTCACTTGACATTTGCTCAGTCGTTTTATCAAAAGTTGTTTGTCTAGTTAGATTTTGCGTTATTTGTAGATACCAATGCTGAATGGTGGCGCATGTCACAGCTGACATCCTTGAATCTATTATTTATTGACTCTTATTTACCTTTCCATAGAAGCTTCAGGCTCTTTTCTCTGCTGTCATTTTAGGATAGCACACATAGTTGCAAAAGCGGTCTTCATGTCGTACGAGTACTATATCTCATCTGCTTTGTGAAAATGCAGCAGCTACTAGATTTGCTCGGGGGACCTCCATTTCAAATATTTGCACAATACATGAGCTTTTTTTTTTTTACATTTCTGTATTAGTTTGACATGATACACATCCATAAAGAGCATGTTACTCTAGCTTCCCTACTATATTTCTTGCTTGCTGAACAAAGGCTGAGAAACAATAGGTCTTCTGCATCATTCATTGCTCGGCTATAAAGGCAAAGTCTTGAGTATCATGCATCATAATTTAGCAGAGGCATAAATTTCTCATCACTTATTAACCTCATATTTGTCTGTAGTCAGGTTCTGTATAGGTTAGCATGGCTATCACAGCAGGTGTTTATTAAGGAGCAATGTCTTTTTGTGGGCGGGCTAATATGACAGGTACGCCTACATGTTTACTTAAAGAGTGTGCGAGATGATAAAATCTTATCTGGCATTCTTCCATGGTTTCTTTATGCAGTGTTGTTATCACATTTGCATATGATAAATCACTAATTTTTGCTTGCTGCATGTTCTCACAAGCAGTGTTCATGTCCTTATTAAGCAAATGTGAACTGCCGCACCCATCCTTCCAGTTAGTTCACTGGTTTTTCAGCATAATGTGGTCAAGTACTGTAAATCTCTGTTGTGAAAGTGGTTTCGTTTTACTGGGGCCATGGTTTACTCAGCTAACTAAAAGAGATAATTAGTAAAATTCTAAAAGTCTCTCACAGGTGGTTCTCATTTCGATTTATTTTATTTGCATAAGGCGGATAGTGCTGCAGCTATCCCTCGTCTAATCTACTAAAGCTTCTTAGGCCCTAATTCTCAGAGAAGCTAAGGACAATGTGAGTGATGGACAGGAAAATTATACTTACACGGGAATATAATTTTAAAATTAGACCAGATAACCTTTGGTGGTAATGCGCACATATACAACAGTATTTTTTCTTATTTCATTTTTACGGATAAACCAGATAAGCTCAAGATCCCAAGTAAATCATTGAACAATGTGGACCAAAAAATTAAACGGTGTTGCTAAATTTAACTGAGAAAAAATTAGTGGCAAATGCAAGATCTTCTTTAAGGTTGTTAGAATAAATGTGCCATTCACTATATGTGTCTGAGTGGGGAACTGAGCACAGGCATCAGGGTTGAGTACCAAGCTTGTTTTGAAGATGAGGCAGGGAGCAGCTACCCTGGGAAAACATTGTAAAAGCATGAGTGATGGGTGTTCAAGCAACATTGAGATATTATAATGATATAGAATACTTGTAACATTATTTGTTTTGCATAAAACGAAAGTTTAGTGGTGTCAAACACAATGAGTTTTGCAAGACCCCTGAAAATGCACATGGTGCTGGCTGGCTTGTGAGAACCATCCCAGCTATTTTTTTCTATTCTACGGGGGGATGTGGGGTTGGGCATTTAAACAATGCTAACACATTGTCACTGATATGAATCTAACCAAACCTAACAAAATTCAACTGCATAGCTTCTTTTACTGGTGCACCTTTCCTATACCACTCCACATTTAATGAAATTGTGCTTTCAATGAAGTCTCCTTGCTGCTCCAAAAACTTCAACATAACAGTCTGTCACAAGTTAAGGTGAAAAAAGTGAAATTTGTTGTTGCTCAGCTGGTGTACTAAGCAAAGTGTATTGTTAGCTTATTGTGAACCGTAAGCTGAGATTTTCAGAATGCGCTATTTTTAGAAAGTCGCTGATATTCTTTCTTTATGCTCTCCAACTGCCCGAATGAACCTTGTCCATCTTCTATTTAACTAAGCAGTCTGCGTTGTTTGCTTGGTTCAGTACGTAATTAGATACGCTGCTCATACAAAAATAGATCCAACACTGCTAACTTTGTCATTGCTTAGCATGTTCGTTTTCTTAGGACTCGGAAGTGTACTGTACTAATTAAAGGCCACTAATTGTATTAGGGCAGTGCAGGTTTGATATGTGCTGGTGAACCAGTGAAAGTCGTTTCTTTTTCATGTTTAAAAAAATATGTGCATTTACTCAGTTGTACATTGCATAGCGTAACTAAACTGAATTTCTTTTCAAGTAAATGACAAATTGCTAACTGAGGAACACTGAATGTATTTCATAGGTTTCTGAGCACTTCATGCCAAATTTGGAGGCTGTGAAACTGGGCATGCAGCAGGTGATCGAAAACATGCTTCATATGATGGCAGGTGATGCAAGATGGAAGTCGAGCAGGCTTAATTGGAAAAGGACGCAGAGCCACAGGCAATGCGTGGTATGCAAATGCAATACTTGAAATGCATTGCTTGGCTCTCTCATTCTGAGCACACAGTAACTGGATCTTGTGATTTTATTTGGGCAGTGTGATTGTTCCGTGCCTGCAAATGTTACCTCAAACTCTCTGATAGCAGCAAGTGTATGCCTAGGAAGTGAGAATGACAAGTGGTTTTTGTCATGTTTTGCGTGTCATCACCTTTGCAGTGGACATGCCGGACAGTGTGCACTGGTTCATGTGCCACAGTTGTAAATGCCTTTGATGCTTGCGTTGTGTTCAGAATGTGACTGAGCGACAGTTATACCGGTGTCACCACAGACACTTCAACTGATGGTCTTGCAACTCAACGGCGAATTGGGTGCTGCTACACAGGCAGATTCGATGGTCATCGAGTCACTAGTCCACTGAATTCAATTAGCTCCGTGGAACTCCCATGAAATTTCATATGCCATCGAGTCGCAGCCGTGTGCCCTCTCGTAGCAGTGTTTTCGAACCAACACGAAATAAAAAAAAAAAAATCTGCCACCACAACATTCTCTCAAAATTATCAGCAAAGATTATCAGCATCGAGTTAAAATAATTTATATAATCGCCAATAGTGCTATACATAATCAATTGGGTTTTTCGTCTTGTTTTTTGTGTGGCTTTGGTGTGGTAATCGTTGTGCCACTCATTCATAATGTGAAACAAGTGAAACTCTCAATGGCCGTTGAAAACTGCCATGTGGCAGCAACCCAACTCCTTCAAGTTCAACAGAGATTGTCAGTTTCAACGGCCCTTGACTCAAGGGCCTTTGAAATGTGCCCGTGTCACTCGAGTGTTACTCATACCAACAACAAGATGCATCCTGCATTGTACTATACATGCCTATACTTCGCAACACCTACACAAATGACACAGACACACACTCTACTTCTTCATATTGCTGCTGTCTTTAGTGATGTTCGCTTGAACATTTGTGCATGCGATCCACACCTAAACCTGCAGGTGTGTATAATTTTGCAGGCAGCCTTGAAGGAAAGGGAAATCTTATAAATTTATCCTTTATTTTTCTTTTCTTTACTATCAATATTCATCATCTACACAAATGCTCCTTTGCATGAAGTCTTTCCCATTTCAGCCACATTTCATACGCCAGCACTTGTGCGCTGCATCTAACGCGGTTGCCTTCCTCGCCCTCTTCCACCCCTTCCTTTTTCAGTCAGATGGTGACATTAATTTATTTTACGTGTTTGTACAGTCTTTGCATAATACAGAAATGTGTACATATATGCACTACTTAAAGTATTGTTTGTGTGACTATGCCGATGGTACACGTATACTATACTTGACAGCTGCAGCAGCAAGCAACTGCATGCACTGCATATAGACGACCTTGATGCTGTATAGGTAGGAAGAGCTCTCGTGTAGGCACCTCTAGTCACGAGGGGAAACATTAATGTCCTTAGTGTTTCTTTTGTACTTGTTTTGAGCCAGCCAATAAATGTGAAACCCCTTGATGCCTTGATGTGTAGAGTTTCTTCTACATGCACATTTGCTAGCTGCCATGGAAGCTTGTGTGTTCACGTGGTGGTCTTCAACGTCCATTTCTTGTGTGTGGGGCTTAAATAAATGATAAATCTGGCTGAGCCTCAGCCGCATAGCACATGGCTCTAGCATTGTCATGCTATTACACTATATGGTCTGGCTAAGAGGCAGTGTGTTTTAAACACAAGAACCTTGGTGCAACTTTGTTGGCCAGTGTGATGGCTCACCATACCTGTCATTCTGTTTTGTCAATGACACATTAGTGCTATAGTCGCAGCAATTGTATCCGACCAACTAGCCCAAAAGTCTGTACTCCTAACCTTGACGGAATGCTTGGATGCATATACAGTTAAACCTCGATATAACAAACTTCAATATAAGGAAATTCTCGATATAACAACCTATTTAACTTTTAATAATCTCTTGTCCATAGAACACCATGTATTTAGAACCTCATATAGCAAAGTGTGTTTGTACGCCATTTCAATATAACGAAATTTCACTGCAACCACAAAGCGATGCCGAGACGGTAAATAGAAACTTCCGCAGACGCAGATGGTCAAATGATTCAATTACAAGCGGCTGTTTGCAAGCGCACCTATCTAATCGCACGCCGCACGACAAGAGTGGCCGCCGAAGTAGAGCTAGCCGCATCATGTTCCGTATAAAGTACAAGTGCGATAAGATCCTATCACCCCTCACGCACTTTGTGTTTTAGGTGCAATTGAAAATGTGCAATTGTGAGAAAAGAAAGACGGTGGCTTGACGAGTGCCCCCTTTCCTCTCGAGCAAAGGGAAAGAGGGGAGCTCGCTCGCAGTAACACGGTCAAGAGTGGGCGGGGTTGGGGGGGGGGGGGGGAAATGGGGGTAAGTTGGCTGCGCATGGCTGTAAGCGCGGCTGAGAGCATACACAGCCGCAGCCATCTTGCGCGTATGCAAAGAGTGGGCCGAGACAGTGTGGCACCATGTAAGTTGTCTTACCACGCGTTTAGTATTGGAGGTTGCATAATCTCGAGTTTTGGTGACCCGTTAGAGCGCGAAGCAAATGAAGCATTCGCTCCCCGCTGTCGGCGCTTTTCCCGATAGCGTCGTCCCAATGCGGGCGATGCTATCTGCTGCAGGGGCGGAGTGCACATGAAAGCGTGGCAAGCTTCACTTAATTTGTACCGCTGAAAAGATATCGTCGATGTAAGTGGCACGAAACCGTATCATTTGTGGCCGACTCCCGAATTTTTTCAAAATGAATTGTTTTCCTTTCAAACTTGCTTTTTTCGGTTGCCCAATAATTTGAAAAATTTGCGGCCCCTTCCCATGTAAGAAAAATCGATCCGCGACTTTACTTACTTGCATAAAAGGTCGAATTTCAATAGAATGAAATTTCGATATAAGGAAGCAAATTGCAGATTTTGCCAACTTCGTCATATCGAGATTTCACTGTATGCGAGATGACGTAGTGCAAGCACGCTAAAAAATGGTGTCAGCCTTATAGAATTACAAATAATTTTAAAGATGTGTGCATGTTTGTACTTACTTAATGCATATACCATCAACACAAGGAGCGTCCGTTCCCTGGAGCCTCCAAAAGGCTGTGTTGGTGGCCATATTGTTCTGTGGCCGGCTTTTCCAAACACAAAGCCACTCATGCTGGCATGTTCACATGATTCAATATGGACGCACCCCTGCCATGGCACCGGAAAGCGTCTATAAAGCTAACTTCGTAGCAAAGGCCCGTCAATCTAGCTCTTGTCCTGTAAATTAAGTGGGTTGCTTCAGATAGCCGGACATCTCGATTTCGTGGTATCGTTAAGTTCAAGGCCGCCCCCATAACCATCTCACTTAGTAAAAACTTTTGGCTACTACAAACAGTTTCCCAACAATCGACAACCAAAACATTTCGCAAAGTATCTATGGGAGACCCATCCACTTATAGCGACTCGGGGGCTGGTGGCCTGTTCATTTAATTTACTACAAACAGGATGAACTGTAGCATGGCAGCATCTCGCGAACCAGCAGGGAAGGCTCAACAGCACATACCATACGATGCAGTAAATCATTGCAGCGTGGCACCTCACTACCTTTTCTGTCTTTTTGGCTTGTGAACGTGCTTCAGCAGTGGTTCTTCTTTTCCTCTTGAAGACAATGTCTTCCTTAGCGGGTTACTCCCACTTTCCATTATCGAGCGTCCAAGTTTCTAGCCTATTTCGAGGACAGATCTCGAATATAGTAAAGTATAAAAATGTGAGCCGGTCCCGAAGATAGTGCAGTAAAACAATTTATTAAGCAGTCCGACTCTCCTCCTACTCGCCTCACACGAGGGGTGACGCAACAGAGTGCCGTGCACAGTGTTTCCACCCCATTCTCACCCCCATCTCACTCAGGAACACATTGTCTTTGATTGCCTTCCAAATTTCTTTTTATTGCTTGCACTTAATTTGTCAATGTGACCGACCACTCTGGAGCAGTCTTTTTTTCTCCTGGCAGATTTAGAACTCCAATTCTTGACAGTCGGCACATAATTTGAGTTTGGAACTGAAAGAACATCACACTGTTTCTGCCATCAAATGAAACGGCTAAACTCCGGCCACTTGACATATGTGTATCACCGCTGGTCAAAGGCACAGGGTGTTTTTTATTTTTAGACTACAGATTTTTTTAATAAAAAGGCCCCAGACAATGCACTGACATCCTTCGGATGTCCTGCTTAGGAGGTGTGGAATGTCCCACAGCAATCCCGAAATCCTCTTAAATGAGAAAAGAAAAGCTGCATCCGCTGGATGTACACCCAGCCAGAAGAGTTTATGGACCACGGGATCTCGGAAAACATTAAATTCCCGAGCAGCCTGTAGTAGTATCCAGTAAAACTGTACACGACAACGTTGGTAGCATATTCTAGTCGAGGCCCGAAATGCAAATACCAGGCTGCGTTGTGAGGTTGCGGAGATATTCAGCTTTTTCTCAGATTTTATGGTTCGTAATATTTTGTGGCCAGGTATACATGAAATGTCCTCCCCGGGAGATTCTGGGATCATATTTGGACATTACATATTCCACTGTTTTCAGAAATTAGTGGTGCATGCAGCATTTTAAGGCACATACCCATAAATCGAAAGAATTGTCTTTTTGAAATTTGTACATTTCTTCAATCACTGGCAAACTTTAATCACCCTAACATACTCTACCCGAGATGCAATTCACTTGTCTTCCTGCATTTTCCCAACCACAACCTCGTGGCCTTCAGTGCTTCTTCCGTTTTCCTTTTTACATGTATAGCTACGTAATCTTGGAAACACTGGAAACAGTGCTGTGACGGCGGGAACACACACAGCTGCCTAACACAGCAGTGGGTTTGTGGCAGTTCCTGACTTAAAATGAGACAACAATGAATCGTGCTCTCCATGATTCAATTCCAAGCCTGAAGCAAGAATTTGAAAATGCTTTCAAGAGGAGGAACAGGTAGACACAAATGACAAGAGCACTTTAGGCCATCATCCTGTAACAATTCTAGAACAGCAATGAGTAATAGAAAAGGCAATGGGACAAGTGCAGTGCATATAATGGAGTTTTCTGAAGGTGAATGACGTCTAGAAATGCATAGACAAAAAAAATGAATTTTTTCAAACGTTTTTGGTGTTTTTGGATTTCTTGTCGTAAGTGTGAGACACCAGTGTAATGTTGAGCAATGAATTACAAATGAAAAGTTTGCCACAGTTAAACTTTTGAAATGTATTCTTTATTGCACATACACTTCCCTTAGAAAAAGAGCACATTATTTTCACAGGTGTTGTTAAAGAAACTACAGTAGAAGGCAGCTTGGTATATGTAAAAGCTAAATCAACATTGATGAACACTATCGAAATGTTATGAGGTAAACATAACAGTGTTCCCATGATGAAGCAAACATTATAAAACAAGAATCGCGATGTTAAATAATGTTAAGTGAGTTCGATTCTTTTCCACAACCCGTTTTCGCGGCGGCAATAAGCTGCGTGGCCACATTGATTGGATGTAGTTCCGTGAACAGTGAGCGACAGATGGTTTCTGCCGCCATTTCTTATTCTTTGGGAAACAATTTGGAATCTGTAGTCATATAACTAAGAGTAACTCAAAGCTCAGTCACCGGAGCCGTGGCCGCGTGCATGAAGGAGCAGCAGCCTGTGGTACGGTAGGCAGTGGGCGCTAAAGTTAAAATTGCGCTCGCCACCGGTGGCATGTGCAGCCGAGGCTGACCGAGGAATTCGTGTCAGGGCTTGGGCTTCGAACAGGTTCGCCAAAGCCTAAGATCAGGGCATGAGCTGACATATCGCTTGAAGGGGCGACATGGTTCGCGCGGTAAGTTGAGTTTCAGAACATCGCCACTTTTTTTTTTTTTTCGATTCATTGTAATAAGTTGGTATTCTCTTGAAGTGAGTTCGATTCTTTTCCAAAACCCATTTTAACGGCGGCCATAAGTTGCGTGGCCACATTGATTGGATGTAGTTCCGTGAACAGTGAGCGACAGATGGTTTCTGCCGCTATTTCTTATTCTTTGGGAAACAATTTGGAATCTGTAGTCATATAACTAAGAGTAACTCAAAGCTCAGTCACAGAAGTCGTCGCCATGTGCATGTAGCACAAACATGTAGCTCGGTAGGCAGCGGGCACTAAAGTAAATATAGCTTTAGCAACCGGTGGCATGTGCAGCCGAGGCTGACCGAGGAATACGTGTCAGAGCTTGGGCTTCGCACAGAGTCACCAAGTCTAACATCGGGGCACGAGCTGAAACATCGCTTGAATGGGCGAGATGGGTCACGCCCCAAGTTAAGTTTCAGAACATCGCCGCTTTTCTTTTCCTGATTCGTTGTAATCTGTTGTTATTATATTGAAATGAATGCAATACATTTCCACAACTCAACTCAACGGCAGCAATAAGTTGCGTGGCCACAATGATTGTATGCATTCCCGTTAACAGTGAGCGACGGGTGGTTTCTGCCACTATTTCTTATTCTTGGAGAAACAATTCGGCATCCGTAGTCATATATCTCAGAACGAATCGAAGTTCAGTCGCCGGAACCGCGGCCGCGTGCATGAAGCAGCAGCCTGTGGTACGGTAGGCAGCGGGCGTTAAAGAAATAATAGCCCTCACCACCGGTGGCACGCGCAGCCGAGGTTGACCGCGGAATTCGTGTCAGGGCTTGGGCTTGGAACAGGTTCACCAAAGCCTAAGATCAGGGCATGAGCTGACACATCGCTTACATGGGCGACATGGTTCGCGCAGTAAGTTGAGTTTCAGGACATCGCGGCTCTTCTTTTTCTTGATTCGATGTAAAGTGTCGGTATAGTCTCTTGAAGTGACTGCGATACTTTTCCACAGCCCGTCTCATAGACCGCAATAAGTTGCTTGGCCTCTAATATGAATACCGCACAAGAGAGCAGCAGGCAGCGTGTCTCAACCGGAGCAGCTCAGGCAATCTCGAGCTCGTGCCTCCCGGGCGACGGGCGATGTGGCTGCGGCTCCGGGCATTCCTCTTCACTACAATTGCACCCCACAGGAAAAGGAGCCATACTGGCCACTCATGGTGAACGTAGAATAATGGGGTCAGAATACGGCTTCAGGCGTTGTACGTGAACGGTTTCACGACCGCGACAGCGTTGGTCCGTAGGTGGCGTGACAGGCACGACAATATAGTTCACAGGCGATGTCTGCGTTACAACACGGTAGGGTCTTTGATATTTGGAGACAAGCTTGGATGAGAGGCCAGCAGGAACGGCAGGAACCCAAAGCCACACAAGGGAGTCTGGAAGAAAGTGACAGTGCGGGTGATCATCGTCAAGTCTAGATTTTTGTTTCCGTTGGTCGACGGCTGTAAAGGAAGGGGCGAGCTTACGGCATTCCTCTGCGCGGCGGGCAGCTTCAGAGAGGGGCGTACTTTCGGATGAGTCGCGTCTGTACGGAAGAATGATGTCGAGGGTAGTCGAAGGTTCGTGGCCATACAAGAGGAAGAAGGGGGAGAAGTTTGTGGCTGCCTGTGGTGCACTGTTGTAGGCGAACGTGACGAACGGCGAAACGAGGTCCCAATCAGTGTGATCAGAAGCGACGTATTTTGGAGAGCATGTCGCCAAGGGTGCGGGTAAATCTTTCCGTCAGACCATTAGTTAGAGGATGGTAGGCTGTGGTGGTGTGATGAACGATGCGACATTCAGCAAGAAGCGCGTTTACGACTCCGGAGAGGAAGACAAGTCCTCTATCACCTAAAAGTACGTGAGGTGCACCGTGACGGAGAATAAAGTTTTTCAGCAGAAAGGATGCTATATCGTGAACGGTGGCAGCAGGCAGAGCGGCTGTTTCTGCGTATCGCATCAAATGGTCGATGGCGACGACTATCCAGCGGTTCCCGGAAGCCGTACTCGGAAGGGGTCCATACAGGTCAATGCCAATGCGATGGACGGGCCTGGCAGGACACGGGATTGGTTGGAGTGGACCAGAGACATGCTGAGCAGGAACCTTGCGGCGTTGGCACTGAGGGCACGACCGAATGTACTTGCACACAAAGGTGTACATGCCACGCCAATAAAACCTGGAGCGAAGCCGGGTGTACGTCTTGAAGACACCCGCATGTGCAAACTTCAGGTCAGTGTGGAAGCCAGAACATATTTCACCACGAAGATGTCGAGGTATGACCAGCAACCACTTGCGGACGTCCGAGACGTAATTCCTGCGATAGAGAAGTCCATACCGAATTTGGAAGTGAGATGCTTGACGGCGCAAAGCTCGAGAAGGTGAAGGAACAGTCGACGAGTTTGAAAGGAAGTGGATAAGAGTACTAACGCAGGCATCTTTGCGTTGCTCCGAAGCCATGTCGCAGCCTTCTGGGAGCGAAAGTACTTGGTCAACGGCAGAGAGGTAGGCATCGCTTTCAGTTAGCACGGGCGAACGGGAAAGCGCGTCGGCATCGGTGTGGAGGCGGCCAGACCTGTAGACAACGCACACGTTGAAAACTTGCAAACGCAAAGCCCAGTGAGCTAATCGACCTGAGGGGTCCTTGAACTTGGACACCTAACAAAGTACATGGTGGTCTGTATTCACGTCGATGGGACGGCCATAGCGGTAGGGTCGAAATTTACCAAGTGCCCAGATTATGGCCAAACATTCCTTCTCCGTAACGGAATAATACTTCTCGGCTGCTTACGTATGCAAAGACGTACTTGTCGAATCCAGAATTGCGCTGCGCGAGCACAGCGCCGAGTCATACACCGCTGGCGTCGGTGTGTACTTCGGTCGGAGCTGTCGGGTCGAAGTGACGCAGTATAGGCGGCGAGGTCAGTAGACGACGCAACTCTTGGAAGGCATCGTCACAAGCGAACGACCAGGCGTAGTCATTCAAGTCGCTCCGTAGAAGTTGATTCAAGGGAGCGGTGATGGACGCAAAATTCCGAATGAAGTGGCGAAAGTGAGAACACAGGTCAAGGAAGCTGCGAAGTTCTCTTACGGAAGAAGGTTTGGGAAAATCAGCAACTGCACGGAGCTTGGCGGCGTCAGGAAGGATACCGTGTTTAGATACTACATGGCCAAGGATGGGGAGCTGATTTGCGCCAAAGTGGCATTTCTTCAGGTTGAGCTGAAGGCCGGCGGCAGTTAGGTACTGCAACACTTCCTCCAGCCTACAAAGATGAGTGGGTAAATCGGGCGATAAAATAACCACATCATCTAAGTAGCACAGGCACGTTTTCCACTTGACACCACGCAAAAGATTGTCCATCATGCGCTCAAATATTGCGGGGGCGTTGCCACGCCCGAAAGGCATGACACGAAATTCATATAGGCCATCTGGTGTTACAAAGGCCATTTTAGGTTGATCTTCGGGTGCCATGGGGACTTGCATATAGCCGCTGCGTAAATCGATAGAAGAGAAGAACTCCGCGCCTTGGAAACAGACAAGGGCTTCGTCAATTCTCGGAAGAGGGTAAACATCTTTACGAGTCATTTTGTTAGGACGACGGTAATCCACACAGAATCGTATCTTCTTAACAAGAACAGCGGGAGATGCCCAGGGGCTGTCCGAAGGCTGAATGACGCCGCGCTTAAGCATGTGAGCAACTTGGTCGTCGGTAACACGTCGCTCTGTTGCGGATACGCGATATGGTCTTTGTCGCAGTGGCGCACTGGTACCCGTGTCGATGCGATGACAAATAGTTCATGTGCGGCCCAAGGGAACATGCTGGCAGTCGAAAGAAGTACGGAACTTGTGGATAATGCGTAGATGCTGGGCGCGTTGAGAAACAGTCAATGTGTCGGCGATGGATCTACGTAAAACACCGGGCGAAGTCGGCTCCTGCGCGGGGTTACAGGTAACTCCGGCGACCTCATGAGTGGCGATGGCATTAGTTGGCATGTCAGTGATGGCAGCAGGGTCTACACACTGGGCACGGCCAACGCACTTCCCACGAAGCAAAGTGAGAGGACAGGATAATCGGTTGGCGACGAGCTATCTGCTGACGCCGGCATGAACGTCCAAAAGAGCGAAAGGCAGCGGGGAACATTTGCGATGAGCGAAAACTGCAGATGGCGTAAAAAGTGCGCTGGCATCAGCAACAATGTTGCATGTAAAAGTGGCAAGGGCAGATGAGTGCGGTGGAATTGTAACGTCTTCGGCAACAAATACTTTATCTTCAGGTTCACGAGCGTCAAGGAGTGGGGCATTACACACCGTTTAAATTCCACTTCAGCACGAGAACAGTCGATGACGGCCTTATTAGCGGAAAGGAAGTCCCAGTGCGAAATAATATCGTGGGAAGAAGAACACAGCACCAAAAATTCGACGATGTATACGAGGCCGTTGATCTCAACGCGAGCACTACACGCAGCTGCAGGCGTGATGCGGTCTGCGCTGGCAGTACGAAGGGACACGTTGGACAGTGGCGTCGTGACTTTTCTGAGCGAACGGCAAAGTTTGATACTAATAACTGAAACTGCAGCACCAGTGTCAACGAGGGCGAGTGCAGCGACGCCGTCCACATATACGTCAATAACATTAGCCGGAGAAGGGAGAGGCCTTAGCCTGTTCGTGGGTGACGCAGTTCTTGCCTCTGGAACTGCAACGACTATTTTTCCCGTTCCGGCGAAGAAGGACGACGGCGCGGCGGCGAGGTGATGGCCAACGGCGGTCGACAAGAGGGCGGTGGTCCGAGTAGGAAGACATCTGGCCGGGGTTCGGAGACGCGGAGGATGACGGGTATGGGGAAACGTATGGTGCGGCGTCAAAGCTACGGCGGTAGGACGTTGCGCGGCGACGACAAAATCGTGCAACGTGGCCAGGTACACCACACGCAAAACATATTGGCCGGTTGTCCGGAGTGCGCCATTGTCCACTGCTGTACCGCGGCTGAACGAAGTGAGGAGCTGGACGCAGTGGCACGACCGATGGGGATGGCCCAAAGGTCGGAGGTGGTGGCCGCGCGAGTGCCTCGGCATAGCTGAGAGGTGCAGTCACCTCGGGAAAAGCAACGGGAGTCGGCACAGGCGGAGTCTGGCGGGAAGAAGGGAGAGCTGCGCACACTTGTGTTGTGTCGGCAGCGGCAGGCAAGCGGGGGGCCCCGACGGGCGAACGCGCGGCTAGCGCCGGCGCAGTGAAGGAGACACGGAGCTAACTGCTCCCGATGAAAACCGGAACGAAGACTCCGCCGACCTGCGGCTGTTTATTACTTATAAAGGCTTCACCTGCTAGATGGCACCTCCCGATTGGTCCAAGCTTGTCACATGACAGAAGGGGGGTGCGCCATCTAGTTAAGCAATTACAAAACATACATGTGCGATGACACAGAGATCTGACAGGGGGCGACACTATACTACATCATCCCCCCCTGGAAACAAAGCGAGCATACAGTGAAACGCGCACACAAGACGCGCACTTAAGTCCAAAGGCAATTTCAGTTCGTTCCCCCCCACGGTCACACACGCGTGCAGGAGACAGTGCAGAAAACAAGCCGGAGCTCGCCGCAGGAATGGGCAAGGAAGAACAAAGGGGGCGAGAAGGCCTAGGCTCGGAAACCTCGCGACGCCGAGTGCGTCGGCGCAACTTTGAAGATACTGGTTTCGTATCTTGCTGCCGATGAATTCGGTGCACAAAGTTGTTGACGAGGCCCAACTCGTCACTGGAAAGGTGATCAAAACCCGGAGGCACACCTGTGGGGCTCTGTACTGAAGGAAGCGATGGTAGACGACATGTCAGCGACGTACCGTCGATCTGTATGCCCAAGCGTTGGATAACTGAATGTGGTTGTCGCTCAAAGCTGGAGAGGGTTGCCCAGGAAGCTCCTCTCGACGTCCCAACAAGTCCTGGGAGGCTACCAATTCCCCAACGGAATCAGAGACGACTGCTGACTGTGTAGACTCGGAAGTGATACAGTCAGACGCACAACTTAACTGAAGCTTATGACTATGAGAAGACGCTGTCACTACAGACAAGTCATCGGAATGACTATCCAAGTTTGAATATGAGTACAAAAAGTCTCTATCACTTGTACACAGTGTACTACCTGCTGGATCCTTCATCACTACGGTTAACAGACACATGCCACGTCTTCCCATCACTGAGTAGAAAAGTAGATGGTCCTATCTGGGCCTTGACTTTACGAGGTTTACTGTACTTAAAGAATCCTTTTCTGTTAAATCTTATTCTGACGGTGTCTCCCACCTTGATACGAGTTGCCTGAGCACCTCTACGTTTGTCTACGTACGGTTTAGTCTGCGACTGTTTCTGCAAGACCCTTTCTTGAACTTGAGGCACAAGACTGTCCTGTTCTCGTAGATCTACACAGAGCCGCATGGTTCCATCCTTCTTGCGCACCACCACGAGTGGAGACACCCACTCGGAAGCCTCGACGCGCTCGATGACGTCGCAGTCCTCGAGACGTTGCAATTCATTTGTTACCTGGTCACGGAGAGCCAGGGGTAGTCGGCGGCGTTTGCCTGCCGTGCGGACACGGGAAGGGTCGCTTCACTTACGAAGCTCGTTGGTTTCCCGGGGCTTCGGTCGGAACCGCTGCGGGAGTCCCACCCTCGTCGCCAAAAGATGTTGTGTCGGCAGCGGCAGGCAAGCGGGGGGCCCCGACGGGCGAACGCGCGGCTAGCGCCGGCGCAGTGAAGGAGACACGGAGCTAACTGCTCCCGATGAAAACCGGAACGAAGACTCCGCCGACCTGCGGCTGTTTATTACTTATAAAGGCTTCACCTGCTAGATGGCACCTCCCGATTGGTCCAAGCTTGTCACATGACAGAAGGGGGGTGCGCCATCTAGTTAAGCACCCCCCTTCAAAATTGAATTGTGACAGTCTGTGCTGTTTGACAGCACAGACTGTCACAAACAGTGGTCTTGAAAAATTTCTCCTTCACTGCGCCGGCGCTAGCCGCGCGTTCGCCCGTCGGGGCCCCCCGCTTGCCTGCCGCTGCCGACACAACATCTTTTGGCGACGAGGATGGGATTCCCGCAGCGGTTCCGACCGAAGCCCCGGGACACCAACGAGCTTCGTAAGTGAAGCGACCCTTCCCGTGTCCGCACGGCAGGCAAACGCCGCCGACGCACTTGGCGTCGCGAGGCTTCCGAGCCTAGGCCTTCTCGCCCCCTTTGTTCTTCCTTGCCCCATTCCTGCTGCGAGCTCCGGCTTGTTTTCTGCACTGTCTCCTGCACGCTACCGGGCATGGCGTCTTTCACGGCGAACCTTCCCGTTTTTCTGGAATTGCCCGGGCCACCGTTAATCCCTTGGTATCGCTGGAAAAAAATTTTTCAGGCCCACCTCGAAGCGGCCGGCGGTGGCGACTGGACGGACGCGCGACGAGCGTCCGCGCTCGTCAGCGCTCTCGGGCGTGAGGGACAACGAAAGTACTTTGCAGACGAGGAGCAGGAAGCAGCAAGGCAGTTAACCAGCGCAGCGTCAGCTTCAAGCGAAGCAGCAAGGCAGTCGACCGGCGCAGCGTCAACGTCAAGTGATGCGGTCCCGCCAGCGTCAGAGTTCCAGAAACTCTTGCAGCGGCTTGACCGGCTGTTCGCCGCGTCAACAAATGTTCTGGCGGAGAGGCACGAATTCACCAGTCGAAGGCAGTTCGAGGGAGAAGGATTCCTGGAATTCGTGACCGCATTGAAGGAGAAGGCGGTACAGTGCAACTTCGGCACAGCCTACAACGAGCGCGTCCGAGACCAGATAATACATGGCGTAGCGAACGTCAGCGTTCGCGAAAAGTTGCTGGCTCATGGCGAAACCCTGTCCCTGGACAAGGCAGAAGAAATTGGACGCTCGTTAGAAGCCTTGCATCGAGCGAACCGCGCGTTCGGCTCCGAAAATGTACGAAGAATCGAGGCATCTCAACTTGGCGTTCCGTCGACGGGCCAAGATGGCAGACTTCTTCCAGGGAGCCGCCAAGATGGTCGACGTAGTCCGGGAGGCCATGAAGATGGCCGACTTCTTCCGAGAAGCCGCCGAGACGACCGACTTCTTCCGAGAAGCCGCCGAGACGACCGACTTCTTCCGAGAAGCCGCCGAGACCACGGCCTTCTTCCGAGAAGCCGCCGAGACCACGGCCTTCTTCCGAGAAGCCGCCGAGACCGCGGCCTTCTTCCGAGAAGCCGCCGAGACCGCGGCCTTCTTCCGAGAAGCCGCCGAGACCGCGGCCTTCTTCCGAGAAGCCGCCGAGACCGCGGCCTTCTTCCGAGAGGCCGCCGAGACCGCGGCCTTCTTCCGAGAGGCCGCCGAGACGACGGACATTTCGCACATGGCTTCTCCGGGAACCGTGGTGCATGCGACCGGTGTGGCAGCACGAAGCATATTGCAACGTACAGGAATTGTCCAGCAAGAAACCGGCGGTGCAACGCCTGCCACACGTTGGGCCATTTTGCATCAGTATGCCGAAAAACCCGTACTGTTCAACACGTCTCCTCCGCAGAGACGCTGTCTTCAACTTCCGCAGGGCAGCCGTCCGCGTCTGTCTTGACGGTAAGCGCTTTTGAAACTAAAAAAGATTTGGAAGTTCCAGTCGTAGTGAACGGCGTCTCCATGCGACTGCCGGTGGATACGGGAGCGTCTGTCTCAATGATGACGGTCGAAGATTTTGGAAAGCACTTTGGTCGACAGCACAGACTGTCACAAACAGAGGACTTGAAAAATTTCTACAAGCAACGCATCGACATTCAAGGCCTGTTTCAAGCCACTGTCCAGTTTTTCCAAAGATCATGCTCCGTCACGTTCCACGTAACGACTACAGGAACATCACTGCTGGGTTTAGACGCCATCCAACGCTTGGGCATACAGATCGACGGTACGTCGCTGACATGTCGTCTACCATCGCTTCCTTCAGTACAGAGCCCCACAAGTGTGCCTCCGGGTTTTGATCACCTTTCTAGTGACGAGTTGGGTCTCGTCAACAACTTTGTGCACCGAATTCATCGGCAGCAAGATGCGAAACCAGTATCTTCAAAGTTGCGCCGACTACCCCTGGCCCTCCGTGACCAGGTGACACATGAATTGCGACGTCTCGAGGACTGCGACGTCATCGAGCGCGTCGAGGCTACTGAGTGGGTGTCTCCACTCGTGGTGGTGCGCAAGAAGGATGGAACCATGCGGCTCTGTGTAGATCTACGAGAACAGGACAGTCTTGTGTCTCAAGTGCAAGAAAGGGTCTTGCAGAAACAGTGGCAGGCTAAACAGTACGTAGACAAATGTAGAGGTGCTCGGGCAACTCGTATCAAGGTGGGAGACACCGTCAGAATAAGATTTAACAGAAAAGGATTTTTTAAGTACAGTAAACCTCGTAAAGTCAAGGCCCAGATAGGACCATCTACTTTTCTACTCAGTGATGGGAAGACGTGGCATGTGTCTAAGTTAACCGTAGTGAGGAAGGATCCAGCAGGTAGTACAATGTGTACAAGTGATAGAAACTTTTTGTACTCTTATTCAAACTTGGATAGTCATTCCGATGACTTGTCTGTAGTGACATCGTCCTTTCATAGGCATCAGTTAAGTAGTTCGTCTGACTGTATCACTTCAGAGTCTGCACAGTCACCAGTCGTCTGTGATTCCGTGGGGGAATCGGTAGCCTCCCAGGACTTGCTGGAACTTCGAGAGGAGCCTCCTGGGCAACCCTCTCCAGCTTTGAGCGATGACACAGAGATCTGACAGGGCGATGCTATACTAAATCATCCCCCCCTGGAAACAAAGTAAGCATACGGTGAAACGCGCACACATGACGCGCACTTAAGTCCAAAGGCAATTTCAGTTCGTTCCGCCCCACGGTCACACACGCGTGCACCAGATGCACACAAGGCATGCACTTAAGTCCACAACAAATTCAATCCATCGCTGCCCAAGTTCACATACACCAGTCTTGGGCACCAAAACACAGGCAGTCACTAAGTCTGACAAAGAACACGCACAAAACTCACTGCACCGCAACAAGGAGCACATTTTATACCTGTGTTAATGAAACATGTGGACTGTCTGCTAAATGTCACAACGAGGCCCTTAGCCGTGGCATTTCGAAGACGGAAATACACTACACTACATAAACAAAATCATCGAGCCACGGAGGCCGTTTTCTGTCACGATGAGGACGCGTGCGTACCTCAGAAGAACTTTGGGGGTTGCGACGCGTATCGGTCGACTTCAAAGACCCAGTCGTCCCACTACTATTTCCCTCCCCCTGGTTGGACAATTGAATGTGGTCACGGAGAGCCAGGGGTAGTCTGCGCAACTTTGAGGATACTGGTTTCGCATCTTGCTGCCGATGAATTCGGTGCACAAAGTTGTTGACGAGACCCAACTCGTCACTGGAACGGTGATGAAAACCCGGAGGCACACCTGTGGGGCTCTGTACTGAAGGAAGCGATGGTAGACGACATGTCAACGACGTACCGTCGATCTGTATGCCCAAGCGTTGGATGGCGTCTAAACCCAGCAGTGATGTTCCTGTAGTCGTTACGTGGAACGTGACGGAGCATGACCTTTGGAAAAACTGGACAGTGGCTTGAAACAGGCCTTGAATGTCGATGCGTTGCTTGGAGAAATTTTTCAAGTCCACTGTTTGTGACAGTCTGTGCTGTCGACCAAAGTGCTTTCCAAAATCTTCGGCCGTCATCAATGAGGCAGACGCTCCCGTATCCACCGGCAGTCGCATGGAGACGCCATTCACTACGACTGGAACTTCCCAATCTTTTTTAGTTTCAAAAGCGCTTACCGTCAAGACAGACGCGGACGGCTGCCCTGCGGAAGTTGAAGACAGCGTCTCTGCGGAAGAGACGTGTGGAACAGTACGGGTTTTTCGGCATACTGATGCAAAATGGCCCAACGTGTGGCAGGCGTTGCACCGCCGATTCCTTGCTGGACAATTCCTGTACGTTGCAATATGCTTCGTGCTGCCACACCGATCGCAAGCACCACGGTTCCCGGAGGAGCCATGTGCGAAATGTCCGTCGTCTCGGCGGCCTCTCGGAAGAAGTCCGTCGTCTCGGCGGCCTCTCGGAAGAAGTCCGTCGTCTCGGCGGCCTCTCGGAAGAAGTCCGTCGTCTCGGCGGCCTCTCGGAAGAAGTCGGCCATCTTCATGGCCTCCCGGACTACGTCGGCCATCTTGGCGGCTCCCCGGAAGAAGTCGGCCATCGTCATGGCCTCCCGGACTACGTCGGCCATCTTGGCTCGTCGATGGAGCGCCAAGTTGAGCTGCCTCAATTCTTTGTATTTTCTCCGAGTCGAACGCGCGGTTCGCTCGATGTAGGGCTTCTAACGAGCGTCCAATTTCTTCTGCCTTGTCCAAGGTCAGGGTTTCGCCGTGAGCCAGCAACTTTTCGCGAACGCTGACGTTCGCTACGCCATGTATTATCTGGTCTCGGACGCGCTCGTTGTAGGCTGTGCCGAAGTTGCACTGTACCGCCTTCTCCTTCAATGCGGTCACGAATTCCAGGAATCCTTCTCCGTCGAACTGCTTTCGACTGGTGAATTCGTGCCGTTCCGCCAGGACATTTGTTGACGCGGCGAACAGCCGGTCAAGCCGCTGCAAGAGTCTCGGAAACTCTGACGCTGGCGGGACCGCATCACTTGACGTTGACGCTGCGCCGGTCGACTGCCTTGCTGCTTCACTTGACGCTGACGCTGCGCCGGTTAACTGCCTTGCTGCTTCCTGCTCCTCGTCTGCAAAGTACTTCCGTTGTCCCTCACGCCCGAGAGCGCTGACGAGCGCGGACGCTCGTCGCGCGTCCGTCCAGTCGCCACCGCCGGCCGCTTCGAGGTGGGCCTGAAAAATTTTTTTCCAGCGATACCAAGGGATTAACGGTGGGCCGGGCACTTCAAGAAAAACGGGAAGGTTCGCCGTAAAAGACGCCATGTATTATCTGGTCTCGGACGCGCTCGTTGTAGGCTGTGCCGAAGTTGCACTGTACCGCCTTCTCCTTCAATGCGGTCACGAATTCCAGGAATCCTTCTCCGTCGAACTGCTTTCGACTGGTGAATTCGTGCCGTTCCGCCAGGACATTTGTTGACGCGGCGAACAGCCGGTCAAGCCGCTGCAAGAGTCTCGGAAACTCTGACGCTGGCGGGACCGCATCACTTGACGTTGACGCTGCGCCGGTCGACTGCCTTTGGAGGATACTGGTTTCGCATCTTGCTGCCGATGAATTCGGTGCACAAAGTTGTTGACGAGACCCAACTCGTCACTGGAACGGTGATGAAAACCCGGAGGCACACCTGTGGGGCTCTGTACTGAAGGAAGCGATGGTAGACGACATGTCAACGACGTACCGTCGATCTGTATGCCCAAGCGTTGGATGGCGTCTAAACCCAGCAGTGATGTTCCTGTAGTCGTTACGTGGAACGTGACGGAGCATGACCTTTGGAAAAACTGGACAGTGGCTTGAAACAGGCCTTGAATGTCGATGCGTTGCTTGGAGAAATTTTTCAAGTCCACTGCTGTTTTTGACAGTCTGTGCTGTCGACCAAAGTGCTTTCCAAAATCCTCGGCCGTCATCAATGAGGCAGACGCTTCCGTATCCACCGGCAGTCGCATGGCGACGCCGTTCACTACGACTGGAACTTCCAAATCTTTTTTGGTTTCGAAAGCGCTTACCGTCAAGACAGACGCGGACGGCTGCCCTGCGGAAGTTGAAGACAGCGTCTCTGCGGAAGAGACGTGTTGAACAGTACGGGTTTTTCGGCATACTGATGCAAAATGGCCCAACGTGTGGCAGGCGTTGCACCGCCGATTCCTTGCTGGACAATTCCTGTGCGTTGCAATATGCTTCGTGCTGCCACACCGGTCGCATGCACCACGGTTCCCGGAGAAGCCATGTGCGAAATGTCCGTCGTCTCGGCGGCCTCTCGGAAGAAGTCCGTCGTCTCGGCGGCTTCTCGGAAGAAGTCGGCCGTCTTCATGGCCTCCCGGACTACGTCGGCCATCTTGGCGGCTCCCCGGAAGAAGTCTGCCATCTTGGCCCGTCGACGGAACGCCAAGTTGAGATGCCTCAATTCTTCGAACATTTTCGGAGCCGAACGCGCGGTTCGCTCGATGCAAGGCTTCTAACGAGCGTCCAATTTCTTCTGCCTTGTCCAGGGACAGGGTTTCGCCATGAGCCAGCAACTTTTCGCGAACGCTGACGTTCGCTACGCCATGTATTATCTGGTCTCGGACGCGCTCGTTGTAGGCTGTGCCGAAGTTGCACTGTACCGCCTTCTCCTTCAATGCGGTCACGAATTCCAGGAATCCTTCTCCCTCGAACTGCTTTCGACTGGTGAATTCGTGCCGTTCCGCCAGGACATTTGTTGACGCGGCGAACAGCCGGTCAAGCCGCTCCAAGAGTCTCGGAAACTCTGACGCTGGCGGGACCGCATCACTTGACGTTGACGCTGCGCCGGTCGACTGCCTTGCTGCTTCACTTGACGGTGACGCTGCGCCGGTTAACTGCCTTGCTGCTTCCTGCTCCTCGTCTGCGAAGTACTTCCGTTGTCCCTCACGCCCGAGAGCGCTGACGAGCGCGGACGCTCGTCGCGCGTCTGTCCAGTCGCCACCGCCGGCCGCTTCGAGGTGGGCCTGAAAAATTTTTTTCCATCGATGCCATGGAATTAACGGTGGGCCGGGCACTTCAAGAAAAACGGAAAGGTTCGCCGTAAAAGCCATGCCGGGTAGCGTGCAGGAGACAGTGCAGGAGGCAAGCCGGAGCTCGCCGCAGGAATGGGCAAGGAAGAACAAAGGGGGCGAGAAGGCCTAGGCTCGGAAGCCTCGCGACGCCAAGTGCGTCGGCGGCGTTTGCCTGCCGTGCGGACACGGGAAGGGTCGCTTCACTTACGAAGCTCGTTGGTTTCCCGGGGCTTCGGTCGGAACCGCTGCGGGAGTCCCACCCTCGTCGCCAAAAGATGTTGTGTCGGCAGCGGCAGGCAAGCGGGGGGCCCCGACGGGCGAACGCGCGGCTAGCGCCGGCGCAGTGAAGGAGACACGGAGCTAACTGCTCCCGATGAAGACCGGAACGAAGACTCCGCCGACCTGCGGCTGTTTATTACTTATAAAGGCTTCACCTGCTAGATGACACCTCCCGATTGGTCCAAGCTTGTCACATGACAGAAGGGGGGGTGCGCCATCTCGTTAAACAACTACAAAACATACATGTGCGATGACACATGTATGTTTTGATGTTCCAATTGCCTTTGGACTTAAGTGCGCGTCTTGTGTGCGCGTTTCACTGTATGCTTGCTTTGTTTCCAGGGGGGGATGATGTAGTATAGTGTCGCCCCCTGTCAGATCTCTGTGCCATCGTACATGTATGTTTTGTAGTTGTTTAGCTAGATGACACCTCCCGATTGGTACAAGCTCGTCACATGACAGAAGGGGGGTGCGCCATCTAGCTAAACAACTACAAAACATACATGTACGATGGCACAGAGATCTGACAGGGGGCGACACTATACTACATCATCCCCCCCTGGAAACAAAGCAAGCATACAGTGAAACGCGCACACAAGACGCGCACTTAAGTCCAAAGGCAATTTCAGTTCGTTCCCCCCACGTTCACACACACGTGCACCAGATGCACACAAGCACGCACTTAAGTCCACAACAAATTCAATCCATCCCTGCCCAAGTTCACATACACGTGCACCAGTCTTGGGCACCAAAACACGGGCAGTCACTCAAAGTCTGACAAGAAACAGGGCACAAAACTCGCTGCACCGCAACAAGGAGCACATTTTATACCTGTGTTAATGAAACATGTGAACTGTCTGCTAAATGTCACAACGAGGCCCTTAGCCGTGGCATTTCGAAGACTGAAATACACTCTACACTACATAAACAAAATCATCGAGCCACGGAGGCCGTTTTCTGTCACGATGAGGACGCGTGCGTACCTCGGAAGAACTTTGGGGGTTGCGACGCGTATCGGTCGACTTTAAAGACCCAGTCGTCCCACTATTATTTACCTCCCCCTGGTTGGAAAACTGAATGTGGTTGTCGCTCAAAGCTGGAGAGGGTTGCCCAGGAAGCTCCTCTCGAAGTCCCAACAAGTCCTGGGAAGCTACCGATTCCCCCACGGAATCAGAGACGACTGCTGACTGTGCAGACTCGGAAGTGATACAGTCAGTCGAACTGCTTAACTGATGCCCATGAAAGGACGATGTCACTACAGACAAGTCATCGGAATGACTATCCAGGTTTGAATACGAGTACAAAAAGTTTCTATCACTTGTACACATTGTACTACCTGCTGGATCCTTCATCACTACGGTTAACTTAGACACATGCCACGTCTTCCCATCACTGAGTAGAAAAGTAGATGGTCCTATCTGGACCTTCACTTTAAGAGGTTTACTGTACTTAAAAAATCCTTTCCTGTTAAATCTGATTCTGACGGTGTCTCCCACCTTGATACGAGTTGCCTGAGCACCTCTACGTTTGTCTACGTACTTTTTAGTCTGCGACTGTTTCTGCAAGACCCTTTCTTGCACTTGAGACACAAGACTGTCCTGTTCTCGTAGATCTACACAGAGCCGCATGGTTCCATCCTTCTTGCGCACCACCACGAGTGGAGACACCCACTCAGTAGCCTCGACGCGCTCGATGACGTCGCAGTCCTCGAGACGTCGCAATTCATGTGTGACCTGGTCACGGAGAGCCAGGGGTAGTCGGCGCAACTTTGAAGATACTGGTTTCGCATCT
Source organism: Dermacentor andersoni (assembly GCF_023375885.2). Classification (NCBI taxonomy): domain Eukaryota; kingdom Metazoa; phylum Arthropoda; class Arachnida; order Ixodida; family Ixodidae; genus Dermacentor; species Dermacentor andersoni. The sequence goes on along the minus strand of NC_092816.1, from coordinate 154,778,400 downwards.
TGCTGCCGATGAATTCGGTGCACAAAGTTGTTGACGAGGCCCAACTCGTCACTGGAAAGGTGATCAAAACCCGGAGGCACACCTGTGGGGCTCTGTACTGAAGGAAGCGATGGTAGACGACATGTCAGCGACGTACCGTCGATCTGTATGCCCAAGCGTTGGATGGCGTCTAAACCCAGCAGCGATGTTCCTGTAGTCGTTACGTGGAACGCGACGGAGCATGACTTTTGGAAAAACTGGACAGTGGCTTGAAACAGGCCTTGAATGTCGATGTGTTGCTTGGAGAAATTTTTCAAGTCCACTGTTTGTGACAGTCTGTGCTGTCGACCAAAGTGCTTTCCAAAATCTTCGACAGTCATCATTGAGACAGACGCTCCCGTATCCACCGGCAGTCGCATGGAGACGCCGTTCACTACGACTGGAACTTTCAAATCTTTAGTTTCCAAGGTGCTCACCGTCAAGACAGACGCGGACGGCTGTCCTGCGGAAGTTGACAAAGACCGCGTCTCTGCGGAAGAGACGTGCTGGACAGTACGGGTTTTTCGGCATACTGATGCAAAATGGCCCAACGTGTGGCAGGCGTTGCACCGCCGGTTCCTTGCTGGACAATTCCTGTGCGTTGCAATATGCTTCGTGCTGCCACACCGGTCGCATGCACCACGGTTCCCGGAGAAGCCATGTGCGAAATGTCCGTCGTCTCGGCGGCCTCTCGGAAGAAGTCCGTCGTCTCGGCGGCTTCTCGGAAGAAGTCGGTCGTCTCGGCGGCTTCTCGGAAGAAGTCGGCCGTCTTCATGGCCTCCCGGACTACGTCGGCCATCTTGGCGGCTCCCCGGAAGAAGTCTGCCATCTTGGCCCGTCGACGGAACGCCAAGTTGAGATGCCTCAATTCTTCGAACATTTTCGGAGCCGAACGCGCGGTTCGCTCGATGCAAGGCTTCTAACGAGCGTCCAATTTCTTCTGCCTTGTCCAGGGACAGGGTTTCGCCATGAGCCAGCAACTTTTCGCGAACGCTGACGTTCGCTGCGCCATGTATTATCTGGTCTCGGACGCGCTCGTCGTAGGTTGCGGCGAAGTTGCACTGTACCGCCTTCTCCTTCAATGCGGTCACGAATTCCAGGAATCCTTCACCCTCGAACTGCTTCCGACTGGTGAATTCGTGCCGTTCCGCCAGGACATTTGTTGACGCGGCGAACAGCCGGTCAAGCCGCTCCAAGAGTCTCGGAAACTCTGACGCTGGCGGGACCGCATCACTTGACGTTGACGCTGCGCCGGTCGACTGCCTTGCTGCTTCGCTTGAAGCTGACGCTGCGCTGGTTAACTGCCTTGCTGCTTCCTGCTCCTCGTCTGCAAAGTACTTCCGTTGTCCCTCACGCCCGAGAGCGCTGACGAGCGCGGACGCTCGTCGCGCGTCCGTCCAGTCGCCACCGCCGGCCGCTTCGAGGTGGGCCTGAAAAATTTTTTTCCATCGATGCCATGGAATTAACGGTGGCCCGGGCACTTCAAGAAAGACTGGAAGGTTCGCCTTAAAAGAAGCCATGCCCGGTAGCGCGCAGGAGACAGCGCAGAAAACAAGCCGGAGCTCGCAGCAGGAATGGGGCAAGGAAGAACAAAGGGGGCGAGAAGGCCTAGGCTCGGAAGCCTCGCGACGCCGAGTGCGTCGGCGGCGTTTGCCTGCCGTGCGGACACGGGAAGGGTCGCTTCACTTACGAAGCTCGTTGGTGTCCCGGGGCTTCGGTCGGAACCGCTGCGGGAATCCCATCCTCGTCGCCAAAAGATGTTGTGTCGGCAGCGGCAGGCAAGCGGGGGGCCCCGACAGGCGAACGCGCGGCTAGCGCCGGCGCAGTGAAGGAGACACGGAGCTAACTGCTCCCGATGAAAACCGGAACGAAGACTCCTCGGAAGACGTCGGTCGTCTCGGCGGCTTCTCGGAAGAAGTCGGTCGTCTCGGCGGCTTCTCGGAAGAAGTCGACCGTCTCGGCGGCTTCTCGGAAGAAGTCGGCCATCTTCATGGCCTCCCGGACTACGTCGGCCATCTTGGTGGCTCACCGGAAGAAGTCGGCCATCTTGGCCCGTCGACGGAACGCCAAGTTGAGATGCCTCGATTCTTCGAACATCCTTTCACTCTTGGAGCGGCTTGACCGGCTGTTCGCCGCGTCAACAAATGTCCTGGCGGAACGGCACGAATTCACCAGTCGAAAGCAGTTCGAGGGAGAGGGATTCCTGGAATTCGTGACCGCATTGAAGGAGAAGGCGGTACAGTGCAACTTCGGCACAGCCTACAACGAGCGCGTCCGAGACCAGATAATACATGGCGTAGCGAACGTCAGCGTTCGCGAAAAGTTGCTGGCTCATGGCGAAACCCTGTCCCTGGACAAGGCAGAAGAAATTGGACGCTCGTTAGAAGCCTTGCATCGAGCGAACCGCGCGTTCGGCTCCGAAAATGTTCGAAGAATTGAGGCATCCCAACTTGGCGTTCCGTCGACGGGCCAGGATGGCCGACTTCTTCCGGGGAGCCGCCAAGATGGCCGACTTCTTCCGGGAAGCCGCCAAGAGGGCCGACTTCTTCCGGGAAGCCGCCAAGAGGGCCGACTTCTTCCGGGAAGCCGCCAAGAGGGCCGACTTCTTCCGGGAAGCCGCCAAGAGGGCCGACTTCTTCCGGGAAGCCGCCAAGAGGGCCGACTTCTTCCGGGAAGCCGCCAAGAGGGCCGACTTCTTCCGAGAGGCCGCCGAGACGACGGACATTTCGCACATGGCTTCTCCGGGAACCGTGGTGCATGCGACCGGTGTGGCAGCACGAAGCATATTGCAACGTACAGGAATTGTCCAGCAAGGAACCGGCGGTGCAACGCCTGCCACACGTTGGGCCATTTTGCATCAGTATGCCGAAAAACCCGTACTGCTCAGCACGTCTCTTCCGCAGAGACGCGGTCTTCAACTTCCGCAGGGCAGCCGTCCGCGTCTGTCCTGACGGTAAGCGCTTTTGAAACTAAAAAAGATTTGAAAGTTCCAGTCGTAGTGAACGGCGTCTCCATGCGACTGCCGGTGGATACGGGAGCGTCTGCCTCATTGATGACGGCCGAAGATTTTGGAAAGCACTTTGGTCGACAGCACAGACTGTCGCAAACAGTGGACTTGAAAAATTTCTCCAAGCTTGTCACATGACAGAAGGGGGGTGCGCCATCTAGTTAAGCAATTACAAAACATACATGTGCGATGACACAGAGATCTGACAGGGGGCGACACTATACTACAACTTGCTCCTGGATGACCTGGCGAAGGTTGGCCGGCAAAGCCGAAGCTGGTGGCGTGGCTGAGGACAGCAGCGAAAGCTGACGAGCGACCACAGCACGGACGAACTCTTTTATTTATCCAAGCAGGGAGTCCATCTCAGGAACCGCGGTCATGCTCGCGAGAGTTTCGTCGGACGCAGGAGGGCGCCGCGTGAGAAAGCGCTGCCTGCAGAGCTCGTCGAAACTCTGGCAAAGCTTAATTACCTGAGAGACAGTGCCTGGGTTTTTGGACAGGACCATATGAAAGGCATCGTCGGAAAGGCCCTTCATGATGTGACGTACCTTGTCCGCCTCCGCCATCGTCGGGCTGACACGCCGGCAGAGGTCGACGATGTCCTCTATGTAGCTGGTGAACGTTTCACCATGCAGTTTGCTGGGATCGGCTTCGTAGGCGTTGTTCAGCGCGAAGTTTGTGCACGCCAGGGCGGCCGAAAACTTCTGCGATGCTGGTTTTGAAGGTAGACCACGTGCGGAGATTGGCTTCGTGGTTTTTTAACCACAGCTTGGCGACGCCCGATAAGTAGAAGATTGCGTTGCCGAGCTTTAGGGGATCGTCCCATTTGTTGGTGTTGCTGGCGCGTTCATACGATTCCAGCCAACCTTCAGCGTCTTTCTTATCGGTGCCGCTGAAGATATCAGGATCCCGCTGACGCTGGGCACCGGCACACACGATGGCTGGAGTAACCGGTGGGGATGTCGGGCTGGGGTCGTCAGACATGACGGATGGCAGAGTTCGGGTGCGTAATTCCAGGTTGGGGAAAACCGTAGCACCTCCACAAGAGTGTAATATGAATACAGCACAAGAGAGCAGCAGGCAGCGTGTCTCACCCAGAGCAGCTCAGGCAATATCGAGCTCGCGCCACCCGGGCCACTGGCGATGTGGCTGCGGCGCTGGGCATTCCTCTTCACTACAGGCCACATTTATTCGTTGGAGTCGCGGGGACAGTGAGCGCAAGATGGTTTCTGCCGCCATTTCTTATTCTTTGGGAAACAATTTGGAATCTGTAGTCATATAACTAAGAGTAACTCAAAGCTCAGTCACCGGAGCCGTGGCCGCGTGCATGAAGGAGCAGCAGCCTGTGGTACGGTAGGCAGTGGGCGGTAAAGTTACACTGGCGTTCGCCACCGGTGGCATGTGCAGCCGAGGCTGACCGAGGAATTCGTGTCAGGGCTTGGGCTTCGAACAGGTTCGCCAAAGCCTAAGATCAGGGCATGAGCTGACATATCGCTTGAAGGGGCGACATGGTTCGCGCGGTAAGTTGAGTTTCAGAACATCGCCACTTTTTTTTTCTCGATTCATTGTAATAAGTTGGTATTCTCTTGAAGTGAGTTCAATTCTTTTTCACAACCCCTTTTAACGGCGGCAATAAGTTGCGTGGCCACATTGATTGGATGTAGTTCTGTGAACAGTGAGCGACAGATGGTTTCTGCCGCTACTTCTTATTGTTTGGGAAACAATTCGGAATCCGTAGTCATATAACTCAGAATAACTCGAAGCTCAGTCACAGAAGTCGTGGCCATGTGCATGTAGCACACACATGTAGCTCGGTAGGCAGCGGGCACTAAAGTAAATATAGCGTTAGAAACGGGTGGCACGTGCAGCCGAGGCTGGCCGAGGAATACGTGTGAATACGTGAATCTAACATCAGGGCACGAGCTGAAATATCGCCTACAAGGGCGATGCAGAATAATTAAAGCTACGACCAACACTGTGGAGGTCACTTCGCGAGTGCGACTACAAAACTGCGTGAGACTCTTCCGGGCGGCGTATAGCGGCCGCGCACGCAGGAGCCTCGAAGGAACGATTCTCACTCGTCGGGGTTCGCTTCAAGACTGAACGTTTAGTCGATCAAAGCTGAATGCGCCGTAATAAAGTCGAGTCCGAGGATTAGGCCATGGGGACAATTGGTCAGCATTGTAAAAAGAACAGGAACGTGGCGGTCGGCAATAGTGATACGGGAAGTACACATTCCAGTGACTTCAACAGTGCTACCATCGGCCACGAGCACGGCTCGAGTAGTAGGAGGAACTTTCTTCCGTCGACGACTGAGGTTACAACTCATTATGGATAACTGGGCTCCAGTATCTATTAACGCCCTCAAAGGGACACCCGTCGACGTGAACATCAAGTTCTGGTTCCTTGGGAGCGTCAGTGGAGGATTTCGACACGACGAAGATAATGCAGCAATATGACTGTGTAGAAAAGCATAATGTACGTAACATAGTGAGGGTGTAAGCCTTCAAGTATGGCTCATATCCCAAAAGAAAGGAGAGTGCCGCACATATTAGAGCTCATGAGTGCGAAAAATGAATACTTATATAAGAGCTGTGTATACATTCCTTTAAACATATAATGAGTGACCGGGGAATAAAATTTTCTGCACTTAATTGTTGCAATACAGGCGCAGCGGCTGAGTTCACGGGTGACGTGGGCACAATGTTCAATGCCGTACTGGTTGCTGTGCACTATGTACCACAGCGATATGCCATCAGGCATATTCGGTCGGCTAGCTTTTGAACCCAGCGCAGATTGCCTCCAAGATAGGACGAACGTGACCGCGCTTAGCCGCTGTACCTGGAATAGTTGAGATGAAGCGCACCAACCTGTCCCCTTCCCCCCTCCTAGCGCGCGAACATGTCCCCGCTGCTCTCCCTCCTCCCTCGCGAGCGGGAGAAGACTGCGCGCACCCTCCCCGCCTTCCTCCCTTGCTAGTGCGAGAAGACAACGCGGCATCAAGCAACCATCCTTCTCGGCTCACCCTCGCCAGCTTACGCTCGCACCTGCAGTGGTTACGATCGGCCAGCGGGGGCAGGAAACTTCTAGGCACTCCTGATTTCCTTTGACGCATTTCTTCAGCATTGTGAAGCTAATAGTACGTCCCATCAGTCACACTAGCGGCCATGGTGTGAGAACGTTCGACGAATACGTGGTTGGTGGATGCCACTTGGCCGCCGACCGCCAGACGAACCACCTAATCGCTGGACCATTCCATGAGCCAAGGGGCGTCAATTGAGACAAGCCCGAAACCTTCTGTCAACGAGCGTCCCCTCCTTTCTCTGGGGCAGTGAACCGTGCGCGCCTGAGGGCACTTCCCACGTCGTGTTCAGTGAACAAAAATGCCGAAGTGATTGCGCGCACCCTCGTCCTCAAGGTGGGGAGCCTTCGGCGAGTCCGGACGCTCCGTTGGTGGAAGGTATGACCGCAGGTTTCCCTGGCTTATAGGGATTTTGGGAGGACAATGTGCTCCTCTGGTGTGCTCTCCCAGATCGATGTAGTAGCTGACACGCAGCTTCTGCGTGCTACGATATGCTGGGCTACGTGCTCCGGCCAGTACGAGTACGACCTTTCTATGTAAATAAGTTTGCCTCTCCCATGTAAATGCACCCCCTGCTCCTCCAACCTCTCGACCTCGTACTCTTCAAAAAAGGAGCAACCCTCGTCGGGAAGGCTCGGACGACGGTGTGTGCTCCGTGTGACGCCCCTGTAGTGTAGGCCAGCTTTACGAGTGTCACCGGCGGTGTATAGGCCAGAGTCGTGGCCTCAGCGCGACGACACACGCCGAGGCCACGACTCCCGAATCCCACACGGCGCGCGGCCACGATATTATTGTACTTGGGCTTTATGCGGAGCATCACCGTGATGGCGAAAATTCGCGCAGTGTCCATAATAAAATTACGCTGCTGCTCGCCGTTCTGATAGCTGCCCCTAGCTCTTACGACGCGTCGCACGCAAAATAGGCTGCATTTGAGTCATTTTCCGCCTTCCTCTTAAGCGTAGCATACGTAGTTAGTGCTTTTATCTCGTTGTAAAATCTTACTTGATGGAGTGGTGATAATTGCTACGACGTCATGTTAGCATAACGCAAGCCCGCCCGTCTTTCTGTCGATTGGCCGGTTGGTTGGTCGGGCAATTTGATACTTCAGATGTAATAATATGCAAATAATATGATTAGGATTCTTTGGGCACTTTAGCCAATTTGCGATATGAGACTCTGTCCGCATCTAACCTCTTTCACTCCGACTTGGGTGACTGGGTAGTTCATGGTCTAATGGGTATCGAAGCTGGCTGCTGTGCTGTGAGAGCCGGTTTCGAACCCAACCGCCGGACCAAAGTTGGTCACTGAGTTCGTGGCACTGCGCATGTGACACTGGGTATGTACCGCTCTTCAATAACAAAAATGAATCCTTTAACATTTATCCAGTGCAAAATGTACTTGAACCCACGTCATGTATATGTCGACAATCTTGTATGAATATAAATTCAAACACGCGCCACGCGCGAGCTTGGCGGCGGCGATGCTAGATGGCGCAGCGTGGCCAGAGGAACTCAGAATCCTCGCTGCATTACACGCACCATACAGGACGCGTTTCAGAGGTGGCATTGCCGAAGACGCCTACCAGGGCCTTCCGAAAGAGCAGAAAGATAGCATCATCATATCGCCCGCCCTGCGCAATGTGCATCCCCAGCGTAACGTAGAAAGAAGGAAGGCCAGGGCGGTGGCGCTCCTACGCCGCGCGACAGAACGCCCTGGCGGCAGCTGCTTCGTTGACGCGGCCCAGTATGGCAACAGCGACAATTTCACGGTAGTGTCGATCAACCACAGGGGTTCGACCGTTAACGCCGCTTCGGTACAAAGCACGTCGTCGCGTGCGGCCGAGCAAGCCTTGGCCCTCCTGGACGACAAACATGCCAATATCTTCAGCGACTCCAGGGCAGCCATCCGCGCCTTCAGCGTTGGCGCTGTGTGCAAGGAAGCCTGTCGCATCCTCGACAGCAAAAGCATCGCCACCCACACAATCACGTGGTTCCCCGCTCACATGGGATCTATCATGGGAGGCCCCACAAAACTCAACGAGCTGGCCCACTCCAAGGCGCGAGGTCTCGCTTTCCGCGATCATGGAGAACTCCAACGCCGGCCCGCAGTGGTGGAGAACAGAGATCAACCGACCACATACAATGAAATTGCGCAGCACTTTTATCGCGGCAGGAGAGACTTTCCCCTTCCACACAAGAAGTTAAATAGAGCGCAGGCATTGACCCTCAGATTATTGCAAACAGGCTCGTATCCCAGCCCGGCTTTATTCCACAAGCTTTATCCCGGCACCTATGCCACTAGTTCTTGCAGGCACTGCAATGACATCGCTAGCCTAGACCATATGCTCTGGCGTTGCCCCTCGTTACGAGGCACAGAACAAATCAATGAGCACAAGTGGCTCTCCGCTATCAAGAGCCCCGATGCCGGGGCGCAACTATGGGCTGTCCAGAGGGCCCACGATGCGGCGGCCGGGCATGGCCTGACTGTCCCAACGTGGCAGCGGCCCGCAGCGCGCTAGGTCGCGTACCTCAGGACCTTCATTAAAGTTTTGCATCCATCCATCCATCAATCCATTACGTCGACGGTATTCCTGGGATGGTTTCTGCCGGAATCATTTTCAATTAGGAGTGTGCGAATGTCAAATTTTTAATACGAATCGAATGGTCCCCTGCTACTTTATTCGAGAATTCACTATTCGAACTTGTCGAATATTCGTTTCTTACAAATGCAAAAGATAAAAAGTCTGGAGACCCGAGGGAGACAGAACGACGGATATGACGACTGTGCCGAATTATGCTGCTGCAGGTAGCTGCGGCTGTTCATCGGGGACGCCAGTTCCCGAGCCGAGCGCACGGGCATCTGAGATAACTTATTCTGCTCTTCAATTTACAGTAAGTCAGTAAGAATGACTCGCTTTTAGGTTAGGCAGACTAAACAGGCAGTCGGGCTTTTCCTTACATATACGAATTCGTTCCGGACTATTATTTAGTCAGACTCGCTATGTTTGCATTCGTTTAAAACAATGTGCGCTGCTGTGGTATAACACTCTCTCTTTCTCAATAATAGAAAACAGTTGCTAATGGCTTACAACCTTCCCAGTTATCTGGGCGTGTAATTGTGAAGAGTGCACTGTAAAATAATGTACACCCATAAAGGTGAGTAGAGTGTAAATCTGTCTATCACCCTTAACACCTAAAAAGGGCGTAGAGGTGTGAGTTGTTCCACATTTACATCTTTATTTTACTTTAAGGTTGTAAATTATATACACTGGGTGTAATTATTTATGATTTGTGTGCTTTATATATATATATATATATATATATATATATATATATATATATATATATATATATATATATATATATATATATATATATATATATATATATATATATATATATATATATATATATGCATGCATTGGGGTACCGTTGTGTATTACTTAAGGCTAGCTTATTTATTGGCTTCTACACGCACTCCGTACAAACTTAATATCTTACGTTGCTTTAGAAATCAGGAAATATTCGATTCAATTAGATTAAGAAATTTTACTTTTAGAGAACCCCTAACTTTAAGTGAAAGAGATGGCAATATGTAAAAAAAAACACACGAGAAGAGTTGGGCAAGAAAACAATGCGCATTCATATACAAGGGCGCTAACTTAGTACACCGTGCAGTTTATTGCATTCCAAGATGACAACCTAAAGGAAAAGTTTAGGCAACCTGGAAGCATCTTCCTATCAACGAAAAACGTAAAAGAGAAATTGGCAGTCACTTCAACATACGCCAAAGAGGGTGAAGGCGAAAGCCTGCGCGCTCAAGCGACTTAAATTACTTGACAAATAGCTATGGGCTGTCCATCGGGCCCGCGATGCAGCAAAGTTGCTCGGCCTTTCTGTACCGACGTGGGAGCGCCCCGCTACGTGCTGATGCGCGTTCCGAAGGACCAGAATAAGGTTTTACCATACCATACCATTGGAATGTGTTGTTACTTCTCATTGCTTGTTTTCTCCCACCAAAGGTCGTGGGTTCGAGTGCCTTAATTGACGCTACCTCAATTAACTGCGTCCTAATTAACTTCGCTCTAGTCAACACCAAAGGTCGTGGGTTCGAGTGCCTGAATTAACTCTGCTATAGATGGCTACCAATAAGAAGCAGTTCGGAGTAGGATTCCTAATCTATAAGGACATAGCGGGCAACATTGAAGAATTCTACAGCATTAATGAGAGGGTAGCAGTAGTCGTAATAAAGCCGAATAGGAGGTATAGAATAAAGGTAGTACAAACCTACGTTCCAGCCTCTAGTAACGATGATGAAGAAAGAGAACACATTTGTGAAGAGGTTGAATGGATACTTTGCAAAAAAGCTGCCTCGCATGCGCTTCGCATGCGATTGGAAAGCCAGCAGACGACTCCCCGCCTGGCTGGGCATTCCGGCACGCTCAGGCAAGCTCCCGTGTCCACGTTTCTGAATGCTGTGCCAGCGCACTGCATCGCGTAGCTACGAATTACTGCGGCAAGAATAATGTGTTTGTTTCTTAATTGTTTCCGTCCGAGTAGCGGTACCTCCTAAAAAGAGCGTCATGACTCAACGCCGTAAAGCAGATGAATGCGGACAGCTCAGTGTGGTAACCAAACGAGCACTCAGGGATTCGGATTCGCAGCGAGCACTTTGTAACAGGTGTACGTCATGAATTTTGGCCTGTAATGAGTCCTTTCTATTAATATTGTTACGTGAAGCTGAAGCCGAATACTATTTACAATTTATTTACAGGTAAGCTCACGGAGGCCCAAATCGGCGACGCTATATCAATCCGGCACACACGTCGTCTTCGTCGTCCTCAGTGCAGCCACACTGTGGCGGCTGTTCCGTAGCATCACCCCCGGCTGTATAAGCACCGTCCCGGTGCTTAATCTACGCATCCGCGGTGAAAGGTGTGTGGTAGGGTTTTAGTCTTGCCACATGAACGATGTCACTTGCAGTTGATGATGACGCTGAGAGATCGGCGGGGATGATTTCATACGTGACATCGGTGACTTGGCGTACCACACGGTAAGGGCCAGTGTAGCGCGACAGCAGCTTTTCGGAAAGACCCACACGGCGAACGGGTGACCAGAGAAGCACCAGAGAAACCGGAGAAAAGTGCACGTCACGATGGTGGCAATCATAGAGGCATCTCTGATGCTCCTGTGGGGCCTCGAGACGGGAGCGGGCGAGCTGGCGCGCGTGGTCGGCGTGTGCGATCGCGTCGCGGGCGTATTCAGTGGCGGAACGTGTGGCCGAGGGCAGCAAAGTGTCCAAGGGCAACATGGATTCTCGGCCGTATAGGAGATATAACGGTGAATAGCCGGCGGTGTCGTGACGCAATGAAATATACGCGAACGTCATATATGGTAAGTGAAGATCCCAGTCGTGGTGGTCGGTCGCAACGTACTTGGAAAGCATGTCGGTGATGGTCCGGTTGAGGCGCTCCGTGAGGCCGTTGGTCTGGGGGTGGTAGGACGTGCTGAACTTGTGCTTTGTCGAGCAGGAGCGGAGGATGTCCTCGACGACTGCCGACAGAAAGCTGCGGCCACGGTCAGTGAGTAATTGGCGCGGAGCACCGTGCACTAAAATAATGTCATAGAGCAGAAAGTCAGCAACGTCAGTAGCGCAACTTGTCGGGAGGGCTCTGGTGATTGCGTACCTCGTAGCATAATCGGTAGCGACGGCGACCCATTTATTTCCGGAGCCCGAGAGAGGAAATGGTCCAAGAAGGTCCAGACCAACACGGAAAAAGGGTTCGGGTGGGATGTCAATCGGCTGGAGACATCCAGCTGGAGGTGTGGAGGGCTTCTTCCGGCGCTAACAGGGCTCACAAGCGGCAACGTAACGCCGCACGGAGCGGGCGAGACCCGTCCAAAAGAATCGACGGCGTACACGGTCGTAAGTGCGCGAGACGCCCAAGTGCCCAGCCAAGGGAGCATCGTGAAGTTGCTGGAGGACAGTCGAACGCAGGTGCGATGGAATGACGAGCAGAAGGTCAAGGCCATGTGGATCGAGATTGCGGCGGTATAATGTCCCCTTCTTAAGGAGAAACATCCGGAGAGAGGCGTCGCCAGGAGTAGACTCCAGACGGTCGATGAGGGCGCGTAATGAAGGATCGCGCCGTTGCTCGTTGCTGATTTGAAGCAACTGGGACACAGAGAAAACGCAAGCGATGGCGTCCGCATCAGCCGGTTTGTCGACGGGGTAGCGGGACAAACAATCGGCATCCTGGTGCAAGCGTCCCGTCTTATATACCACGGAGAAGGTATATTCTTGCAGGCGTAACGCCCAGCGAGCGAGTCGTCCCGTGGGGTCCTTGAGCGAGGATATCCAGCAGAGAGCGTGGTGATCAGTGATGACACAGAAGGGGCGTCCGTACAAGTATGGACGAAATTTCGTAACAGCCCACACAAGAGCGAGGCACTCGCGCTCTGTAATTGAATAATTGCGCTCGGTGAGTGATAGAAGTCGGCTGGCGTAGGCTATAACGCGATCATGTCCACGCTGGCGCTGTGCTAACACTGCTCCTATGCCGTGACCACTGGCATCAGTTCGAACTTCCGTTGAGGCAGACGGGTCAAAGTGGGCCAAAATTGGAGGCGTGGTAAGGAGAGTAGTCAGCTGCGAGAAAGATGCGGCAGGGTGAGGACCCCAAGAAAAAGGGGCGTCTTTCTTCAAGAGGTCGGTAAGGGGACGTGCAATGGTCGCAAAATCCTTCACAAAGCGTCGGAAATAAGAGCACAGCCCTACGAAACTACGAACGTCCTTGGTAGACTTCGGAACAGGAAAATTCGTAACGGCGCGAATTTTGTCCGGATCGGATAGCACGCCTCTGGCATCTACGAGGTGTCCAAGGACGGCGATTTGGCGGCGAGCGAAATGACATTTTGACGAGTTCAACTGGAGACCGGCGCGGCGGAACACGTCAAGAATCGCTGAAAGACGGTCTAGATGCGTGTCGAATGTGGGCGAATAAACGATGACGTCGTCCAGATAGCACAAACAGGTGGACCACTTGAACCCCTGAAGCAAAGAGTCCATCATTCGTTCGAAGGTGGCGGGCGCGTTACAGAGACCGAAAGGCATCACCTTGAACTGATAAAGGCCGTCAGGGGTAACAAATGCAGTCTTCTCTCGGTCCATGTCATCGACGGATATCTGCCAGTAGCCGGACCGTAAGTAGATAGGAGAAAAATAGGTGGCACCGTACAGGCAGTCTAGAGCGTCATCAATACGTGGCAAAGGGTACACGTCCTTTTTTGTGATTCTGTTCAGGTGGCGATAATCTACACAAAAGCGCCACGTTCCATCCTTCTTTTTGACAAGTACGACGGGAGATGCCCAGGGACTACAGGAAGGCTCGATAAGGTCCTTTGCAAGCATCTTTGTGACTTCCTGTTGGATAACAGCTCGTTCCGACGCAGAAACACGGTATGGACGTCGGTGAATAGGGTTCGCATCGCCAGTATTTATGCGATGGGTCACGACGGACGTTTGACCTAAGGGTCTATTGTCAAAGTCAAAAATGTCGCGATAGCCTTCAAGAACGCGGCAAAGAGCTTCAGCTTGAGCAGGTGTAAGATCAGAGGAGGCCATCTTCTTAATGTCGACGTCAGTACCGTGCGATGACGTCACGGCATGGGCTGAGCTGTAACGATCTTCCACTGTGAATGGCTCGACCTCATCATCCTGCAAAGCGCGAATTATAGCCAAGGAGATCCCCTGAGGCAGAACTTGTGCGGTTAGCGCGAAATTGACAAGTGGAAGGCAGGTGTGGTTGCCAGTAATTTTCAGCACAGTGTGCGGCACGGTAACACCATGTGTAAGCATAACGGCCGGAATTGGTGCGGCCACGTAATTGCCGTCAGGTACAGCTGGAGAGGACAACAAGTCGACGTGTGTCACAGAGTGAGGTGGTAGGCGAATAAAATCTATGCAGCTCAGATGGCTGGGAGGCGGGTCCACAGGGTCGGCAAGGAGAGGCAAGTCAGGGCGAAGTGAGCCGGCCGAACAGTCAATGAGGGCAGAATGATGGGCAAGAAAATCCAGACGGAGAATGAGTTCGTGAGGGCAATGCTCGATGACGGTGAAGAGAACGACGGTGTGTCTCTCAGCAATGGTGAGTCGGGCAGAACACATGCCAACAATAGCGACAGTCCCTCCGTCGGTGACTTGCACAACTCGGTTCGGGGCAGGCGTCAGAACTTTCTTGAGCCGACGGCTAAGAGCAGCACTCATAATGGACACATGCGCCCCGGTGTCAATCAACGCGCACACAGGAACATTGTCGATGAGAACGTCCAAAAGATTCTTGTTCGTGGGTAAGGTGAAGCGAGGATTTCGTGCCAATGTCGTGTTACGTTTCGCCTACAACGCGCGGTAATGCCGGCGCGGATGCAACGGACGCCGGGGCTTTGTTCAAAGCGGCGGACATTTTGGCCCGTCCGACGCCGCCGCAACGCCTACCCGCCAAGCGTGTCCAGGCGTGTTTCAGTGCCACGTGTCTTCGTGTGTGCGTGTGTGTGTGTGTGCCCTCGCTTGTCAAAGCGCGGCAGCCGGGGAGCGGAGTTCCCCGAATGAGGAGCCTGGACGTCTCTCGGCTCAACTGTTCGCGCCGTCGTGTGGGTGAGGGTTGGCGATGCGTCACTACACTCGGTTCAGCAGGTCTCTCGGCTCGACAGTTCGCGCCGTCGTGGGGTCATGCTCCGCCGTCCCGTGACCTTCATCCCGTGACCTTCATCCCGTGACCTTCTCTTTTGGACCGCGACGCCGAGGGTATAAGAGCAGCTGCCCCCGGACGCCAGGAGAGAGGCTCCGATTTGTACTGTTGAGTTACGTGCTCTCCCGTCTCTCCACTTCGGTCGACCTGACCGGCCGCTCTTTTGCTATGTTAGAATAAACAAGTTGTTCTGTTACCAGTCTTCTCTTGCTTTGCCGGGACCTTCGGATGCTTCCAGTGCCCCAGGCCGCCAGGCCAACGCTACCCTTGGGGCTTGCGACCCATTGGCAATAACGGGCGTCAGCACCGAGACCCCAACAACTCGTGCCAGCGGTGCGATTCCAACAGTCGTCAATGCAGCTTCACCTCCAGAAGCTGCACTGTCTAGTTTTCCGGTCGGGGGTGCGGCGAGTAGGTCGGAGAAGGAGCACGGCATGACGGGGGCGAGCGAGATTGGCGGCGGGAGGGAGAAGGCGAGCGGGAGTAGCGGGGTCGTGTCAAAGGTGTCGCAGAATCAGATGATGGAGCGGGCATAGAAGGGGCGAAGGAAAAGGATGCGCTAGAGGGGCGAGGGGGTAATCAGGATAACAGCGCGTCGGAGAAGTCCAGCGGCTGCGGCAGTGGCGAGCGACATGTCCAATGCGTCGGCAGTTAAAACAAATCGGCTTGTCGTCCACGGTTCGCCATTCGGAGGGGTTGCGCTGTCCATAAGAGGAGTAAGAAGAGCGCGGTGGGGACGTGCGTGGAGACAAAGGTTCCGAGCGTACGGAACGAATGGATTGCACGCCGACGTTGGACAACTCTTGACGGACGACGGCCTGGATCAAGGAGATTGTCACCGGAGAATGATCAGATAACGCGAATGAAGGGGCCGGCGGTTGTGCCGCTTCGACCTCACGACGAATGATATACGGCTCAAGTTGTCACATCGCGACGGCTGGTGGAAAAGGTCGTCACAGGATGACGTAGCAGCTGTGTTGGGAAGTCGCGTGATGTGCTGGGATACCCGGCGGCTTTTAGCATGCTCGAGACGGCGGCACTCCTTGAGGATGGTATCGATGCTGGTGACGTTCGTAAACACCAGTAAATTGAAGGCGTCGTCAGCAATGCCTTTGAGGACATGATTAACCTTATCGTCCTCAGTCATGTTCGGGTCAGCCTTGGCACAAAGGGCCAACACGTCGAGAATGCACGACACGTAGGACTCGGTCGACGTCTGTACACGTGTGGCAAGGGCTTTCTTGGCGTTGACTTGTCGACCAAACGGATTGCCAAAAACGTCGCGTAGCTTGTCTTTGAAGAGATCCCAGCTCGAGATCTCCTCTTCGTGAGTCTGGAACCACGCCAATGGAGCTCCGTCGAGGTAGAAAAGTACGTTGGCAAGCATAATAGTCGGATCCCACCTGTGACTGGTGCTGACACGTTCGTATAAGCGGAGCCAGTCGTCAACATCAGGACTGCCGACTCCGTTGAAAACACCAGGATCCCGAGGTGGGGAAACGGCGACGTAGGTCGGGGCTGTAGGCGGAGACGCTTGCGTAGATGAAGTGCCGCCAGCAGGAGCCGAAGTTGCATTGTCGCCGTTGCGACCGCTGCGAAGCTCCATGACGGGTACGGGGAACGTCCACCTCCACCAAATTAATGTTACGTGAAGCTGAAGCCGAATACTATTTACAATTTATTTACAGGTAAGCTCACGGAGGCCAAAATGGCGACGCTATATCAAACCGGCACACACGTCGTCTTCGTCGTCCTCAGTGCAGCCACACTGTGGCGGCTGTTCCGTAGCAATATTTGCCCTTCTTAAATTTTAGGCCAGCCTTTAAACTTTTCAGCTCTGACTACGTGCTGTTTTCACATACGCCCGAACTTCCGGCTAAAGAGGCATGCAATAGCACGCACGTTAAGAGGAAGCTTTAGCTCGGGGGCTCCTATCTAAATACATGTAAACGGAGAATTCGTTTTTCTCGGCAACCACAGCACCAAATTTGACGGGGTTTGTTGCATTTAAAAGAAAAACTTAAAATCTAGTGACTGTTGGTTTCGAATTTTCGATTTAGGTCGTCAATTTTTTATTAAAAATTGGCAAAAATCGCAAATTTTCAGAAAACGAAACTATCAAGTTTACAACTCTGTAACTCAGCAAGAATAGGTGATATCGCAATTCTGTGAATTGTACCTAATAGCTCATCTAAAGCGGACAAATTTGACATCTTATACATGAATCTAAAAAAATTTATTAATATGTAATTACAACTTTTGCAGAACCCTCGTAAACGACGTAACAAACTCACGTAAGATGTAAAATGGCATATGAAATTTGTCCGCTTTGAATGATCTAATGGATGCCGTTTACAGAACCGCGATATCTGTTCTTGATGCAGAGCTATTAGTTTGTAAACTTCGTGCTTCTATTTTTTTCAAACTTCTGAAATTTTGTAAATCTCTTTAACAAAATTCAAGCCCTAAATCGAAATTCCGCTTCCAACAGTCACTAGAATTTATCTTTCTCTCTCAAATGCAACAAATTTCATTAAAATCGGTCCAGGGGTTATCTCAGAAAAACGTTTTTGCGTTTTACATGTATTTGAATAGGCCGCGTCGGAGTTGGGCCCGAGCTAAAGCTTCCTCTTAACGACAGCGAAGTAGGATTTCGTTGTGGCGTACGCGCGACGGCTTCGGCTAGTGGTTTCAGAGCGCGCTCTTGTGCACGGTGTACGCTCCTGCAGCCCTGAGCGCGCGGGCTCGCTCCGCCGCCGTCTGTGCGCGCGCCAGCTAACACGCGCGTTTGTATTGCGAGTTGAAATGAAAATCAAAGGCTGTATTTGCGAACGATTATTTTGAAAATCGTGTCATGCCGTCTCGCACGTCGCTACGCTTCCGATAGCACATAAGCCCCGTTTACATGAATGCGACAGTGGCGCATCGCATTTCCAAGCGCATTTGGGAAAGGCGATGCGACGCCGTTTACATGTAGCGCATTAACTCTCGCGAGAATGTAGCGCCACATGGTGTCGTATAAGGGAAGTTCAACCGACTTCCGGTGTAACTGTTTTCCGGTAGTGGGCCGAGTGCACGTTGGTGGCTGAGTGCCGAGAATAGTTTCGCGTAGAGCACGCTTCTGCGTAGCCCCGCTCTAGAAAAGCAAATACTGACCGTCCGGCGTGCCCGCGACCGGGCCGGTGGGCTACACCTGCCAGTCCCGACGTGGGACTAGCCGGGTGCGCGACGAGTTCGCGTCCTCGCCGGACCTACAATAAAGTTTATTCACTTACTCACTCAGAGCACGCTGCGGCGAGCGAAGTTGCCGTGTGGGGACGCCATTTTGCTTCTGCTTCGAGCGCTGCTGTCTCGCAGCTTCACCAGCACGGCAGTCCCGCAGCTAATTCCTTCCCATAGTTCCTCATGCGACGATGCTGCGTTTACATGCTCCGCGAGAGTCGACTCGCGCCCGTAAATCTACCCTCGACTGGCGCATTAATGCGATGCGCCTTCCTAGCGCATTACCGCTGTTTACATGAATGCGGCATTACGGCTCTGGCGGATTACGGCAGAATACGTCTCTGGGGGCATTACGGAATCAGGGTGTAGACGAGCCGTTGTAAAAATACTGAAAGATATCTATAGCGGCTCCACAGCCACCGTAGCCCTCCATAAAGAAAGCAACAAAATCCTAATAAAGAAAGGCGTCAGACAGGGAGATACGATCTCTTCAATGCTATTCACAGCGTGTTTGCAAGAGGTATTCAGAGACCTGGATTGGAAAGAATTGGGGATAAGAGTTAATGGAGAATACCTTAGTAACTTGCGATTCGCTGATGATATTCCCTTGCTTAGTAACTCAGGGGACCAATTGCAATGCATGCTCACTCACCTGAAGAGGCAAAGCAGAAGAGTGGGTCTGAAAATTAATCTACAGAAAACTAAAGTAATGTTTAACAGTCTCGAAAGAGAACAGCAGTTTACGATAGGTAGCGAGGCACTGGAAGTGGTAAGGGAATACATCTACTTAGGACAGGTAGTGACCACGGACCCGGATCATGAGACTGAAATAACCAGAAGAATAAGAATGGGCTGGGGTGCGTTTGGCAGGCATTCTCAAATCATGAACAGCAAGTTGCCACTATCCCTCAAGAGGAAAGTGTATAACAGCTGTGTCTTACCAGTACTCACCTACGGGGCAGAAACCTGGAGGCTTACGAAAAGGGTTCTACTTAAATTGAGGACGACGCAACGAGCTATGGAAAGAAGAATGATATGTGTAACGTTAAGGGATAAGAAAAGAGCAGATTGGGTGAGGGAACAAACGCGGGTAAATGACATCTTAGTTGAAATCAAGAAAAAGAAATGGGCATGGGCCGGACATGTAATGAGGAGGGAAGATAACCGATGGTCATTAAGGGTTACGGACTGGATTCCAAGGGAAGGGAAGCGTAGCAGGGGGCGGCAGAAAGATAGGTGGGCGGATGAGATTAAGAAGTTTGCAGGGACAACATGGCCACAATTAGTACATGACCGGGGTAGTTGGAGAAGTATGGGAGAGGCCTTTGCCCTGCAGTGGGCGTAACCAGGCTGATGATGATGATGACATGAATGCGACGCGCTAGAAATGCGATGCGACACTGTCGCATTCATGTAAACGCGGCTATTGATTGGTTACTCGATGCGACGAGTTATATGTCATAAATGCAATCTGTTGGAAAACATGGCGCTTAGTCCGCGATCATTCTATGCTGCCTCTCTAAGTGCGAGATAAGTGACCGATATTAAGCAAAGGCTAGCCGACGCAATGCAGCCTGCCTCGACAGCTGACAACGCGACAGGTTGTATGAGTTAGCGTCTACCCAAGCCGCCAGTTCATCCCTGGGCGTCATTTTAGTTTTGTTTTAATACCTACATGTAACAGCTTGCACAGCATTAAACTTGCATTGTAACGTATTTAGTTCAGCTTCTACAACACTGCAGAAAGAGAAAAGCAAAAGTGAATCTATTGACGTCAAACCCAATGGGGCAGGTACAAGCTGCCCGAACAAGACCCACTTGTGGGTCACTGGCGTTTAGATTGAGCATAACGTTCCTCACACAGCCCTCTTCTTTAAATGCCCAACCACGATGGGCCTGACGCAGGGTCGCGGTTGTTGTGTGCAGGGAGCTCCACGCCTGGTCGCTGGCGATCGAGCATCGCGAAAAGTCGCAAATCCATCCCGTATCAAAAAAAACAAAACAAAAAAGAAAACGGAATGCAATCTTCCTCCATCACTTTGAAATGTCATAAAACGACTAAACAAACAACGTGAGCTGAATTTTACGCCACCAAACTCGATGACACAAGTGCCAACAAGGCGACGACGGGGAATGTTTTCCCACACAAATACTCTCGCACCCAGCTCCCCGAACGAAGGCTTCCTCACCCCTAAAGGCAGGAAGCGGCAGGAAGCTCACTTTTTGCAAAGAGTCCATTACCGAGGCGAAAACTCAAACTCAGTATACTGTAGTCATGGACGACTTCAATGCAAAAGTGGGAAAAAAAGCAGGCTGGTGAACAAGCAATTGGCTAGTTGCCAGTGGCTTGTCGCGACGCAGCAGAGAGGCTTGGGCTTTCTATACCGCCGTAGGAGCGGTCATCTACGTGCTGACACGCGTTCCGAAGGACGTGAATAAAGCTTTACCATACCGTACCACGCCACGAACCAGGTGTGCCATTTATATTTGTCCCCGCCCTGCGTGCGTTATCTCTATGTTTCAAACGTGACTACTGGCCAGTACAAATAATGAATGCATAATGCGTCACGAAATACAAAATGCTATTTCCCTTCTCGCTCGTAAAAATGGCAAAAGCGCAACTCTTTGCGACAGCACATTTTGCAGCGTATATAATGTATAGTTATTGCCGTGTTTTTCGCTGTTTACATCTCTAGGCGCCGCCGCCCGATTTCGCTGCTCCGCTAACGCGCTCGTTAATGTTAGAACGTCCTGCTGCGTTCTGGTTAACGATCCGCGACATGCTACGCGCCGGCCATCCCTTATGCAAACGCGCAAATGACACGCCCTGTGCACGAATTAGCGCAGCGCGCTCGTGGCCTCCATTAACGCTCGTTGCTCAGCCTACTGTAAACTTCACGAGATTAATCGACCGGTGGTACACGGCGGAACCTATATAGGCGTGCAACTCGGGAAGGGGTGAAGGTGGGAGAGGGGGTGCGGGAGAGAGGGCTCAATTTCCCGTGACATGACGCCGCAGTGCTTGCACGAACGTCGTCTTGAGCCATATGTACCACGCACGCCCATTTTTACGAAGTTGTCGAGTTCTTGTGCAAAACGGTAATTGAATTGAATTCTGGGGTTTTACGTGCCGAATCCGCGATTTGATTGTGAGGCGCGCCGTAGTGGGGGACCCCGGAGTAATTTTGGCCACCAGGGGATCTTTAACGTGCCCCCAATTAATGCACAGGACACGGGCGTTCTTGCATCTCGCCCCCACAGAAATGCGGCCGCCGCTGCAGTGCTGGGATTCGATCCCTCGACCTCGTGCTGAGCAGCGTAACACCATACCTGCTAATATTAAGGCGTAAGCCTTTAGTGGCTCATGTGCGTCCGTGCACAGTCCGTGGTGGACGCAGGAAACCGGTGATCAATCACAGCCGGTGACAGCTGTCACAGCGCTTGATGGGTGACCCCAGGTGAACAATGGGTGTTCCATCAAAGTTAGCAGGTGATTCCGAGGCAAAAAGGACATAGATATTAGCAACCACGGCGGGTGGTGCAAAACGGTAATTGTCATCGTTCCTCTTGTCCTTTCATCAACGCTGCGCTCCCAGCTTTTCCAACACCTCGACTACCAGTAATTTCCTCTCGGCAACATCTCGCCCGTCAGAACCGTCAAACTACATGAAGTGCATTTACAGCACGTTTCCAGTATATTAACGTGATAACATTAAGGTCCCTGTGTCGCAAAAGAATCCGGCATCGGTGCCTTGCGGTGAAAATCCCTTCGCGAAAAATCATTGCGAACCGCAAGCAACCACGCAGGCCTTCCGCGTAGCGTGGAGGCCTTACCGAGCTAGTTCAATTTCTCAAAGTAAAATGTGTCAGAAAAATCGTAGAGTACAACTTATACACAAGCTACAGGCATAATAGCGTCAGATTGTAATGTGAATATACGAGCAAACATAATTTTGTTACGCGGAGACACAACCGAACTCCTTTTCCAGCGTTACTACCATTCACAGATCGGCGCGCGCGCTCAATTCCTTGCAACTGCATGCTGATGGCGCCCGCCTCCGCGCATCTGCGCGAAGGTGGATAAGAAAAGCTGCGCTTGCCGGGAAGCGTGACAAGCAGTCAGGGACCTTTGACTGCTACGCGTTCCACTTTTCAAGGGCCCCTCACCAGGTCTGGCCATTTTGACCTGACGAGCGCAGAGCATACATTGCGCGATAACAATCGTGCCTGCAAAGCATTACAACGCTACGCACCGCGGAAAGATCTGAAATTTCAAACCGAACGCTGTTTTTTTCTTCTCGTCGCGGCCGCCGCGCTCCAAGCCGGACGGTGACGTAGTCGTGCCCCCGCGCCTACGTACTCGTGTCCGCAGTGCGACATCGCTCGTGGTGACACGTGACTTCGAGAATTATTCAACACAGCATGTGTTATCTGCGCGATCTGTTGCTTGAATTGAGGGATTGAAGTTTGGAGAAAGATTAAAACACACAAACGGAATGTCTGCGTGCTTTTTTTTTACTTCGCACCGAAGCAAGGGAGATGTACTTCCGCTACGTCTGCTTGCTCCCACGGTCACCCACCGTGGTTGCTCAGTGACTATGGTGCTGGGCTGCTGAGCACGGGGTCGCGGGATCGAATCCCGGCCACGGCGGCCGCATTTCGATGGGGGCGAAATGGGAAAACATCCGTGTACTTAGATTTAGGTGCATGCACGTTAAAGAACCCCAGGTGGACCAAGTTTCCGTAGTCCTCCAATACGGCGTGCCTCATAATCAGAAAGTGGTTTTGGAACGTAAAACCTCATAATTTTTTTGTTCCCACGGCCGTGCGGTCACGTGCGCGGGTACCGAAACTGCCATTTTCTACCGTGTTAGAGCGCCGTGATCATGCTCTGTGATCCGCTTGTTCTGCCTCAGTATTCGTGTAGCACTGAATTATACCGCTAGTCATGTTTCCTTGTACACAGCGCGCAATATCGTGCGCTGCGCGAACGAGACAGCGGCTTGCGCGCGACGCCGTCGACGGCACCACGTAGCGCGAAAAAAAAAAAAAGAGCGAGGAGAAAAAAAATGAGGACGGCGCCTGTGACGTATGCGTCACATAATCCTCGAGGTCCGGTATGGGAGAACGCAGGGAAGGAATTTCGCTAGTGAGATCTTGATGAGGGCTAGTTGGTTCATACTTCGAACTGAGGTTAAACAGCGCGAAAAAGACGAGGACACAAGGAAACAAATGCCACAGACAAGCGCTGACTGCCAACTGGAAGTTTGTTTCTACTAGGACACATAAATACCCAAGAAAGTGGATGGAGAAACAGCGCCGCGGTAGCTCAATTGGTAGAGCATCGCACGCGAAATGCGAAGGTTGTGGGTTGGGTTCCCACCTGCGGCAAGTTGTTTTTTCATCCACTTTAATTTCCATTAATTTATCGTTTCTTTATTTCATTTATTAAGCACAAGTAATTTCCGGTATGTGGTCCTTCGTGTCAGTGTTTGTTGGCTTCTTATGATATGACTATATATATATATATATATATATTTAAAACTTAAAAATACTCTTCGTCTGTTACAACGGAAGAAGAGGTGTGTTTGAGTCATGTATATATCAAACAGATAGAAATATGTGCGTTCAACATAAAAGAACGAAGAACTAATTAAGGCAGCTTCAACGCACGTTTAGAAAGAGACAGCGAGAAATCTGTTATGAGAAAAAAATTTCTGAGGTCGTGTTTCCAAAAAGGTCTGCGAATTTGCAAGCCCGCTGTGTTCAACACGGTTGTTCTTTCGGAACAATAGTATCAATGCATCTTATGCAAGAGAGCGTTTGTGTCGTTTCGCTAGCGCGTGTTCGGAGAGGAGGCACAAAAGCCGAACCTTAATGCGTAGGCCTCACAAGCCTGCTAATGACGGCAAGGTTCTCAGTTTTAACGCGACAGCGTTAAGGGCCCCGCGTCGCGGAAAATCCGGCGTCGGGGTTTAGAAAAAGTTAATTCAACAAGAGACGATACGAACACTGAGTCAGAATCATGGCACAATTCCACTAGGACGATTACATATACAAAGTACGAAGCACTGTATACACGGCACGTTTTCAAAGAAGTGTCCGAGTCCTCATTCACTAAGACACAACCACATAGACCCACGCAACACACAGTTACACAGAAACTAATTGTCAGGTTCTATAAAATGATGTTGATATATACAGTGTACAAAATGGTTATGTACACTGATGATGCGACGGAGACATTTTACATAATTTTGAAGTGCTACTATGAGATGGGTATATACAAAAATGATCAGGTATACGAGATCACGAACACACAGAAGTCACAGGCACCTACATTCTGTGGGGTCCAGCGTCCAGCGTCAACCGTCAACCGATTGTGTTCCTTACGTCTAAGACGGCTATATAAGTGCGTGGTGTGCCTCCGATTAAAGCAGTTATAAGTGGCGCTCTGTCCCGTCTCCTTTCTTGTTTCTCGGTGTGTTCGCGCCTAGTACCCAAGATGAATTGTGACCAACTCGCCCAACAAGACGTCCTTTAAAGAAAGAAAACCTAGTACATATTGTTTCCAGTGCAGTGGAGTAGCTTCAAGTAATTATTTCGTTCCTGAACTTTAATTCGACAATTACAATTAATGATCTAAATCGTGAAGTACTGTCCTAACTATCAAAGTGTCAATGAGTCATTTGTAGGCGCCCCGAAATAACATCTAACTGCTGTGTTTTCAGCGATGCACTAAATGCGTGCAATTTTTTCCCGACTGGCAAACAGACCTCACTAATTATGAAAAACACCACGTGACTGCACTCCCACCCGCATCCCACAAAGCGGCGCCCTTGAATAAGCTGATTGAAAGCAACTGCATTGCCTGTCGCAAACCCGAAGGGACAGCGCATCACCTTGATAGTGGTACGGAAGGAGCGCCAACAGCAGGTTTCGCGGCTTTGCAAGTTATTCCTTCATGTCTACGTGAGACTTATTATCCGTCTCTCAAGGCCGACTGAAGACATCGATAACAAAAGCCGCTTGATAACACGGCCGAAGTACCGCTCTTACCACCCACAAAACGCGAGAAGCTATGTACATACATAGGCATAGCACGTTTCAAAATCCCGGCTTTGCTCGCACCGCATCGACAGTGTGCGCGCGCAGCTATATTTCGCGCCAGAAACTTGCTTCGGATCAGAGCCAAATTAAAGTGACGGTTTTAGTTTTCATGAGAGTGTGCACGTGTTGCAACAACAGGTTCATGGCATCAAATAAAAGCGAAATAAACAGACCGGGAGGCGACCCACGTGTAGGCAAAGCCAATGCGCTCAAGAAAGTAAATAGCCACTTCTAAATGAGCCGAATTGGTAGTGCGGACGCCTGCACAAAAAAAAAAAAGAAGGTACATCAGATTTCGATGGGCCTTTATTATCTATGAATTCGTAAGCGCCGTTGAACACCAGCTGCTGCCTCGAGGACGCGTTCGAATAGGTTCCCTTCTGCAGCTACGCAATACTGACTCCGCTTTATCACATCTTCAGTGGCTTTCTCGATGACCGACGCCCGAATTCTACGGCGAACATCCGTTATCCTTGTCCTGAGCTAATCTGACGTCCGCCTCGATCATGTAAGCACGATCTTTCACATAACCCCAAAGAAAGAAATCTAGTGGAGAGAGGTCAGGTGATCTAGCCGGCGAATTTACAGGCCCGTGCCTTCAAATCTATTGTGCATGAAAAGTCGCATCCAGCCACTTTCGTGTTCGGCTACTGCGGTGTGCTGGCGCCTCATCTTGCTGATATCCCACAAGGGGAAGACGTGACAGCGGGACTTCGCTGAGAAACTCATCCACCACTCCTTCAAGGATTTCTTCCACGTAACGCTGTCCAGTCAGAGTGTGGTCGAAGAAGATGGGACCGATTAATTATTGCGCCAGCGTAAATTCCGCACCCAATATTTAACGACCACTGTTACTGGTGCCGATTGCGCTTTACTCAGAATGCGTTGTAATCACTCCAATAGTGTGCATTATGTGAATTTACCTGTGTGTTTCGGTGAAAATTGGCTTTATCTGAGCACAAAGTCCGGTGGCTCATCGGCTTTTGTGAGAACCCAGTTCGAGAGATCTAGATGATCTACAGATTCGTATCTTCCAAGCATTGGTGCTGATTAAGGTGGTACGGGTGAAAGGCCTTCGTTTAGAATCCTCCGAACTCATAACTTATAAATTCGTACCTGGGCGGCCACGTCTCGCACGCTAGCATGAGGGTTTGAGGCCATAAATGCTAGAACATCCATGCGTATAGGCTAGGACTCAAAGATGGAGTCCTAACGCCGCTGTTTCTTGAAGCTACCGGTCTGTCTCGGGTTTTCATAATTTCTGATGACAGTCGACGCGTTTGGTCGACGTCCACACTTCCATGACTGACATATATTTGCGGCCTTACTCTTGCCGACATTTGCAGCTCCCAAGACAAGGATCATTTTTATCTTCTGCTCATTAGAGAAAGACATGGCGACCGGGACGAAACAAAATGCACCTTTGCACATTTGCACTGACGTTGTGGATTCGCTTTGGGGGTGATAGGTTTTGTGGCAAAAACAAAAGAACTATCCGCGCACTTTATCTGCGCTAAGACAACAGCTATCACAGCTTGTTTCCAACTAATACCAAACGGGGCCTGTTACATCGGCCGAGGCGCGGCAGATAATGCACCAGCTCGATCACGATGTTTTACAGTGACGCAATCTATGGCTAGCCGATTCGTCTGTCCGTCTGTCGTCTGCACGCCAAAAACTCCTCCGGCGCAGCTCCATGCGAATGCGCAAAAAATCCAAAGGGAGGCGCACGATTGGATGCGCCAGTAGTGACGTCGTTGCTCTCCGTCACAGCCGAACGGGCACGTAGCAGTTTCTCTCCGGCTCCGAAATCGGTAGGCCACGCGTCGTACATACTCCTGAGGAGCAGGCAGCTTTCGATCAGCAACGCCGCGAGCAGGACCGGGAATGAGCTCGTCTACGCCGTTGCGATGCTGCAGCCCGGGCGCAATAACAAGCTCGGGCAGCCGAGCGCAAGCAGCAACTGCGTACCGAGGATACGGCAGCGTGCCAAGCCATCGTTTAATACCGTTGGGATTAACCCAGTGATAATCACCGGGAGCGCACGTTTCAGCTTCGCTGGTTAACCATCTGTACGGATTGCTTGGTAGGTGATTTTTTTTTATTTCCTTCATTTCGTACGGTCTAACTCAGAAGGAGCCTGTACGAGGGCCCTGCTCTATGATGCGGGTGGGAGCGCAGTCACGTGGTATTCGTCATATTTCGCGCGGTTTATTTATCAGTTGGAAAAAATGAGTACGCAATTAGTACATTGCTGAAAATGCCGCAGTTAGATGCCCCTTGGTTGTGCCTACAAATGCCTCATTGACATTTTGATGTTTATGATTACACGTCTCGATTTTGATAATTACAATTACCGAATTAAATCTCAGTAACGAAAAAGTTACTGGCAGCTGCTCCACTGTACCGGAAACCATATGCACAAGGTTTTTTTTACCGAATAACGCATTGCCTTTCTTTTTTTTCATCTTGGTGCATGATGTTTAATTGGGACACCCTGTACATATTTATGACCTCTGCATGCATGGGACGATGTTTCCATCCCTAATAAATGTTGTAAATTATGAGAAGTGTTCTTTGATATAGTGCTTAGCTTTGCTTACTGGAAAGCGAAGCGATGCTGAGACACATATAATTCACGTGCATTTCACACACCGTTGATAAAAGATTCTGCCGAAAAGATCATGGCGTATCACCGAAGTTTAGAGGTTTTTTTTTTTTTTTTTCAGGGTTAAAAAATGCACGCAATGCATTTTGAAGCGAGGTGAATATACAGCAACATATTCATTCTCTAGGCATAAACTATCCATACCTAAAGAAATCATTGTTCATTGGCTACCTCCTTCTGATTAAAGATAAAATAAACTTTGCCCTGTGTACATACTTAAAAAAATATTGTGTATGTGCATGGTGCTTACAGTGGGAATTTAAAACAATGCACAAGTAAGAAAATACAGATGAAGTAGCCGCCGCTGGTACTTCTAGCGCGCTTGTTCTCCTATTGTCAGCATTTGCAGAAATAAAACAAAGTATGAATTAAAATCCGTGCATGTCCGCGTCAATAATGATGCAGTAAGCTATTAATTAGCCTCAACAAAATTTTAAGCGAAAAGATCCTCAAAAGATATAAGTCAAAAGAAACCTAAAAGGATGTGGGTGACAAAACTCAGGCAATGACACTTTAGGAGATGGAGGGGGGTAGGCTTCGGCATCGGCGGGGAGGGGTCGAGGGCTCAGTCCGCGCCGGAAAAATCCGGAGGGGCCTCAGTACCCCCCTGTAGTCGGTGCCTATGACACCAACCCAAACCGGAAACTTTTTTTCACGAAGAGCTTCTAAAATTATTAAGCCCTGCTGTTCGGCGGCTAGCCTATAAAAAGTTTTTCTATAAAACTGTTGACTATGCTTCCATAATGTGACCCTTTTACTCTAGATGATGTTGGCAATTACAGAAAAAGTAAAAAAAAGCTGTCTGCTTTGCATATGACATTTTTGCACGCTCTTGAATAACAGCTCTTTTGGCCAAGGCTGAATACCTGTCTTAGAGAAATCGCTGTTACCGACTGAATTCTTTAACAGCTAGTTAATGGGCACTCCAACACTGATAAACTAATCTCACTCATTCGGATAAGCCACTAGACGAAAACATAACTTTAATGTAACTCCCTTTCTCACATGCGTTAATTGATTCAAGTACTCCTTCCCTAGAGTTGTTAACGAGTTTGACAGAATGATCAAGTTCTTCATTCAGGAGTTGACTCTTTGTTTCGAAACTAGCGTCGTGAAAATGTGTTCATCTTTATTTGTAAATGTGATATGTGCGCTATTGCATTACTGCAAATTTCGTAATCAGTTTTGATTTGCAACCATTTCGGCGAAAATACCCAGATACAATTTCAGGATAATTAAATATATAAATAAAAGCACTCTAACACCTCCTGGTAAGTGTACTGTTTTTCCATAACCTCCATAGAAGTTGGACAAGCGTGAAACGTCGAGGTAAAAGATTTACTTCACGTTAGCTTATAGTGTCCCAAAACCTCTCTTATTTAAAATCCACTTGGCAGTTTTAGTGGGACGTTCAGCGACTCTTTTGTTTCACTTCAGCGATGCACTGGAAAAAATTTTGTCAACACTGGACTGTGATTGATTACGTGTGATTAACATTCAGGTTTGCCAATGAGAAAGATTAATCACTGATAAAATGTACGGCCTCTTTTAATGCAAAGGTACAAATCACACACACACACACACACACACACACACACACACACACACACACACACACACACACACACACACACACACACACACACACACACACACACACACACACACACACACACACGCGCGCGCGCGCGCGCACACGCACACACGCACGCACGCACACGCACACACACGCACGCACACACACACACACACACACACCCCGCGCGCGCGCGCGCACGCACGCTAAAATAAACATTAAAGATTGTTTTAGTTTGGTTCGGATTCGGGCTCAGACTTCCGGATATCTTTCGGTAGTTTCAGCTTCAGCTACAGAGCAAAAATAGTGAGATTTTAACCATTTTTAACCGGTTGACATAGATTCAGAACTGCGCTCATGGATGGAAGTAGATTTTTTCGAAGACACACGATCTGTAGGACTTCATTAAAGTTTTACCATACCATACCATACCATACCATACCATACCATATCATACCATACCATACCATACCGTTTTCAAGCTCGCTCTTGAATGTATTTAAGCAAAACACAAATTGTCTTTGTTCTTACGCTACGCTGACCGATCTGCGAGGCTTTTCTCAAAAGTTCGTGCAGTGAGTCGGCGAAAAATTTGAAAAATCGGTTTGGAAATACGGATTGCAGAAATAAATGGTTGATGGAAGCAGCGGTAGCAAGAGCAGAAATGGATAGATAACGAAGAAAGAAAGAAGCACGCGAGCAAGCAAGCAAGCCAGCGATTGGCGAATCCCACTATCATAAGTACGAAATATCATGATTTTGACTCCAACTTCATGCTTTTCGGAAAACAAATTGATAATAGTTCAGTGAATTTAGATAAAATACTTTCTCTTTAGAGCAAATTATTTCGCGTGTTTTCTTTGTTGGCAAGACTGAGGTGCATTCTAAATGTTAAGTTGAAAATTTTAACGTAAAAATGAGTCCGTGGACGGGGGTTTGCTTGAGACAACATGCTCGTATGAGTTGTGAGTAGTTGCCTCCAAGAGCAGCACTGGCAATCCAGAACAAATGTTTGGGTTATGGTTTCAATAACCCAAACAATTGTTCTGGTTTGCCATTGCTGCTCTTGAAGATAACCCAAACAATTGTTCTCGATTGTCATTGCTGCTCTTGGAGGTGACTTCTCACTTCACGTGCGAGCATGTAGTCTCAAGCAAACCCCCGTCCTCTGACCCATTCTTAGGTTAAATTTTATCGCACGGTGCTAACTCCGGAACCCTTCCGCCGCGGTGGGCCTTGCGCAGCCCCAGGCTCGGCGACCAACTCTGGGCCGTCCAGCAGGCCCGCGAGGCGGCGGCGAGGCAACACCTCGACGTCCCCACGTGGGAAACTTAAGGCCCCGTCGGCGAAAGCTCTGCAGGACTATAAATAAATTGTTACCAACCAAACTGAAACCATTAGCCTAGAGAAAGGAAATGCTTTTAAGGAGGGGGCACTCCCATAGAACCCAACGACCCTAGCGACTGTAGCATACCAAGCTGATACACTGGAGACTAATCCTTAACTTCCGGTTTCCGTTTACTGGATACCGATATAAGCGGGCTGTTTGAATGCGCTGCTCGCGGCAACGGTAATCCGCACAGTATTCCGATGTTTTTCTATATTTTAGCGCGTCTATTTTAACATATAGTTCTCAGCTAGTTGACTGCATGCATTTAAGGGCAAAAATTTAATTCCTTAAAGGGACTCTGAAACGATTTTGACGATTTTGTACAAACGTAATGAGTCGTTAGAGTAGGTCCTTCTGATCATTAATTGACGCATCTAAGTGCTCCGCGTAAAGCGTGTAATTTATTATAATGTTTTAAATATGTACATCGCTGCCGATCGCGGCACACTACTCGGCAGAATTTTCAGCCGCCCCTACCCATACACGGCCGGCCATGACCGGCCATGGTCCATACGAGTCCGGCCATGACCCATACGACGTAAATCACCCAATTGACGTCAGTAGGGCGAGCTATCCGATTCGCTGCCCAGGGTGCGTCATCAATAATTTTTCCACCTTTATGGTGAACAAATGATGTTCGTAATAGCTGGAATGATAGTGAGTTTGTTTCTATAAAAATAATGTAACAGAAAGAGAATGCAGAAGAACAATTTCTCACTACACTTAAGCACTTCCGGCACCCAGCAAGCGTCGTCTGCTTATCATACAACGTGCTCCATTTTGACGAGAGCTCCGTGGTCAGAGTCGGTCTCAGTCTTTTCGCGAGCACTGTGATTCGACTTTCTTGCGTTGTGGACTGCAAACGTAGCGACTGGCAATATGTCAAGCTGCGACATCGTGTCCCTTTGCAAGGCAGAAGACGAGCGGACTGGCTGCAGCGAATCGGACTGCCGCTATCCGATCGTCGGCGCCAGAATTTGCGTGTTTGCGGCCGTCACTTTACACCGGAAGATTACTAACGCAATCGCGTTTCGCGAGTCCGGTATTAGAGTAAACGCAAGCGCAAGGGGACAGGGCCTGGCAGTTTGACCGTATGGAGGAGGGTAACTTGCAATCATCCGTAGCTCTCTTAATATGAGACGTTGCACACAAAGTGGGGTGCGAAGGATTAACTTAAGCTGTACCCTACGCGTCTACAAAATGTGTCCGAATCGTTTCAGGTGCCCTTTAAGATGTTGCATTGCACTTGCAAGTACCGTTACAGGCAAGATAATACTAGCGGTTCTGTTGTCTGTTGAGCTTCTTGTGGAGACACATCATAAACGAATAAATATTTATTGCATGACACTAACTGTAATAATTAATTCAACGTGACCCCATCCCTTCCAGGTTACGTGCATTAAATAAACACTGACAAATATGACACAACAGGAAAGCAATACAATACAGCATAGTCAGAGGAAAAGCATATCTTGCCAGGCATAAAAAACGTGCAACAAGTAAAGCTACGACAACCACACAACGAATTTATCCTGCATGGTAAACGAAAAAAGGAATAACCTCTAGAATTAATTAATTAATTAATTAAAATTCATGAATCAGCTGTTAGCAAACGGAACAACCTCCCTTACCTAATATAACCTTTGGCTAAGAAAGAATGGTCCCTTCCGCATTTTCTAAGCTGTCAACCTAAAGACGCAAAGCCAGCTATGTCTAATTTCATTGAAGCTATGCAGCGCGCGCAACGTTTGAAGTACAAGAAAATGTTTAAAAAAATGTCTCACCTTTCGTTCAAGCCGCGAGAACGATGTCGATACGAAAGCAGCAGAGGTCTTTTCCGCACGAGAGACTGAAGTTAGCACGAGGCCGTGAGGAATTGAAGTTCGCACGAGGCTACTCGCTGACGAAACGCACTGAAATGCAAATGGCTTGCGGCTGGGCCTTTGTCGTGCATTAAGAAGCCACAAGAACGTAGTTACAACTGTCCAACTTATTACATAAGTAAAAGTGTGTAGCCTGATTAGGAACAAAATTTTAAAAGTATAACATTGTGAGTGAGCTTATACTTCAAAAAAAAAAAGCTTGCCATTCGCACCAGCTAGCGCCTGTGTGGAACACTAGGCTTTCCCCGTGATCATGACGCACTTCCTCAGGACAGGTTTGCCCGAGTCATAGAGTAACTCTATGGCCCGAGTGTCCTCTCTTCAAATTTCGTTTTTCATTTTCTATGCCAGTGGCATTCTTTACTTGCATCCGAAATTTGTAGACTATCTACCCTCTTTCGCTGACCGGATGACCCAAGTTGTCTACTAGCTGTAGTTGCCTGTGTTCGTGACCTCATCGCGGTCATTCTGTCATCAACTTTTCAGCTTCGTCTACGGCCTCTCCTCACGCCGTCGTCATCACATCTTTCGCGCCACCCAATGAACTAAGTTGTATAATAGCTTCCTATCAGAAGTGCGGAATATCATGATTTTTGACTGCAACTCTAGGCTTTACGAAAAACAATTTGATAAGCTTTAAGTATATTTAGATGAAGGACTCGCTCTTTACAGCAAATTATTTCACGCGATTTCGCTGTAGGCAAGACTGCGTTGCATTCTAAAGGTTACATTGGAAAATGAGATGGAAAAGTTACAGTGACGTTTCGCGTGACGCGTAACGCTGTTCAACACCGCAAGTACGAGTGTGCGGCTAGCGCGGCATCGGTCGGGTGGGTTCCTGTTCTGCACTCTGGTTTCGTTGTTGCGGTACTATGGAAGCCACAGCTATTCTCTTGGAGGAGTATTGGGTTCTGCAAAAAAAAAAAAAAAAAAAAAGCTGTGGAATACAAGCTAGGACCAACACTGTGGAGCTCACTTCGCGAGTGCGACTACAAACTGCGTGAGGCTCTTTCGGGCGGCGTAGGGGCCGCGCACGCAGGAGCCTCGAACGAACGATGCTCACTCGTCGGGGTTCGCTTCAAGACTGAACGTTTATTTAACAAAAGACGTCGCAGTGAAGAGAAAAGGAAGATAAAAGAAAAATACGAAATACAAGTAGTACGTTGGCCACACCGACGCCTTCGTCCTTCTCGGAGGCGCCGGACATTCGCGCCCGGCAGGCGGTCCGCCGAAGACACGGGGCACGGATCAGGTTGCGGGTCGAGGCGCCAGTCGGGACGCCAGCCCAGCGGGGCGGGGCGCCCCTCCTCCGTTCGCCGGCTCCCTCTTGGTGCGTCGCCGGGCCCCCAACCACGGTTTGCAAGAAACATGCGACGGTCGCTAGCAATTCTCAACAGAAGCTACTATTGAGTGTCCAAGCACCTGGCACAGTTTGTGGCGATGAAGATGACGACGGTGACGACCGAGTGGGTACGTGCCGAACGTTGAAGACGGCGTCTGCTCCCGACCTGGATAGCGGGAAGCTTCTCCTTTTAAATGAACAGTGTGAGCTGGAGAAAAAGGAATTGTTCGTGAAGCTCCTAAGCCACCGGCGCTGGAGGGTACTTTGGGGGAACCGGAAGCAGGAGTCGGAATTTTACGCAACGGTGAGTTAGAACTTGTACAGGAAGCTTTTGCTCCGGAGCTCCTATAGATAAACATGCAAAAGGATAAATCGTTTGTGTTGTGCAGCTGCCCTTGCTGATGTCGGGAGACAAGGAATACTTCAAGAAGTATTACAGAATGTCACCGGAGACCTCTGAATCCCTGCGCTCACTTGCCGAAGCAGGTTTGATAAGGCTTCACGTCGTGCGGGAACTACTGCCCTCATGTGCACGGCTCGCTATTGCACCCAGGTAGGCATGCTATACCTAAGCAGCATTGGTCTCAGTCAATGCCTGGCACCACTTGCGATGTAGTTATCTCATCTTACTATTGTTTTAACCGTTTTGACACCGTAACTATAGTGATGTTCAGCAAAGAACACTGAAAGCTGATTCTGGTATATCTGTCTAAATATTCTGTTTCATTTCGGGAAGACGTCTTGAAAAGCCGCATAAAATAAAATTTTACGCTTAGAGATCTCTTACAGTGTTGCATTTATAGGCAAAGGAAATGCTATGCCATTTCTGCATGCAGTTAACTTTACATACATCATTATTGTCTGGTCAAAATAGAAGAACAATGCAGAACACGAAATGTTGCTCAAACCTTGTATTTTTGTGTTCTTGTATTTATTTAACCGCACGTGCGCACTCAAGACGCCTTTCCTAGAGCATCGGCGATGCCTAGAAAAGCGAAATGAGTCCTTGTCTGGCCAGAATGGAGATTGGAGACGGCATCATCTCGATGGAGGTAACCTTCGCCCTCGGTAATTGATAAGGACAGGGCGTCGCTCCTGTTGCGTTTACATCTTGGAGCAGGGGTGCAGTTTCGACGATGAGAAGGGACGGATCGTGTGCGTGTGCATGTGTGTATGAGAGACAGGGACAGACCCTTAGGATCTGATATCCATTGGGAATATCAAATTGGTAAGGTATGTTCCAAATTGGCGTATGGTTGTCATGTATCGTTAAAAGCCCGTCAATGTTTTGACCCTCAAGTTTTACGGATACTTTGTTTTTATACAAAGTAACCTTCATTATTGTTTACAGTCTTGGGGCAGTACGTACGAAACCTATGTAGAACCTGTCATCGGTCTTCAAAAACGGGCGATACGAATAGTTGCCTTTCCTCAACATGCTCATCCATGTAAACGTCTATTTCGATTGTTTCGTGTTCTGCCGTTCAGTGTGGCGTATAAAGTAAGAGTTGTTCAGGTAGTTCATGCAGTAATACGTTATAATATTCCTCTACCTATCACAATATTTAATTTTCCGGCACGAAACACGAGGGCAGCTAGTAACAACTGTATTAACTTACCACCATGTCACAATTTATATGGACAGAGACTCGTGGGGTACAACGGTGCTTTAATATGGAACGCACTCCCACTCAGTGTAAAGACCAGCCGAAACTTTGTGCAATGCTTAAAAATCTTCTTTCATGAATGCTCACAGGGTCTTTCCATTTGTATCCCCTGCTGTCATGACAGTCTTTTGTTTATTCTATATTTTCCATGCAAAAATGCTTTCGTAACATGTGTTTAAGTGGTCTCGTACAATAAGTACGCTGTTCTTCTTATGTCTATATTGTTATTGGACCCCAAACTAGCCGACAAGGCTATGACTCCAAACGGTATTGTGTGTATGCAATGAAATAAATAAAAAATAACGAAAGACCAGGCAGAGCAGACGTTGTGTATTATTACGCTGTGATGTTTTCCTTTGTTAAAGAGAACATAAGCTCCCTTTAATTTTTCTTTTTAAACCGAGTGCTGTGTTATCAATCTTAGCACCTTGTTCTTCAGGTACCTCGCATCTAACATGTACATGCAAAATGTTGCAATTAGCTTCAAGTTTGGCATCTCAACGATGGCGACCATTGTGCATCACGTATGCAGGCTGCTGGGGAGAACAGTGCAACCTTTATACCTAAAGGTATGCATTTAGCCACTACACATGGAGGCTGTTTATTATCGGCACTTACAGTGTGGTTACAAACTTCGACTCCTTCAGCTAGTTTTCTGAAGTACCTGTGTGCATGAACTAGCTTGCTTCGAGTGCGCTTCTATCGAACAAATCTTTTTTCACACGCTAAGAGTGACTTTTTTTCGTTACTGAGGTGCGGACAACTGAAGCCTGGCAAGAGGTAGCCAAAGGATTCGAAGAAAAATGGAATTTTCCTCACTGTCTTGGTGCTATCGACGGCAAGCACGTTCAGATACAATCCCCTCCTAATTCAGGCAGCTTGCATTACAACTACAAGGTAATTAACGCAGTAGGTCATATTTTCATAACATGTGCTTATAGTCTTATTTTATTACAGGGCACATACTCCGTCGTCCTCATGGCCGCTGTTGACAGCAATCAGAAATTCATATGCGTTGATGTTGGGGCGTATGGCCGTCAAAGTGATGGTGGCACATTGTCTGCTTCTCGCTTTGGAAAATCACTGGAAGAGGGCTTGCTCGGCCTTCCACCTCCGAAGCAGCTGCCTGGCACAAACATCGTTGCTCCTTACGTTTTCGTCGGAAATGAAGCATTTCAACTTAGTCCGGATTTTCTGCGGCCATATTCTAGGAGGTGACAGGATGAAAACAAGCGCATCTTTAATTACC
This sequence comes from Dermacentor andersoni, assembly GCF_023375885.2. Lineage (NCBI taxonomy): Eukaryota > Metazoa > Arthropoda > Arachnida > Ixodida > Ixodidae > Dermacentor > Dermacentor andersoni. The sequence goes on along the minus strand of NC_092816.1, from coordinate 154,741,440 downwards.
GTCTAAACAGAGCCAGACAACCAAAAGCACAAAATTTGCCCTTGATTATGTTGATTTTTTTTTTACTTAAATTTGCAGGAGGTGGCGTTGGATATGCTGTTGGAGTGATGGTCTCCCGGTTCAGGGTCTTTCGGCGTGCCATCACTCTGCAGCCACAAAATGCAGACTGCGTTGTCATGGCATGCTGTGTCCTACACAACTTCTTGCGTGATGCCATGATCTACATGACGGCGAACTATGTGGACACTGAAGATGCATATGGCAACATCGCCGGTGGCCAGTGGCGCACCACCCAGGACAGTGGCACCTCAGCAATGTTCAGTCTGCGACCTCCAACTGGGCACAATTATGCGACGGCAGCGGAAACAAGAGACCTTTTCTGCTCATACTTTGTGAGTAGGGAGCGTTCTGTGCCTTGGCAACAGGCATCTGCTGGTCTGCGGCCGTGAGAGACAAAGGAAGTACCCACGAGGAGTTTGCTGGATGGGCTGTTTGCTAGCCGATTCTTGTTTGATGTATGCCACAGTGACACTTAAGCAAGTAATGTAAGTAAGAACAGGCATTTATGTAGTTGGCTATTGAAATGCATGCTCGAAAGGTGAATTTGGTACTTTGTGTACTCCTCCTGTTTGAAGGAATAGTATGCATGAATGTATGAATATTATGTCCCACTTTGCTATCGAATGAAATGTTTACCACTGCACACCACTTGTATGATTTATTCGACTACCGCGTTGGACTTTTTCGTTCATTAATTTTTTTATTACATTGTATATATTTATTGATATTTACGGCCTGGCCGCTGCATTTGCTACTTACTGCACCACTCCCTTCGCCGTACCCTCCCCCCCCCCCCGCTTCCCTTTGTGATTGCTCAGCTAACAGGCAAAACGGAAACCATTTCTTTCTTTTTTATAAGGTTCATTTGCTTTGCTTTGTTGTATTGTCACTGGACTGCAAACTGACAAAGTGTATTTTTCATTTTTTTTTATTGCTTCAGTGTGGTTACAAGTTTTGACGGATATGAAATACAAAAGGAGGTCCCATAGTCAAAGGCTGTATTGGGGCCTCCAGTCAAGGTTAGGTGGTCAGTACAATTACTATACGGCAGCCAATTAAAGCAATATAATGACACTAACATACAGGTCAAAAAGCATTTACAAGGAGACCACTTTTCAGAACGACCTCCGGCCGACTCTAAGTCATGCTAATCGTTTTTCAACAACGCTAAATCGGAAGTGCTGTTTCATGTATTTTTTTTAACACGCAATGACGTTATAATCGTACTGCAGAAATTATTGTGATGCCGTTTTCTTCCTAAAGTCACTGGGCCTGGGAAGACATGCGACTGCTGTGTAAAAAGCTTTTGAAATCGGTTGCAAGAAAAATCGCCCAAATGTTCCCATGTTTCTGAGACAGACTAGCACAAAAGTGGTCGTTTGCCCCTATGCACATGCACCTACTAAAAAAGAAAAGAAGAATCCAGTAATTTTAGACATCTATCACCCCTCACCCCAAGGTTGCCGCCCCTAACGACATGTCTCAGGATGAAGCGCACTTTTATTTCAAGTTGGCTATTTCAAATAGTACTTAGTCTTAGTAAGAACGCCAGGCATACCTACCAAGTGCTGCACACAGTGTACAGAGTAGGCTATATAGACGATAACAAGACCATAAAAGCTACTTTTTCAACTTATTAGGTCGCCATATTTTACCACTGTATATTTTACCTCTTATATTAAAGATGAAACACAAATCTGCCAATAGTGAAAATGTAACTAATAAACCCTAACAATAGAACTGTAAAAAAGAAGTTGCATCGTTAACTCCGGGAGTTAAGAGGGGCTGTATTACCTTCAGCAACAGTTGATGTTCACCTCGATGTCAGTGAGGGAAACTTGAAGATGTTGTGGATGTCGCGAAGTCACCTTACAGTAGGCAAGCCAGTGACGCTGATTGCAATGGGGTTAACTGTTTATTAAGATAGAATAGGCAAGCGATAGAATGGAAAGTATTTACACGGACATCAAACTACGAGACAAAGTTAGAATTTGGTCTTCTTTCTCTTAGCCGAATCTCCACCGAATCCCTTCCAACGGCACTGCACGCACATAAAAGCATTCTCAACACCCTCCTCGCTCCATCGTTTGTCCAATCACACTGCGGTGCGCGCAGTGTGCACACAACGGGGCTCTAGGGTGACACTATCCGGAGTTCCAATACGTCAAGGCCGTTGCCACACATCCTTTGCAGTGCAACGAGTCTCTTGTCTCCCAAACAAGAAAGACACACTCTCCGCAGAAAACACTTCCACGCCCCGTTGGGACATCTGGTCCGTTTGCGGAATGTCTCGGCATGGTGCGGTTCAGCGACGAGGGGTTGACTACAAAGCCATGGCACTGCTTCAGCGAACCGACGGGCGGAAGCCCCGACTCACAGTCTACTCGCTTACGCGCTCTTCGTCAACCGCGGCTCCCCCATCCCCGATGGCTATAACTCTCCACCGCCGTCTTGGTGTCGAACCATGCGCCTCTTCTGGCTACCCCGTTGACCCTTACATGCAGCCGCCCGCACAAACAGCGCTGAACTCCACTGCAACTTTTGGTGATATCTACAACACCTGCTTCAGTCGTGCCATGTTGCACCGGTGAAAAACGATTACAGCCAAAAGAAGGAATCAGTCATATGAAAATACATATAATTGTTGAGGCACTCGTCTTCAACTTCCCTATGTTCCTTTAGGCAACCTGCACATCTTAGCTGTGTAGCTCAGTCGTAAACCATGAAATTCGTTACCTGCTTTAATTCTGAGCTTAGGAAAAAAGGAACGTTCCTGTTACACAGACTAAGATGAGGCAGCTCTGAACTGGGAAGCTGTGATTGTGGCGAAAACTTGTTTTGCACTAGCTTATTGACTGTTGCTCCAGACAGCACAAGTTTGCAGTATTCGCGAGGCCAAACACTGTTCAAAAATTGAGCGAAATAACATCTATAAAACATGATACCAAGCCAAGACATCAGTAATTCAGTGCATACGTAGTATGCTGACCTTGGTTAAACATTTCACTTAAACTGCAACCTCAGTGTCATACCATGGAGAAGTCTACATATCAATATAAATCTCGTGATGAGGAAGTTACTTTTCACAGCCGCAATAGAAGATTATATTGCTTTTTGTTTTACGCTAATGCTTACCATGCATAACGAGCAGCACACTTGTGAGGCTTCGAAAGCAAAATTGTTCCTCGAGCAACCGGCCCAGCCGCACGGCAGTGCGACCGCCTCAGATATGATGCGTTGGAGCACCCTGCGAACTGCGTCTTTTGAATCACTGTTACCAGTTAGGGGGAAATGGCTAATCAGCAACAAAAGTGCAACAAATCAATAAGAAAGTTCAGCGAAGAACGGCTACGGCCTGCTTAAAGGGTCTGACATACATCTAAACCATGCCTTGCCATGCCAAACCGTGCCATGCCTAAGTTCAAATAGGGAGCTTGGAATAGAACAGCAAGGACTATTCAAATTGCATTAGAAAAACAATATTTTCGCTTCCCCAGTTTAGCAAAAACATTGAAGAAACCAATCAAAAACTTCTAATGGGCGCACGAAAGTAGGGAAATGCGAGGGTTCATTAATTATTTGCGCCACTTCTAGTCAGTCCAGACATGTGAAAATTTCGCCACACATTACTGATATTCTCCCTATTTTCACCAAATTTGAAGTTGGTATCTGGTACGTTTGTTTTATGAGTTTGTAACACATTGCGAACCACGGAAGTACGCCACTCTGGAACGCTTGAATAAGTAACTTTCTACAAATGCTATAATTACTCTCCACGGATTGAACATCTTATCTTTCGTCACTCACAACATGCTTACTACTTCAACTAAATGTAAAGAATGTGTTTCTCATAGCTCACTGAGCAGACAGCGAAAAAGGCAAGGATGAGAAAAAGGAAGTGTAAGACAGAGAGATTACCCAGTGTAAGTACCGGCTCTCTACCCTGTTCTGAGCAAAGAGGTAAAGGGAATAAAAGGCGATAGAAGAAGCAAAACAAAGTGAGAAAATTCACAATGTAACGCGATGCTACGCGCTACAACGTTCAAAGTCGGTCGCGCAATTCACAAGCCCTTAAGAACTTGAGCAGAGCACTTAAGGCCTTGAGTGCCCGAAGCAGCCTGGAAGAGCGTCCTGGAACTTTTTCCTCCGATAGCAGGAAAAAGGGGCGATCGTCCAGTTTTTCTGTCGCGGTCGGGAGAACTTTTCTTGCCGCATTGAAACGGGGACAGTCACCGAGAAGGTGCTTGATCGGCACCTCCCAGCCACCGCTGTCGCTATCAGGGCTGTCGGCCATATCAATACGTAAAGCATTGGCGTTCGTGAATGCCACGCTGAGCCGCAGGCGGCGCAGAAGTGTTGCTGCCGTTCGTGGTAACCCTGGCGGAAGACGGAGTTGCAGACGTGGATCCAATCTCTGGAGACGTACGTTGGTAAATTCAATCGTGTTCCACAGAGTATAAGCTCGCATGCGAGGGAGCGAAGCCTTGTGGCTTCATCTGTTCTCGACAGTAGTATTGATATAAAAATGGGCGCTGTGTTGGGTCGATCGGGCAGCAGCATCCGCACTGTCATTTCCAAAAATTGAACAGTGACCCGGTACCTACTCGTAGATGATGCTGTGGCAACTGTCGCTTGCGCGATGATTAAGCAGTCGGATGTATGCGACTAACCGCACGCTAGGTCCGTGGTTGAAAGGGAACAGCAGACACTGTAGAGCTACCTTCGAATCCCAAAAGGTGGATGATGACTGTGATGGGACGTGACCGATAAACTTAAGAGCGGCGTGGATAACTACGAATTCTGCAGCCACCCGGTCAGCCCATAAAGAAACCCTGACGGTTCCTACACCCTTATCAAGAACCGAGGCCGCGAGGGGTCTTGGTTTACTTGCTCAAACCAAGACTGAAACTTCATGGAACAGCCCGATTTTCTCCAAATGCCAACTCCCCTGGCTGGATCCTACAATGAAGCTGCAGATTCCACGGAACTTCTCCCGCCGTGATGAAAATTTATTGTTCCGCCTCTGATTAAGGGTGACTGTTACGAAAGCCTACGCATTCCTTATAGGCACCGGGTGCGGGATGAGTTTAGACTGGTGGCGCTTTCATGCGGCGGCGCCACGGATGGCGCCGCCGGGCCGGACTCAGCAGGCGCTGCTGCCAGCTACGTTGATTTAATATGTGCCGTCGTTTATCATTGTTACTTTTTTTCATTGCCAAAATAAAATACCCACTGAAATCAAGTCTGATCAAACATGCTGCGTATTCCGGTGCGCAAACAGTTACCGAAACATGAATAAAGCTGGTCAGGCCGTTCACTTCAATCGTTTTTCATCGCGGCCTCACCAGATGGAACGGAGGAATGATCGGATATGCGCGGTCAGTACGCAACAGTGCGTATATTGCTCATCAACTGAAACGCGATACTCCAAGCGCATGGTCGCCGGCGCTTTTTGCACCGACCGTCAGCACTGGGGACATCTAACTGGTGCATCGTGGTATACACTAAAATCGAGAACCTTTATGAAGCATTCTGATTGCATTTGGTCTCACGGCGATCACCTAGTGTTCAACTGTGGCGCAAAAAGAAAACTCAGTACCCTTCCACTCTGTAAACGATGACGAGCGAAGCTGAGTATGTGCCCCTTAATCGCGAACTGCACCTCGTATGGGAAGTGCTTAAAGCCTGCTTCACCTCCGCCGCGGATCGGCCCGGCATTCCACTATCTTCGGTATCGGCCCATGTACGGAGACGGCTTAACGCCTGCGTCACCTCTGCCGCGGGTCCGCACGGCATTGCACTACGTTCGGAATCGGCCCACGCATAAGAAGTGCTTAACGCCTGCGTCACCTCTGCCGCGGGTCGGCCCTGCTTTGCACTAACTACGGGATCGGCCCACGTACGGAGAGTGCTTAACGCCTGTTTGACCTTCGCCGCGCGTCGGCCCGGCATTGTGCTACCTTCGGGATCAGCCCACGCATGAGAAGTGCTTAACGCCTGCTTCACCTCCACTGCGGCTCGGCCCAGCATTTCACTATCTTCGGGATCAGCTCACATATGAGGATTGCTTAACGCCTCCTTCTCCTCCGTAGTGGATCGGCCCGGTATAGACGGCGATAGCGAAGAGTTCGCGAGGAGGAAAGCGGAGGAGGAGGGTATGGCGAAAGCGTAGTGCCGCGCAAGACGGGATCAGCGGCGACTACCGCTACGAGATGGCGCCAGAGCAGCGCGCCGTCGTCTGTTCACCAAGTGCGTGCGGGGAGCGCATCCACCGATACCATATATGGAAACAAAGCGCTGTGTGAGCGGAGGTCTGCCTGCGGCTGCTGCTGTGAATCGCGCCCGCCAATCACTTACGCGCATCCTCTCGCGATCTCCCGATAAGCGAGGTAGTCGCGCCACATTTCGCTCCGTTCGGAATGTCTGCACGAAACAGATTGTCCGCGCCAGCCAATATATTGCGAAATGAAAGCACGTATATATTTGGCATTTGGGAGTATCATCATCGTCGGTGAATTTCTTACTCCAGAAAGAAACGGTGCACCCTGGCCGTACCCGAAGACAGTGCAATGTCTCGCAGCGTCTTCGTAGCGTTCTGCTACGAGGAAATGACTGGGGGATGAAAGCCGACCCCGAAGGCGTGGTCCAGTTTAACAAATCGTCTCAACGCGTTAGCTGCCACCAGGCGATCGAGAATGTGACAAATTGACACGCTCCCGCTTATGACGCAAGGAAGAAAGTCATTAATTCTAGTCGCCAAATGGAAGCTAAAGCGAAGATAAGTGCTATGTGGTACGCCACGTATACGTGTCCGTCGTGTCAAACAAGTGTAATACAGTCGAACGCATATTTAATCGCTCAGCGCATGGCTCACACACGTATAAGGACAGAGTTATTCTTCCGCTTTACAGGTCATTCCGTTTTAGAGGCGTTCGTTGTAGAGAGTCGTGACTGACATGAGCGTTTGACTACTCGTCTACCAGTGGAGCCGAAAAATACATGCGCAAGTATACATGTTATCGCTCGTAACCGCTGCAGTTGCTCTGGGAGTGTCTTTAGTCCTCTTACAAGTACATCGTCATTGTATGATTAACCAGAAATTTGGAGCAGTATTCGTGAACCGCTTCGGTAGCAGCTAAAGCCTCTTAGTTCAATATCTCCCATGCAAAGCCCTTAAAGAGCACAAATGCGATATTGAAGGCCATGTTTGGCAAGAACGCGCTTTTTGAAAGCCGAAAAAACCACAGCGTCGACGGCGACTCTCATTTGCAAAGAAAATCACATTACGTGAACGTCATCGTGTAGGCGTGATGTCGTATTACTTGCGGTGACCCAGCTTGACGTCAGAAAAGGTTTATTGAAGAGCGGCAGATGCCCGTTGGCCCTTGAGGCGCATACGCAATGGCACACACCTAGCGGCACGGCACACATGCCCAGCGGTATGCATTTTATACATTTTTCACACACCGTCGGTGATTTGTTTTTTGCTCCTATCCTATTTACATGATTAAGTACGAGACAATGTTAACGTACACATGAAAATATTATCTGGAACCTAAATTCTGGTCCTCCACGTCTCAGCTTACCGCGGTGAGCTCTGCTGGCGGGGTGCATTTGCATCGCAATTTCCACTAATTTTCGGCTTTATATATATATTACCTGGTACCATGAATGTGGCCTGCCTCGTACAAGTGGCAACCCTCTCTCAAAAGAAGACACGAAAATGCGCTTTCCGGTACGTCAGGCCTTAAAACACGCAGTGCGAAATCACTGGAAGCACCGTGAGCGCCTTCGTCCTGTCGTCTGCTTCACATACGAGGGCTCTGACTGCTGCCGTTCGCGGTGCTGTTCGCCAGCACGTCGGTGACTAGTATCCGTCTATATGCTCCCGCAGGGAGCAGAATGGCGCCACGGCCGTGGTTGAGCATAGGTCCGCCAGTATGTCCCTACTATGCAGTGAAGCCACTCATACCGCGCGCAGGATGGCAAATGCCGCGCGGAGTTCCATGAGTTGTTGGTTCTTCTTTTTTTTTTTTTTGTCGCGAGCTACATGCGCCGATTCTTCGCAAGCGCTGAGCAAGATGGCACTTTTTATGTAGGCTACGCTCGAACCATTGGCGTAGCCGGTGGGGGGTAGGGTTCTAACCCCCTAAATTTTGTTTGCATGTACATAAACACATACAAATACACGCACGAACATACATATTGGGGTTAGGACCCCCCTCGAGCTACCTAAATAAAATCCTGACTACGCCCGTGCTCGAACAGCTGGAAAGTTCGCGTGCAGCCGCGATGTACCTTGCAACAATAAGCGGTGCAATTTTTTCCAGCATGCATATAAAATTTTATCACCGAGGCCGGAAGGCAAGGACTGTTTTGAAGGGTGTTTAAAAAAAGTGTCGTACACGTAAGGTGGACAATTATGTGAGCGCATCTAGGCTGCCGAAATCAGCCTATTAATGATCGTTGCCAAGAGAACCATCATGCCTGCAGTTATGTCAAGGACCGTTAACAGAGCGTCATTTATCGCTAACCGTCGTTCACAGCAGCTACATGTTTTCGATATATGCGGTGCCGACACGTAGATTTAAACGCATTTCAAATGTTCACATGCGCACATTTAATGCAAAGCTTATTTTTACGATTCATTCATACCGCAGACCTACCAGCTGCTTCGTAACAGCAAACATTCGAGTGAAAAAAGATTCAAGACGGACGAGCGTCTAGATCAAGTTTATTTCGTACAAGGGAATGGATGAGCAATTGCGGCTGGCAGGAGGGCAAGAGTTCTGGTTCTTGGAGTCTTTGGGGGCAGAATTCAAAGCAACTGTAAAGGCTACAAGCTATTAAGAGTAACAACATGGTATTCTTATTGCACGAATCACATGGAGATGGCAAACTTGCAAAGTAATTATTCACGACAGAAAGCTGAGCTAGTTGGTAAGGATTCATTATGCAAAAAGGTGAGGCGTGCACACGGGACGCAAGAGAAGAGAAGTGGACGGCGTTCGTGTTGTCCACTTCTCTTCTCTTGTGTCCTGACTGCACGCCTCACCTTTTTGCATAATAATAATTCACACATTGCAGACTGTAGTATGACAACACATCTTTCTTGATATTTTCATACTACTAGAGTCATTTTGACATAACACTGCGTTTATTAAACATACAGGCCGAATTTTACATTCTTCATTTCAACTAAGGCCGATTGAACAAGCAAGATATTCCGGGCGGTAAATGCTGAAGCTATCACAGCTGTCTCGTAAGCGGGAGCGCGCGAGGTTTTCGCTTACTACACTAGCACGTCAATCGCGTTACATGAAAAATCTGAACGCCGACAAAATTAAAAAAAAAAAAAAAGATGCAGATGAGGGAAAGCTCACCGTGCAGTGGGCAAATTGTATCCGCTAGTATTTACTCTGTTTTGAAAACATTATTCTAGAGCCGCATAGTCAGAGCAATCGTACAAGCAGCACAGCGAATCGGGCGAGTTGGTAAGTCAACATTCTTTGCCCATATGTGCAGCGTGATACAGACGTGCATTTCATTGATCGTCCCGCGTCTGTGTCGCGCTTCACATATACGCCAAAAGTCGTACAAGTAAACAACCTTTCATGCCACCCGTACGCCTCTCAGCGTTTACGGAGGTGTTACTCGAGATAGATGTTGCTTTAGTGTAAACAAGGCAAACTAACCTCTGTAGACAAGGCGAATGCATCTCGTATATCTTGTTCCCTTTAGGAGCCGGCCGGTCTTGGCTGATGCTGTTAAGAACGGCCAGCTGCAGTGCAAGTTTGCCACCCAGTTGTGACTGTGGAAGCAACATCTCGGGAGCATCGCCGCCAACCTCTAGCCACACCGTGACTAAATAGACTTTGTGATGGGGAACAAGACGCGCATCCCCCACTCTCCGTCGCTTCAGCTAGGATGCGTTCGATAAAGCAGGCTTTGTGCTGAAACCGCCGCCAACCTCTAGCCTCATCGCCGTTGTGACGGAATGAGTTCGGCGGGCCAACTATTGTTCCCAAACTCCCCAACGCGGACCTGATCTGCTACGGGTGCGCGAGTTGCCGCGGGAACGCCGTTTTGCGCTTCTTCCCACGCACTGACCAAGACGCAAGACAATGCGCTACACGGAACGGCTCCGAGTTCTACGGGGCCCCTCTGACGTCGGCTTCGGACCTTCGCACCTGTGTGTATGCGTGTGTGCATGTGTTTGTGTAGACCGTCCTGCGGGGAGGCGGCTAGTTTGCGATGACTAAACGAACGTTCGCATCACCTTGTATCGGGAGAGGACCGAGTGCTTAAAAACCGCTCTTGCGCCGGCTCAGGACACTCTCTCTCAAGCAGTCATGTTAGACTGATGTACTTTCAAAAACAGTCATGTTAGACTGATATAAATACTGTAAATAAACCCATATTCCTCGTTCTTGATGCGAAGCAGTCCTTCCCTTCATCAACGTCCTCAGCGTGGATAAGTTGGACGACGGCATGGGCCAGCTACCTTCTAATTCATGCCCGACTCCAATCTTGACAGCGGATCACGAGCGATGGGATTGAGCCCCCAATCATAACAATGCGCAGCAGCCATACCAGTTGCCGGCGCACCTCCGTCCGTCCGCGCGGCACCGCGTAAAAATCTTTGCCACCTTCCGCGTGGGTTGCGCAGTTTGGTGCGCTGCACCCCGTCATAGCGGCATAGAAATGTCAATATGATGCGTTTCGTATCACTTCACCAAGGTACTCAACTTAATATTGTCGAATACCGTACCTACAGCCCGGAGCCGATGAATGCAATGCACGCTCGACGGCCAGCTGTTTGCAATATCGATGACACTGACGGAAACGACGAGTCGGCATCGCGCCCATAAAGTTGGCTTCGCAACGCTGCATTCGAACATTTGACGACATTTTGTTCCACGTGATATCGCTTGGCGAATAACGGTGCGAGCGGCACCGGAAAAGTTATGCGACACTCTGCTCCCTGCGGGAGCATATACGGAACGCTATCGCTGACGCGACGCTGGCGCCTTACGACGGCCGCCCGGTGGCTATTGGAATGTCCGACACCACGATCTGTGCCTCGTGCAACTGTGAAGAGACGATCGAGCACGTGTTGTGTTTTTGTAATCTCGGTGACATCGGACGCGACGTTCTTCGGAGTGGGTTAAACCGATATGACAACAGATTACTTGCAGAGACTAAGATTCTCGTCGGATAATATGGCTCCACGCGTCGCAGGCTTGCAAAGCGACGCGGGCATCGCTACGATTCACAAAATCGACTGGCCTCAGTGGCTGATTATAGGCGAGAAGTGATGGACAACCGCACGTGTTGACAGTGAAAGTACCTTCTTCCCTCCCGGTCCTTTCTTTCTTTTCATCCCTTAAACCCCTTTACCCGTGTAGGAATGAGAACAAAGAGGGTTAACCGAGGGGCCCGATTTTTATTAATCATATCATGAGAAGCCAACAAAGACACCAAGGAATACTCAGGGTAAGCTATTTGTACTTACTAATTGAATTAAAGAAATGATAATGACAATGAAAGTGATGAAAAAACAACTTACCGCAGGTGGGGAACGATCCCACGTCTTCGCATTACGCGCGCGATGCTCTAAGCAATTTAGCTACCGCGGCGCGGTTTCCCCATCCACTTTCTTGGGTATTTATGTGCTACTACTATAACTAACTTTCAGACTATTAGCCAGCGCCACCACTCGCAAACACATTTATGATCAATAAAAACCATGCCCCTCGGTTAACCCCCTTTCTTCTCGTGCTTACATAACGAGGGTTTTGAATCCTGCAAGATTGATGCCTTCAGGTAGCATGTGCGGGTTTATTGACCAGTGGCCTTCACCCAGAAAGGTCACGTGCTCGTGACGCCTGCGGCAGAAAGGATTTTTGACATCCGCCGCCAAGGTTTGTGAGTGGTGGCGCTGGCTAACACTCCCAAGGTTCATTCTAGTAGTAACTCATAGGAGGAGGAGGAGGAAATAAAGAGAGAAGGCAGGGATGTAAATACTCAAGAAAGTGGATGGGGAAACCGCGCCGCGGTAGTTCAATTGGTTAGAACATCGCGCGCGTAATGCGAAGACGTGGGATCGCTCCCCACCTGCGGCAAATTGTTTTTTCATCCACTTTCATGGCCATTAATTTAACATTTACTTAATTCAATTAGTAAGTACAAATAAGTTCCCCTGTGTTTTCCTTAGTGTGTTTGTTGGCTTCTCGTGATATGATTACCCGTGTAGGGTAGCAAACCGGACGTGCGTCTGGTTGACCTCCCTACCTTTCATTCCTTCTTTATGTAACCGATTATGTAATGTGAGACATCTTGAATTGGATGATGTTCGATTTAACAGGAATTACCACTGCTCCAGGTGGACTTTTGGAGGAAACAGAACCGTCCGTGTAAACATGGAAGCGTTTTCAGTGGTTCTCATGCTACTAAGTGCTTAGGTCGGCAGCATAAGCGAACGCTCACACGCCATTATTTCTTTCAAGCTTCACATCGCTCACGTTAATACTCACATCTACCCACACCCACCGGCACTCACTCGCGTTCACGCTCGCGCCTCTGAAATAAGTGTGAGTTAGTACACTCACGAGAGTGCCGATCATGCGCTATCATGCTTGCCCCCTCCTCCTTCCTACATCTCTCTATCCGTCTCTCTCTCGCTCTTGTCTGTGAGAATGTGGACTGAAGCTCAAGTGCGTGCGTGCGCACGTGCGTGCGTGCTTGCCGCCTATGCTCGGATAGAGCTAACAGTCGGATAGAGCTAACAGGGCGGGAGACGATATTAGGCGACTGACTCTTGGGCAAGTTAGTAACCCTTTCCTACTATGGTAGCTTATTTCAAAGTGGCGGACACACGCACACAAAAAAATTACAGTCGAAATAAACGATCAATCACTGTCAGGCAAATTTTTATGGACGCATCTCATAATACACAGGGAACGGACACCCCCGGCTCGAAAATTCCTACAGGCATCACTTCAACCATTGTGACAAGAAATTGTTAAATGTGAAAAAGGGCGCATGAGAGAACAGCTAGCTCTTCAAAATACGACACAGGTGAACACTCTAAGCAATCACATATTTACTCTTTTTCCTCTAGGATATCATGTGTGCCTTGTTCGATGCGCAAGCGAAGACTTCTTGGCAAACAAATCAGGATTGCAGGACAAATGCTGTTTGCAGATTTCAGTAACGCGTTGACCCTTTGCTATGCAAGCATCGAGCAAGTTGGTCTCGCTCGCTGTTGACACTTCCGAGCCAGTAAAAATTCCCAGGTGCCCTTAGCTATCGCCCAAGAGACGCGCAGGCGAAAGCCTTGTAAAGCCTACTGTGTTTCACCTTAATCCACCTTAATCTACCTTAATCCACCTTCATACACCCTAATCTGCCTTAATTCAAACACTAATGCATTATTAAATTTGCTAATCATTAATCATATCTTATACTCGGCTGGACATCCTTTGGTTCGCTTCTGGCCTTCCATGGGCCACGTGATATTTTCTGTGCCTCATAACGCGACCTTGAAACATACTGAGTTAAGGCGTTCGTCTTCAAAATATTGCTTGATTTTCAGTGGCGCCGCGAAAGCAGCGGCACTGCCACCACAAGGGTATGCGTACTTGTCCTCAGCAAATAAAGTGTAGCACTGGATGTGCAAGCGTTCGCTCCGTTATCCGCCATTAAATAGCATGTCGTAAATCGTTTTTCTCGCATAAACCCTAATTTAGGTTACAGATTCTTGTGTTTTCATGTGCGTTGCACTGCCTTCTGACGCAGGTTAGCTCCGCTCTGCTGCTGAGTGGCGCTACCATCACGTGCTCGGCGCCATAGCATAGCGCGTAGCTATGGCTTCCACTTTCGCTTATGTGCTTATACGCTGCGTAATGTCGGCGGCATTCGGGCTTGGCAGCGTGTATTGCACAGGTTACACTAACAACACTGACATTTACAAAGTATGAATACTCAGTAGTCGAGAAAGCGACCATCAAGAACAGTCACTAAATTTCGCGTTCATCCTGTTTCTTACGGCTCTGTGGAAGCCAAATACAAAGGAAACGTCAAGCGACGTTTACATTCAATATAGAGACCGTGTACTCTTCCCCGTGGTAGGGCTATACAGCGTCATGTGAGGATTGGTAAAGAATGAAAACAGCGAATTCTGTAGGCACACGTACGACGGGCGTATATGTCACGTGCGCTACTGTACTTAACAACGTGCAGGCGCAGATCAGAGACGAGAGGAGGCACCGCTTCGTACGACGTCTGCTCGGCGAAATTTTCGGATGCACACAAAAAGCGCAACATCCTCCTCTTGCCTCCCCCTAGACTGGGTTAGGACCGCTGCTCCCAATCAAGTCAACCTGCAGTTCATATGTACTGGTTGAGAAGGCCTGGCCCCACGAACAGCGTAACCGATGACGATAGTATAGTAGGCTCTAGCTTTAAGTTGTGGATCCACTCCGTGGTCTTTAAACCTCTTCCCAATTCAGCGTGAGGTGGCTTTCGTTTAAAATGTCAACGCTGCTCTTCTTAAGGAGAACAAAACGTGTCTTGAAGAAAGAGCATTGTCTTTTTTTCGCATTTGGCATTCCACGCTTGCCTATGAACTCGGGAAATCAGTCTGTTAAAAATTCTGCTTCTTCCTATTCTTCCTTCATTGCTCATATTCACGTCTACTCAAACCATTGGGTGCTAATTCACGCCCTCACTTGCGTCACTCGACGACCGTCACTCTCGTTCATCCACCCGTCCTTAGGGTCTACCAGCTAACGTTAGTCAACCTGTTCAAAGGAAAAAATATTTAAAGAACTAGGTGCAAGGTAGAATATTAAGACCTACTGTGATTGGTAGCCAGACCCCTGTCTACCGAACACCGCACCTTTTATAACTGTACCTTTCACCTTGTTTCTTTTCAATATTTTTTGTTTCGTTGAACACCTTGGCTAACGCTAGTTGGTACCCACGGTATATACTGACACACACACACACACACACACACACACACACACACACACACACACACACATATATATATATATATATATATATATATATTGCTACGGAACAGCCGCCACAGTGTGGCTGCACTGAGGAGAAGGAAGACGTCGTGGCCACCGCTTGATATAGCGTCGCCATCATTGCCACCGTTTGTCTACGTGTAAATATATTGTAAATAGACTCGTACGTCAGCTACACGTAACATTAATTTAATATATATATATATATATATATATATATATATATATATGTGTGTGTGTGTTTGTGTGTGTGTGTGTGTGTTTGTGTGTGTGTGTGTGTGTGTGTGTGTGTGTGTATATATATAAACGAGAAGAAAGGGGGGGGACCGAGGGGGGAATAAACGAGACCCTCGTTTATTACATAACGAGGGTCTCGAATCCGGCAACATTGATGCCTTCAGGTAGCATATGTGGGTTTATTGACCAGTTGCCTTCACCCTAAAAGATCACGTTCTCGTGACGCCTGCGGCAAAAAAGACGTTCCACGTCTGCCGCCAAGGTCTGTGTGAGGTGGCGCTGGCTAACACTCCCAAGGTTCTACTAGGACACATAAATACCCAAGAAAGTGGATGGGAAAACGACGCCGCGGTAGCTCAATTGGTAGAGCATCGCATCGAGCATTGTGGGTTCGGTTCCCACCTGCGGCAAGTTGTTTTTTTCGTCCACTTTAAGTTCCATTAATTTATCGTTTGTTTGTTTATTTCATTTATTAAGCACAAGTAAGTTCCCCTATGTTGTCCTTGGTGTCTGTGTTTGTTGGCTTCTTATGATATGACTAATATATATATATATATATATATATATATATATATAGGTACTCATACGCGTTCATAGTCTGCTCGCTCCCGTTTTAGAGTTTTAGGTTTTAGAGCACAGCTTTCAGACGCCCGTTCCTGGGGCCAGCATCGACCTTGTCTCGTAACCACCGTGTTCGTAACCGAGCGAAAGATGAAAGCGAACGCGGAGCGCAGCGGAGGATGAAAGACCCGAGGACGAAAGCGGAGGCGGAGATGCAGCGGAACCATAAGGTGGAAAACGTAGAAGGAAGGTATGCCGAAAGGGGCAGAGGAAAAGCGTAGTGCAGCGACGGTGGCTACGAGAGGGCGTCAGAGTAGTACGCGTCGCCTGGGAGGTCTGTTGGCGGCGGCAGCGTTGAATCGCACCCACGTATCACCCAGACGCTGGCTCTCGCGATCTCGCACTCACCGGCACCCGCTCACACCTACTCATACTTACAGGCACTTAGTCACATTCATACTCACGTGCATTCACATTCACAGGCACTCACTCACGTTCACACATACGCCTACTCCTACTCCCCAGTCCTCACTCACGTTCAACTCACCCCTACTCACACTCCTCGGCACTCGCTCACGTTCACTCACAACTCTTCATACTCACAGGTACTCAATCACGTTTATACGAACGTGCATTCACACTCTCCGGCCCTCACTCGCGTTCACGTTCACGCCTACTCACACTCTCTGGCCCTCGCTCACGTTCATACTCGCACGTACTCATACAGGCCAGTCAAGTTCGTACTCACGCCTACTCGTACTCACCGACATCCACTCACGTTCACACTCACGCCTACTTCAACTCGAAGGTACTGACTCACGTTCACACTCACGCTTATTCACACTCACTGGCACTCGCTCACGTTCACACTCACACCTACTCATACTTACAGGCACTCAGTCACGTTCATATTCACGTGCATTCACTCTCACGTTCACACTCTCGTCTACTCATGCTCAGTGGCACTCACTCACGTTTACACTCACGCCTACTCACACTCACTCACGTTCACACTCACACCTACTCATACTTACAGGCACTCAGTCACGTTCATATTCACGTGCATTCACTGTCACGTTCACACTCTCGTCTACTCATGCTCAGTGGCACTCACTCACGTTTACACTCACGCCTACTCACACTCACTCTCGTTCACACTCACACCTACTCATACTTACAGGCACTCAGACACGTTTATGTTCACGTGCATTCACACTCTCGTTCACACTCTCGCCTACTCACGCTCAGTGGCACTCACTCACGTTTACACTCACGCCTACTCACACTCACTCACGTTCACACTCACACCTACTCATACTTACAGGCACTCAGTCACGTTCATATTCACGTGTATTCACACTCACGTTCACACTCTCGCCACTCATGCTCACTGGCACTCACTCACGTTTACACTCACGCCTACTCACATCACGTTCACACTCACACCTACTCATACTTACAGGCACTCAGTCACGTTCATATTCACGTGCATTCACTCTCACGTTCACACTTTCGTCTACTCATGCTCAGTGGCACTCACTCACGTTTACACTCACGCCTACTCACAGTCACTCACGTTCACACTCACACCTGCTCATACTTACAGGCACTCAGTCACGTTCATATTCACGTGCATTCACTCTCATGTTCACACTCTCGCCTACTCATGCTCACTGGCACTCACTCACGTTCATATTCACGTGCATTCACACTCATGTTCACACTTTCGCCTACTCATGCTCACTGGCACTCACTCACGTTTACACTCACGCCTACTCACACTCACTCACGTTCACACTCACGCCTACTCGCACTTACCAGCACTCGCTCACGTTCATACTTACACCTACCCAATCTTACAGGTACTCAGTCCCGTTCATACTCATGTGCATTCACACTCACCGGCCTTCACTCACGTTCGTACTCACGTGCAGTCACACGTACCGACCCTCGCTTGCGTTAGCACACCTAATCACACTCAAATGTACTCACTCACGTTGCCACTCACATCTACTCACACTTACAGGTACTCAGTCCCGTTCATACTAATATGCATTCATACTCAACGGCCCACATTCACGTTCACACTCACGCCTACACATACAGATACTCAATCACGTTCATAGTGACATGCATTCACATTCACCAGCCCTCACTCACGTTCACGCCCTCGAAATGAGTGGGAGTGAGTGCGAGTGGGTGTACTCACGAGTGAATGTGCCGGCCAAGGTGCCTCGCACGACGCATAAAAATTGGGAGGCGACGAATATTCAGTAATTATTTTCAAAACGCATAATTAACTAACAAACTTCAAATTTTCAGTACACGTCCAATATTGAGTGACCCCCATTTTCTCAATATAGGAAATCTTTGCGGTTTTTGCTCCTCCCAACCAAGTGGCATATCATTTTACGCATTTCCTATAGTGCTTATAAAGGAGCCAGAAACGAGGGATTAGCAATTTTTAATTACCGCCTAATTGACACACAGTTCAAAATTTGTCATCGTATCACACGTAACATTACCTCTCAAAGTATAAATTTTGTGAGTGAACCATTTTGTTTTTTATAAACCGTGACAACACGCACATAACATTTTCAGCACTTGTAATCTTTACAGCTTCGCTGTAAAAAAATTTTTTTTTAAGAAGTGCTGTTTGTAAAGCTGGCTTCTCCACTATTATAGTGTTTATGCGCAGCAGCCAACCCTACCTTCACGTTTTAGGCAGCTGGTTGTATATGCCTGTGTGTGTGTGTGTGTGTGTGTGTGTGTGTGTGTGTGTGTGTGTGTGTGTGTGTGTGTGTGTGTGTGTGTGTGTGTGTGTGTGTGTGTGTGTGTGTGTGTGTGTGTGTGTGTGTGTGTGTGTGTGTGTGTGTGTGTGTGTGTGTGTGTGTGTGTGTGTGTGTGTGTGTGTGTGTGTGTGTGTGTGTGTGTGTGTGTGTGTGTGTGTGTGTGTGTGTGTGTGTGTGTGTGTGTGTGTGTGTGTGTGTGTGTGTGTGTGTGTGTGTGTGTGTGTGTGTGTGTGTGTGTGTGTGTGTGTGTGTGTGTGTGTGTGTGTGTGTGTGTGTGTGTGTGTGTGTGTGTGTGTGTGTGTGTGTGTGTGTGTGTGTGTGTGTGTGTGTGTGTGTGTGTGTGTGTGTGTGTGTGTGTGTGTGTGTGTGTGTGTGTGTGTGTGTGTGTGTGTGTGTGTGTGTGTGTGTGTGTGTGTGTGTGTGTGTGTGTGTGTGTGTGTGTGTGTGTGTGTGTGTGTGTGTGTGTGTGTGTGTGTGTGTGTGTGTGTGTGTGTGTGTGTGTGTGTGTGTGTGTGTGTGTGTGTGTGTGTGTGTGTGTGTGTGTGTGTGTGTGTGTGTGTGTGTGTGTGTGTGTGTGTGTGTGTGTGTGTGTGTGTGTGTGTGTGTGTGTGTGTGTGTGTGTGTGTGTGTGTGTGTGTGTGTGTGTGTGTGTGTGTGTGTGTGTGTGTGTGTGTGTGTGTGTGTGTGTGTGTGTGTGTGTGTGTGTGTGTGTGTGTGTGTGTGTGTGTGTGTGTGTGTGTGTGTGTGTGTGTGTGTGTGTGTGTGTGTGTGTGTGTGTGTGTGTGTGCGTGTGTGTGGGCGCGCGCGCGCGCGCGCGTCACTGGGCTGTCCGCACATGTAAGCGAAGACTATTCCGTGCCAGAAAGCGCTCATTTACCCTCGCGTTATCAACCTTTATTCAACTAACCCTGAGGGCCCGTCTGTAGGATCAGTATACACTGGGTCCTGAAGTCACGCCTCCTCTCCCTGTGTCATCGACTCCCTTTTCCCCGTGTAGGGTAGAAACTGGACCAATTAGTCAGTCGCCAAGCTTTCAGGGTCTGTAGCCTCACTCAAAACCTGGCAACGCCGCCTCTCTGAGCGATAGCGTGTATTTTACCACGACGGACAACATCTGCGTTCGAGGGGTCATCTACGTTCGAGGGATAACATCGTTCGAGGGGCCGCAGTGGCTCACCGCCGTCGCTGCCCCGCTGCAGATCCCGCAAGTTCTTAGAAGGCGGAAATTCGATCCCTCGCGCACGCAATGCACGAAATGGAAATGAATGCCGAGTGTGACATTAACCCTTTCGCTGAGTGTGGACACCAGCAAGCGCGCGAACAATGTAATCCTTATCGGGCACCTCAACTTGTTCTTGTAAGAAAGTGTCGTTCACCGAGCATCGACCCGCCCCTATCGCGCCGCCGTCGTTCCGAACGGCCCCACACGCCAACCCCTGCGAGGCCCACTTTCACCGGTCATCGACAGATCGCGCGGCAAAGAGCCCCGACTATACAATCAATTGGAGCTTTTCGACGGAGAAAAACCGCGCCGAGAGGGAAGCGAGCCAGCCCGCTTTGTCCGGGCGACGGGGCCCCCCGCCGACACTATAGCTTTGGCGCGCCCAAAGAGGCGAAAAGAATGCACGCCGGGATGTTGGGCCTGCGCTTCCCTCGCTTCCCCGCGCGCCCGCTTTTCTTCTGCGCAGCGGGCCGGCGCCAATCGATTGGACGGCGCACTGCGTTCTCCCTGGGACTCTAGCCCCGAGGCCAGGCAGTCGGCGCGGCAGTCCGTACCGTGCTTTCTCCGATAGGCGACGACGAGGACGCCGCGGTGCGCGAGCTAGCGCAAGCTCTTGTCGCGCGGCGTCACCAGTAGTTTCCCATCCGCGCTCTACCGGCGGGCAGCCATGTGCGTCGAGTTCGTGATCTTCGTGCGCAACCTGGGAGCCCTGGTCAGAGCCACGGTGGGAGGTCACTCCGTCGATCGGCCACAGGTACGCCCCTTCGTCGTTGCCACGTCACCCTGCGACGCGACCGCTGACGTCGCCGGGAAGGAGGAGGCGTACGCGCCCGCTAGTGTGCGTGCGTTCCTGTCGGGGTCTCACGGGCATGCTTTCTTTCACGAGGGCGTTCGCATAGCGGCTCGCCTCGAAACGTTCTGTCGTCTAGCGATCCGAGTGTCACCGCGTAGCGCGTGGTCACCCGAGTGCAGCGTGCATCCTGGAAAGAGATCGCCCGGCCAGCGACACTCTCGCGGATTGCGCAAGCGGTGGCTACGTCCTACATGAAATACCTTGCCCCCCCCCCCCCCTCCTCCGTCGTCGCCGTGTCTCCGACGTGCTCTAAGCCCCGTGCCGCATGCTGCATTACGTCATGCGCCCCTGCCACATGGCGCGTA
Organism: Dermacentor andersoni; assembly: GCF_023375885.2. NCBI lineage: Eukaryota > Metazoa > Arthropoda > Arachnida > Ixodida > Ixodidae > Dermacentor > Dermacentor andersoni. Next base: position 154,720,369 of record NC_092816.1, on the reverse strand, counting down.
CGACGACGTGCCCGATGACCCGGCGTGGAAGGAAGAACGGACGCTGCTAATGACGCGGGACTCGATCGGGGGCGCCTCCGCGCGTGCGTCCCCCTACGGCGAGTGCGCCCTTCTTCCCTTCCGCGAACGGGAGATGCCGGCGCCGCCAACTGCGTACGCTCCGCCGTCGCGACGCACTTCTCCTTTGTCTCCGGCGCGCACTTTGCAGACGCGGAGCCCCGGCGCATCACGTGTTTCACGTCTCAATCGGCGCCGTTATGACCGCCGCGCGCGAGCGCGCTTTTCTTTTTCTTTTCTTTTTTTTGCGTCGTTTCTCTTGTACAGCATACGTTCAGTGTGACAGATTGTCACGCGCGTCTTCCCGGTTCCCGATCAAGCTTCTTTCGGCAATAGCGGAAGAACTGTCAATCTCTCCTTTCTAATGATACTTCGCGGAAGGTGTGGAACAAAGAACATGCGTACTAGCGTTATTTGTCCGGCCTGTTTTCTTTCTTTTTTTTTTCCTTTTGGCCCTTGTGCTTGCTTCGTTCGAAAGCAGGCTGTGGGGAAAAAATGTTATTGCCAGGCAACCGGGCTGCTAAGCGGACAACTTGGAGATAGAGGCTCATAGTGACAGCCGTGCACGCTCGAGTCCGATACGTTGGAGCCCGATAGAGAGAGAGGGGGAGAGGGAGAGAGAAAATAATGCAGAGAAAGGCAGGGATGTTAACCAGAGGTAGTTCCAGTTGGCTACTCTGCGCAGGGGGAAGGGTTAAGGGGGATAAAAAGAGAAACACAGTGAAAAGGGGAGATAGAAAGAGACACAAGCACGAACAAAGTGCGTACACTACAGAGCGGTTGGGGGCGGCATTCTTAGAGTCTGTCGTGAAGCCCCGTAGACCGCAGGAACTTTAATAACGCGAGTAAGGCCTTCAATGTTCTTTCGAAGCATTGGCCTAAAACTTTTAGTTCTGATAGTGGACGAGGAGCCCGATAGCGTTTGTGGTGCGCTTGCGGGGTCGATCGTCCGCGGAAGTTCGAGTTTCGTACTTCTTCCCAGGGTGAGTTAATTTCATGTTGTTGAAATACCTCGACCACGATTTAATTTTCTGTGGTATTTCCTCTGGGATTAATCGGTTCATGTTTGAAGAATCAAAACAAAACACGGAGATCAAATCAGGAAACGCTCTTTCAATGGAAACCATGCCACGTGCTTCTGGAGCGCTGAACGAAGTGCCATAGCAAGAGGTTACACAAGTCGCGGTTCCTTCATTTTTATTGAGGGTGTGCGAGTACTCGAAATTTCCAATCCGAATTAAATAGCCTTTGCCATTAGATTCGAGTACTATTCGAGCATTCGCTATTCAGAGTCGACGGCTATTGACTTCTTTCAATGTGAGAGATGACACTTTTTCGGAGTATGCAGGACGAAGGATGTAAGTGCTGAATATTCCGAACGATCCTGCCGTGATGCAGCCGCGGTTGCTGTCCTCGGATTCCAGTCGCAGCGCGAGCGCAGAGTCGCTAACTTCTGGTCTGTAATATTCATTCATTCAATAAGGTTAGCTCGGCTGTAGGCAGCTTATACGAAATTGTTTTCTCGATTCCGGCAAAGCAATATATTATTTGGGCAATCTCACCACTTTGGCATCCCTCTGAGACAGTGTGCGGTGCTGTGGTATTACACTTTGCTCATTTCAACGCATGGTAACGGGATGTTTCTCTGTTTCACTACAACGATTGTGAGAGTGCGCCAGATACTATAAGCTTCTAGTTGTGTCTTCTCATTTACAGGTTCCTAACTTGACTGGGCGCTCATTAAGTTCTGAACGGCATCACGTGTACCGAAGGATGAAAATGAGCCTCCTTTTTTACCTTATATACGGGACTACGCACAACCTTTATTTTTCACTTAATACAGAAATGGGATATCAGGTATATTATTTGATATTCGGTGGTCATGTCCCTCGGATATTTGTATTCGATATGATAAGAAAATCTCGGAATTTGAACACCCCCAGTTTTTATTGAAAAAAACTTTGAGGTCTCGCTACGTATTTGCAAGCTCCTTGCCGGTTAGTGGTCGTTTTGTTCCGCACATTAATTAAGCTATCAATTACACTATTTAATATATATATATATATATATATATATATATATATATATATATATATATATAGAAAGGGAGAGAGAGAGAGAGAAGAGCGGCGAATCGGGCAAGTTGTTTAAGGTTCATGATTACCGGTAGCGCATGAGAGAGATAACACTTTGTTATGTCCTTGATGGGGTTCAGGGGTGGCGGGGGTCGGGAGACTAACCCCCAATCCCCCCTTCCTCAGACAGCGGCCAGTCCTTGCTTTCTGGCGGCGTCTTCGGCCATCCGGACGGCCCAGAGCTGCTCCTCTGGGTCCAAGCTGAGCAGCAATGTCTCCCACTGCTCGGCCGTAGTTATGATGCGTGTGTTAGTGCGGGAGGTGTTGGTGGGTGAGGCTTTGGGGCATTGCCAAATAATATGATCGAGGTCAGCGCTGGCCTCGCACGCTTTGCAGAGTGGGGAGTATGCATCGCGGTACATGTGGTTGTAAAGCACGGGGTTCGGAAAAGTTCGTGTCTGAAGGAGTCGCCAAGTGGTAGATTGAGACTTATTCAGTGTTTTGTGTGCTGGGGGGTAGTGTAACCGCTCTCTGCGGCAGTGCAGGAGAATTTCTCTGAACGTGACCATTCGGTCCCGCGCGTGACCGCGATGCAGAGCAGAGGGCTGGTTGGGATCGGAAGGCGCAGGAGAAGGGTGATGCGCCCGGTGTGCGAGAGCTCGGGCGGCATCGTGGGCGGCTTCGTTTCCAGCCAGACCCGAGTGACCAGGGGCCCAGATGATCTGCATGCGGCGTTGCCTTGAGGGAGGAGTGCCAGAGAGAATCTTCTGCGCTTGGGGTGCTATCAGTCCTCTTGTGTAGTTACGAATGGCCGTTTTTGAATCGCTGATGGTGCAGTGTGCATTGGTAGCCGCGTAGGCCAAAGCGATGGCCGTTTCTTCTCCTACTTCGGGTTGCGTGGTGAATATTGATGCGGCCGCGGCGAGGCGGTACTGCGAACCCACGACTGCGACGACCGCCATGGCGTTTTGGTTGGGTATTCTGCTGCGTCCACGTAGGTTACGTCAGCGGCTTGGTCGTAGCGCTTTTGTAGTTGTTAAGCTCGTTCTGCACGTCGCTCCTGATTGTGTTCAGGGTGCATATTGCGAGGTATGGGTGGGATAACTAGTTGAGCACGAATGTCGCCCAAAATACAAGGACGAAGCGAGACGACAGACACGGCGCTGAACAGGTAATTGGATGTTTATTAAAAAAAAGGAAAAATATATAAACATGTGTGCACACTGCACATCACGTGATTTGCAACCAAGACGTCGTCAGCAAGGCATCCCTCTCTCCCAGTTTCTTTTATCGACTAGTGCAAATCATTTACACAACGGTGACACGTGAAGCGGGCGTAGCTACGATTAATATAAAAAGAGACGCGTGCGCGCTCGTATCTATCTATCTATCTATCTATCTATCTATCTATCTATCTATCTATCTATCTATCTATCTATCTATCTATCTATCTATCTATCTATCTATCTATCTATCTATCTATCTATCTATCTATCTATTTGTATATATGTCTCTTTATCTCCCGGCTATTTCTTTATTTCTCTCTCTCTCTCTGCACGTGCGCGCGTGTGCGTGCGTGTGTGTGTCCACTGCATATACTGCAGTACCAGCTGATCCAGCAGTCGCCTCTCAGTGTAAAAAGTTTCGCCATGAACAGTAAATGATGGGTCTTCTCCTGCAGCTGCCGCTGATGTTGCCCTGCCCCTCGTTATTTGCACGACGCCGTGATCCTCGCGTGTTCTTCAGGAGTAGCTGACCTTGAAGTTTCCTTTTGTCTGGGCTCCTGGCCCCCGGGGGCCGACCCCGTGTTACACGTCACGGCGCTCGGAGCGGGCGCTGGTCGATGAAGCCGTGCCGCTGCCATATATAGAGGCGGCACAGGGCTACACTGCTAAGGAGGCTGTGATGACTTTCCTCACGCACGTGGTTTCGCCTTTCCTTCGCCTTTGATATCGTTTATTCTTTTTTTTTTCATAATCCGCACGTACGCCCCGAGGCATTACGGCTACATTCATGTCGTTCACGCGGCCCAGCTTCGAAGGTGTGCAGCTCGATAGTGGTAAAGCGCGGGCGTGTTTCGGCATTCTGTCCGTAGAAGTAGAGCCACGCCAAAGCTCTACATACATAAGGCTTAGCTATGAAGTGGGTAATTAGTTCCCTGCAGCTAGGCATCTTCAGCTGCCTTAAAGACGCGCGTGGAGAACTACGTGTTTCATCACCTTAATGGTCTTCTTAATCGCCTCACTTCTACTTTTAGCGCTGGTCCTGTTGTAATCATTAAGAATAATAGGCCGGTGCGCAAAAACAGAGATATCCATCAGTGCGGCACGCAGGGACGAAGTTTTTTTTAACGGTATGCGGAGGGATCTTTCTCGCTCTGCCGCAGCGAGGAAGAATACTCTTACTTTTCTGTTTCGTCGATGACGCGGCTATACCTGCACGACACGTTTCTTTTTTTCTGTAACTTCTTTAAAGGCCGTATTCTCTCGCACGTCGTCTCAGCTAGAACAGGCAGATCGAACGCAATGTTCGAATATATTACGCGTAGCTGCCTGGAGTGAGGGAGGCATCGATGGTAGTAGGTGACGAGCACGCGGCATCGTCCCCTCTTGCTACCAGCTCTTCTGAGTCACGGGAGTAAGACGATGTATGATGCTTGTTGAGGGAAAGAGAGAGAGAGAGAGAGATGTATTTGCTGAGTTCTTAGTGGTTACGGCTTCCACTCTTGACTGGAATCATCCTTGGACGAAGGGGTGGGGGAGTTTGTTTTATATGGATAATATAAACTTTGGTTCATAGGTTTATATAAATATAATTTTGTTTATATGGATATGGAGGACTCATAAGGGTGGTGGGGACAGGTGTAATGCATTGAGAAGTGCGTCGATGTCTAAATACATTTAAGGCTTCTATACCCCTGGTGCCACAGTAGCACGTACTCATCCTTGAAGACTGGCCAAGAATAGGCGCCTGCCCAGTTGCATGTACTTACGTACTTAGTGGACCAAGTTGCTGTCTACCAGGCAAGACAGCAGCCACCTGCAAAGTGGGAAGATGAAAGTCAGGGCTTCACTTTAAAAGCGAGGTTTCTTGACTGATCGGCTCTTCGCGATGTCACCGCATCTGCGGCAGTGCATGATTCGGCTGGATTTGCAGCCAGCGATGGGGCACATCTTGAACGTGACCGTGCATGTCGTGGAAGTCGCATGCCCGGGAGGTAACATTAATTGCCTATCTACTGTTTAGCGAATAAATGGCACATTGCTCCCTTACCGAGCTGGCTCGCATTTTGCATTCCACCCTGGTGAGGGTAGAATGCAAAAAATGCTCGCGTTTTGAGTGCGCGGTAAAAGGGGCCCCAAAAAAGCAACATCACTTTACATTGGTAAAGCCTATTTTCGAAAATCTATGTGTAGTTGTTGGAGTATATGGTTGCTTAATAGTGAAAAAAATGAAGGCTAAAGCTCGCCTTTGTGTTTTTATTTGAAGTTCCGACCCAAAGTGAAGCACCGGCATGGCTGCAGTGTGACTTCCTGGATTTCAGGGCACTTTTCCATGTACGGGCCGTTTTCTTTCTCTACTTTTTTTCCTCTTTTTAGTGCGAAAACATTACATGCCCCATTATGCGAAAATTCTGCGTTGTAGTCGGCTGTGTGACCGAATGATGGTACCAAAAACAGCCGGCGGCAAACAGTAAAACCACATAACAAAACTCGCATTACTACGGTCTGGGTGGAAATCGAACCCTGGCCTCCAGGGTGCGAGGCGAGCACGCTTCCCTGAAGCCACGACGGTTCCACGGTTGTGGCTGGTTAGATGTGTGCCTATAGTGCGTGTACGTCATTGTGCCCGTCGCGTCGTAGCCATCTGGCTGGCTAGACGTGTGGCCTAGTACGTACGTCGTTGGGCACGTGACGGCGTAGCCAATGGGAATGAGGTGGCGCCACGTCATGAATGTATAATATCAGTGTATAAAATGAAAAAAAAGACATTGATGTATTAATGAAAACTCTTGGCGCGTTTTCATTTGGCCTCACCGAGGCGCAGTTAAAACGCAGGCGATAGCTTTCGCGGACAAGGAACGCGCAGAAAAAGACATTTCGCCAATTCGACTATAATGTTTTCGTATTCCCACACGCAAGCAGTCTTAATGGTCTCTGTCGAATTCTTTTCTTGCGCGAGACCTTCCCAAAATTCTCTTTAGTTTCACTCTTTGGCCGCTTTCTAATGAAACGAAACGGTTGTCCAACCGCAAACAGGCAACCAGTCTCGAGCAGACGCCGTCAAAACTTTATGACGTCAGGTGTAGCTAGTGCGAAAACAACACGGTGGCGTCGCTACCCGTTCATTTTATTTGCATATTTTATGTCTCTTATGATTCGCCGCTCAAAACAAGACTGAGCGTAGCGGCGTTTGGGAGCTGTAAATTCACCAATCCATCTTGACTTTGTATTCCTCTTTATTGGCCCTTTCATTATCCCCAGGAAGCCAATATTAATTAGAAGCACCGGCACTGCGGCACCTCTGATAGCTTATGTTTTTCCTCGGAGCGTTAATTATCACCCAATCAGTCTGTCACACATTGTTGAGACTCATTCAGTCAACGCCCTTCTGAAAGAAAGACCCAAGTGCCCCGTATACCATAATTCTATATGACCAAGTGGGTTTACGTGCAAACACACGGACTTTGATACAAGGTCCCGCATGATCATATAGGACTATATATATAGAGGACTTCTATTAATCATACGTGCTTCTTCATTAGGACGCGCGTCACCTATTCTCATCTGTCTCACTCTCATTCAGCCAGTCACTTGATTATCTTTCTTGTCGCGAACTCATTTTGTAAAACACGCTCGCGTCAGAAAATACGAGCAGAGGACAAAGCAATGAAGCCCAGGAAATCTTGCCCAGGCGGTGCGTGGGGTCTACGATGGTACGGACAACAGTGAACAAGATCCGGCTTGTCGCCAGCACAGGCTCCACGGCGCAATGTCCAGCGGGTTCCGTTGCTGGCAGCCCCGACATACTTGGTGCTTCGGCACTTGACCCACTTTGTCACGTTCCGAAGAAATGCGCACGCCCGCAGTACTGCCCGCCCCTCTCCCCAGCTGCTGTTGCTGCTGCTTTCTCTGTCGGAACTGCACTGCCTGATCAAATTGAGATGAATGCCTCTCCGCGATGCATGTCGTCTGTTTCAGCGTATAATACCCGCTTGTTCCTCCGTTTCTCTTTATTTCTTTCTTTCCTTACTTATCTTGTCTCATGGTGCGGGGAAGTTTCTTGTAGGCATGGCTTCTTGTTTATCTTTCGCCACACAAGACGCATCGTTTTTTTTTTTCGTTTTTTTTTTCCTGGGAGGATACGGTTTCTCGGATCGGTGCGGCTGGTCTTCGAGTAGTGGCCTCGATGCTCCTCCCCAACGTGTCCCCTTCCTCCAAAGTGGCCCGGCGGACGTGTGGCTATCTATATACGCCTTCGCCTCGTCGAGTTTTCGAAAGCTGCCACGCATTGATCTAAGAGAAAGACTAAGAAAAAGAAAAACAGCGAAAGCTCTCGGTCTTGCAGCGTTTAGTTTGGCAGCTACCGAACCCCACTCTCGGCAGGCGTCTCACGGCCCCCGTCCTGTCAGACAGGAGCAAGCTGCGGGAACGGCGTTTCCCTCGGCTCTTCTTCCGGAACACAATCCATTGTTTAAGGCACTCAAAGCTTTCGTCGTTGAACCGAGGTTGAAAGAGCACAGCGATGTTTTGTTATAGCCGTTGTTATGTTGTGTATTAGCTGCGACAGTTCAGAAAGTTTGACTATTCAAGAGTCGGCTATCCAAATATTTTAGCTAAAGATAAGCAAACAGAAAACACACTAAACGACCAAATAGTGCAGATCGAAAAAAATGCCACTTAAAAATTTTACAATTCCATAAAGTAACGGAAACTCGAACTACATACTAGAAATTTGACATTAGTTCGCAAATAGCGTTCGCAGGGCACTTACCCTGCGTGACCTGTTACAAGCATCTGTGACGAGTCTCTACATATGCTGAAATAGTTCTGTTCACAACAAAGCGCTTAAAAAAACATCGCTCTTTCACGCGACTGTATGTCTGACACATACCGCTTGATTATATATACACGTTCGAAGAATTCGCAGAGCACACGTCTGAATACACTTCTACGGAATTACCCAGCATTGTTCGCATCCCCGCGAAAAACAGCACGAAACGAAACACAGTTTGGGCACAACTCATCTACGGTGAGCATCGAAGTACGCGAATAGCAGAATCGCGTCATTATGCGAGCCGGGTGCTTCAGCCTGGCTCCTTTCCCCCGCGCCTCCCTCTGAACACTCGCCGCCATCTAGCGGAGCGTCCGGGATGCCCGCCTCCCAGATGCATGGAGCGCCAATGCGTGGAATAAATCCGCTCCCTGTGCCTAGGCATTTGTGGTACAGCGCGCTGAAGCGTCGGATTGCTGTGCTTGTTGGGACCCGCATGACGCCGGTTCTAGTCCGTCCATGCACTGGAGAAATGTTCAGAAATTTTAGGCTACGTTACCTTCGGGATCGGCCTGCATTTTTAGACGGCACTTATGTTCGGAATCGGCCCATAAAAACGATTAGATAGGCTACACAGCCGCAATGAAACTAGGCCAGGCAGGCCAAGAATGCTATTCGCATTAAACAAGAAAAAGGAAAAGTTCAAGAAATTGTAAAGAGGAGACGCGATAGCAGCCACTCAGCCTCTCCATGCTGTGAAAAAGAAAATATCCGCATTTCCATTGCATAGACGATCGTTCTGTTCACTGCGCTATAGTTTTATACAAAGGGCAAAGAGATAGATAGATAGATAGATAGATAGATAGATAGATAGATAGATAGATAGATAGATAGATAGATAGATAGATAGATAGAAAGATAGATAGATAGATAGATAGATATATAGATAGATAGATAGACAGACATGTACGCAATTTGTAATTTCGCATTGAGCGCATGTGTGTCAGTCTCGCTCTATTTCTTTTTCTCCACTGTATGACAGTATAGCGCAGTAAACAGAACGATATGCCACACCAACTAGCCCCAGTCAAAGCCTTATTGCATAGACGAGCTCACGTGGATCGCAATTGCGCCTGTACAGTACGTATGTCAAGGAATGAAATCGAGGGTATCATGGAATCCCGTTGGCTCAAGACGGAAAGCTACGTAAGATGAAGGCAAAGACCGACCACAAAAGATTTAGGAAGGCTGACTGATTGATTGAGTGATCTTCCCACGTGCACCCTGTGCTCGCTCTTTTCCTCCCTCTATTGCCCCTTTCCCTTAGCAGCAAGGTAGGGCAGCAAATCGGACTCTCGGCTGTCCACCTCCCTGCCTTTCCTCTCGTTGCTCCCTCTCTCTCTCTCTCTCTCTCTCTCTCATTGCGATGTGCATCGTTGGTCCTGACCACACCATAAGTGCGCACACCAGACATTGCACGGCCTCTACGACTTTCCTCCTTTTGGCGTTCTTCCTTACTTTTTCTTTCTTTTTATTCATCTTGTTTTTCTTTAGCCGTTGCTGACCCTTTCCTTTCCTTTTTTGTCTTTCATTATTTTTTACGTTTGACTCATTTCGAAAGGTCACCTGATCCTCCAGACTCATGCGCGTGCACAAGTGATGGAAGATCCCTCTACATTTCCGCTTCAACTTTCGCCCTATATACGAGTATACTGAGGCTGCTCAGGCGACAGCTTGCTCGCTCGCTTGCTTGCTTGCTTGCTTGCCTTGCTTGCCTTGCTTGCTTCTCTCTCTATTTATTCCTTGCGATGCTGTCCAAGTAGACCATTTGACCAATACTAACTAAAACCGATCGATAACACCTCTATCAGAAATTCAGGCGAAACATTGAGCGGGAGAAAAGCGGGGTGGGTGCGCAAGGTCACCTTTGGAGTGCAAGCATACTGTACAAGTGCACAACAAAAGTAAGACAGCACACAGCGTAATGCGCAGTCGAGGGTAGTTTGTGGTCGCGTCAGCGCTGCCTCGCTACAGCGGCTCCAGCCTGAGTGCAATCGGGCCATATCGCGGTGTTCGGTGCGCTTTCTTTTTCGCTACCTGAGATACTAGAGTGTCCTACAAAACATCAAACGGCCGTACAGAGTCAGCTGGCTTTCTTGCGCACGTAATCAGTTTTCAGCTAAATGAATTTCCCACACTAGAGAGTTTGTAAACACGGATAAGGTGCCTCTGAAAGGCTGGCCAACGTTTCGATAAGAGGACCTATGTCTCTCCCTTTAAAACCAGCCGCCAGCGACAACACCCGCACGTGACGTCACTGCACTAACCCTCTAAAACTAACATGCCGCGGATGACGAGGCCGCCTTTGACGAAGACAGGTCCTCCTATCGAAACGTTGGCCAGCCTTTCTGAGGCACCTTATCCCTGTTTACAAACTTTATACCTCAGTGTGCTATTCCCTATGTCAGCCCCTTTCTTGATTTTCCACAAAAGAGAGGTGCTTTGAACGCTGATATCAATACTTGTGGCCCGTATCAAGACGACCACAGAAAACTGCGATGTTTAAAATTTGTTATTTGAAAACTATTTGAAAAGACTGGAACGCTTGGTCTACAGCGTACACTAACTACTCTCGTATGGACTTTGTTACTGCGTTGAGGGGACCCAGTTGAACAAACGGTTTATTTTTCTGACATGTGTGTGTGTGTGCGTACATGCGTGCGTGCGTGAGTGCGTGTATCTGTGTGTTCTCTTTCTGTGGGTCTCTTTCCCTTCTGTACTTGTTCTTTCCATCTTTTTGTCTCCCCTTACCCCTCCCCAAGTACAGGATAGCAAACCGTCTTGTCTCATTTCTCGCTCGCTCTCTCTTGCTAGTTACTTGTATAGCCGCTTCACTAATGATGATTATTGGAATTTATTAGCGCACAGCCCCATTAGTAGCTACCACAAAAAGTGCAGGCAAGCAAATCATCACCTTTTTAAAATTTTATTTCACGCTATTTCAGAAGCTTGCAGAAAGCAATTGGTGACATAAAAAGCATTCTGAAGCAGGAAAAGTCGCAGTTTCACCCGTAAGGCGTAGCATTGATTGACATAGCAAATTGTTAGACAGCTATAACAAGTAATGCTAGTAGTTTCATCGGTCGTATAACGTGCACGAAACATTCGTTTGCTAACTGACTTGACAAGCATAGTGTCACACGCGCACAGGCAAGCACAAACACATATCACTCGATGACCGCGGACCCTCGCTGTCAAAACACCGACGTGATGAAGAGTGGAAAAAGCGGCGAGCGAATTCTCCTTCGTGCTGCGTCTCGCTTCAACGCCAACTAGGCGCGCGAGAGCACAGCGCAAATGTTGCCATCAGACATCTCGGGTCGCCTTATCCTTGCACCCGCCGCAGATTACCTCTAAGACAACGCGCAGGTGGTGTATGCGCTCAGCCACGCGTACACCCATGCGCAGCCAGGGCAGGGCTAGCGGAGAAGCAAGCTCACCGCCCCCCCCCCCCCCCCGTCCCCCACTTGTGTGCGCTTGAACGCGGTATCATCGCGCGTTCATCTCCCCCCCCCCAGCCTTGAGCGCGCTTTCTCACGCGACCTCTAACGTTTGACTCGCATCAAGCTGCTATCCTTCTCGGTTCAGCCTCGCACGCTTTTCCTCGCACCCACAGCATAGGGCATGCGGTGCGCGATAGGATCATATCGCATTTAGGCTATTTACAGAACCTCACGGCACGCCGACACCGACGGCGAGAATTCGCCTGGGCTGTCCGTGAAATTGATATTACAATAAAACGTCTTGGAGGTAAACAAAAGAAGCAGGGTACATAAGGTAACCTGCGCATAAAGTGTAAGAGTGTGCATATAAGTGTACAACGTGTACATATATAAGCTTTAAATCAGCTTGTTAAAGAGATGTTAAAGACATTAGGTAGACCAAACTAACCTTGTGTCTCAGTGTATAGTATTCAATTAAACGTTTCAAAAAAGCTTTGCTCCAACATATGTGCTGGATCTGCGAGATCTGTTCTTTAACAGCTATGAAAGAAAATTCAGCCATTACTGATGCTTTGTTCTCACGCATTTAATATGCTCCAACAAATTAGCAATATTCCGCCTTGACGCACATGGCATTCATTGTTTGCGTGTTTACCATTGGAGCCAAGAGCAGCCCACATCTCTGCCGTAGCTCGCCTCTCTGATGGCCATTCGCGGTAGCTTCGACGCTGCGGCGTTGTGCATGCTGAGCTCGAGATCGGAGGTTCGACTCCCGTGGCCACATTTCAATGGCGGCAAAACGCAGAAACGATGGCGTGCCTAAACTTAAGTGCACGTTCAAAGATCCCCAGGTGGCCAACCTTAATCCGGAGCACTCCGTTGCGGCAAGCTTCACAATTACACCGTGGTTTTAGCGCGCAAAACCCCCGAATTTAATTGAATTTATCTGATGGTGATACGCGCACGCAGCAATTTTTTTCTGTCACAGAGGCAGACAAAGAAAGCTGCCAAGTGCCTTACTGAACGATGCCGACAGAAGAAAAAAATATCGATGTTGCGAATTTTGGGGGAATATAATGCAGTGTTAAGCACAAAACGTTCGTTTTTGTACATTTTGTCTATATCTCTCTCTCTTGTAAGAGGATTAAAGTAAAGAATTGAGGGGCACTTAGTATTTTCGCATTCATCCCGACTTGGATGAATGCGAAAGCATTGCGACCACCGCTCGATGCTTAGATTTATGCCACAACACAAGGTAGTGGGTTAAACTCCCATCTAAGGTCGTGGGGTCGAGTGCCTAGTTAACTCTATCTTAATCAAATGTGTCTTAATTAACTTCGCCGTAATTAACACAAAAGGTGGCGGGCTGGACTCCCCCAATGGTTGTGGGGTCGATGACTTTTTTCGACTATCGGTAGTCACGCCAATTCCACCAACCATGCCGGATTTTCCGCCTCAAGCGCCACACAATGCTTTCACATTAAAAGTGCAAGTCGTTGCTCGCTATACATGTGTTTAATCTATGGCCAGAATAATCTGATACCTTACTTGGCCCTTTTCTCTTGTTCCTTGCAGCCAATGGACACACCCGAACTCGGCGGTCGTGCGGTTGAGCGATCGGTAAGTGTAGTGCCTTGCGTCGTTCTTTGCCGTTTTCACGTTTTCCGTGTTTCTGATTATCCTGTGTTTAGCGGAGAACGTGTGTTCATATATATGGCGGGCACGCTGCTCACGCAAGGGTTAAAGCTGCTCGAGATTTGTGTGTAGGTGAATGTGCCACCAATATTCGTCGGCTTTGTGAGTGTATCACGAAAAACAAAAGCGTACCATAATGCGGCCGCTGTTACCGCACATTCCGATGAGGAGAACGAGGGAAAATTCCGCAACAAACAATGCTTTGTAAGAACATCGAGAATACGTGCGCGCAACGTTTGCTGGAATTGGCCAAGAGCTGTGCATCGAATTAAAAAAAAAAACATATATACAGTGATTGAAGCATTGCGCACCATGTTCGCCAAGTCTGATGGGTCCCGTGACGGCCTCATTTTAAGGATTTGCGGGAGGTGAGGAATAGAGGGAAAACGGTGTCACAAAAACATGGCTCGCGAAGGAGATGTATGTCAGAGTGGCGTCGTGCTCCCTCCTATATACATTCCCTCCTTCCTCCGCGGTTTCGGGGATTTCACTTTGATCGCGCCCTGATTTTGCTGCGGCAGCAACGGCGGGTGTGGCCCAAAGGCACGTCCCACGCGTCGTCGGCTTTAAGTCTTCGCATCTCATTACACGGGCGTGTTGACAGTGTCGCTGCCGCTGCGGTGGGACGTTGACCCACGCAAAAAGCGAAAATAATCAATGTGTGTCCTATATGGAGGACGCTGCCCCAGTTTTCTAATATCTTTGATGTTTGATCGATTTGCTGTTGCGGTCGTTTTTGTTTCCGCGGCAACTACTGAGAACGGCGCCGCTGGTCCGATTCACGGCTGCTGCGGCGCATTCGTTGGATAACTCCCTGTGAAGCCCGCCGCTCAAGAAGGAACGTATGCATGAAAAATATATATATATTCTTTGGAAAGAATAGTGGCATAGAACCTGCGTGGGGTTGGCTTCGTTCTCTTTCTGCGTTTTTTTCTTCTTTAAGGCGGTGGGGGCTGATGGGATTCAAAGGATGGGATTACATTCGCTCTCCTGGTGAGAAACTACGGAACAGTCAGGTGTCCCTTGAGTGCACTATAAGTCCAGGATATGCAGCGCTATGTGATCTTCCTCGTATTTGTTTGTTACTGGGTCTAGAACTGTGCATTAAAAAAGGAAACACCGTCATGAGCACAAATAGGCGAGTAATACCGCAGCGATGTTACTTGGCGCGTAGGAGCACATTTAGAAACACTGTATTTGCGGGGGCAAGTATCGTGTCTCGCGGGCGTGTGTGAACGTGTATCCGCTACCGTTTGCGTAAGCAGGCGTGTCGGCTAGACCGGCGCCATCTATAACATCGTGACATGGCTCTGTGTAGGGGCATAGAAAAACAGCAAGAGGGACGGGCGCATATGATTGGCGATCGACTGTCTTCGGACCGTGCCGTGTCTTTTCGAGACCCTCTTCACCGTTTTCGCACTGTAGTCAAATTCACCACATCCGTCGCAATATTCACGTAGGGCCACATGGGCTTCGAGAGGCGACGCGGAGTCGGCGCCCCGCGGCGCCCAGAAACTGATGACGCGGCATTTATCGGCGAACACTGTCGACATGCATTGTGGCACTCCATTTTCTTTTCCAACTTACTTGCATGCAGTAAAAGGCAGAGATATGTTAAGCTCCATCGCATATGTACGCTTTGGCTAACGGGTGGTCAGTGTCCCCGAAGGAAACCGTATCTCTATCCTTATCGCGCGCGCTGTTTTGAATGACGCAGGAGTGTGGGAACACGGTGCTTCTTACTCTGATTGATTGACATTACTGTGCGCGTTGCTCGTCCACACTGTGCCACGAGCACGCATGCCGGACCGCCAGAACTTTCGATCGCAACGGCACCTTTATAATGACGAAAAGCGAGAACAACGGGAAAATGAAAAGAACTTTTGGGAGCTCCTATTTAAATACATGCTAGCTAAAAAAAAAAACTCCTTTTGAACAGCACCTATACTGCATCGAATTTGATGGGCTTCGTTGAATCTAACAAACAACAAGAACATGTAAGATCTAGTGACTGTAGGAAGCAGATTGTTGTTATTATTAACGAAAAATTCGGAATATTGCAAGATTGAAAAGTAGCTCAAGTACGAAGTTTCGAATTATGTAATTCAGTAGTAAATAACTATATGACAATTCTATAAGCAGCGCCTATCAAGATACCTGGAGTGGACAAAAATACATTAAGGACTACTATACTTTAGTATGTGTCGCGTTTCTATGCGCCATGCACCTCTCATCTCCCTTTATTCCTCTCGACGACTGTCATGCGTCGCCTTTGCGACGTCGCTTCGTCGACCTCTCACACTGTGCCTCCGACTGATTTGGCGTTTGCATTCCGGCGTAGATTGTGACCGGTGTGTAACGCGTACAAATAAGCATTGACATTACGCTTTGGGTAACCAATTGTTCTTTAAGTACCAAATTCGTAATCACTAGCTATAACGCGGCTTACCTCCCTGTGTTTGTACATCTAAAATACTGTACAGAAACCACCGACAGTAATTGTCAACGTAAGCGAACAGCCCAATGCTTCTAGAAAGCTATTTGTTTTACTGAAGGGGATTTTATATATACCTGGTGTCTCTTCCAAAGTTGCGATTTCGTGCACACTGTGACATTTCAGCTCGAGTGAATCAAGTTCTGGTGAAGTCCGCCTAAGATGTTATATAGAAATTCGCGACCGATGGTGGCAACGCATTGCTCTAAACATTATAGCCACGATCACACACGCATCCTTCTATCGTGCCAGGGAAGCGCTTTGAAACGCTTCGCTCGTGCGTCAGACTATAGTTTTACAGCGAAGCTGTTAGCCTCTGGTTCGTCGGGATTTTTCGTGGCGTGTTCACCCAAAAAAGAAAACAGCAGTTGGAAAAGGGGTTTTAGTTTCCGCGTATCAAAACGATACTTTCTCGTATATTCTAATTACAATCCAATGACATCATGTGTGCAGGTTGTGTGAAAGTCGTACTTAACGAATTTTCTGACGCATTCTTAACAGTACTATGCACATCTAGCACCGGATCTGTTTTTAGTTTGTTCAGTAGGCCCCGCCCAAACAGGTAGGGCCTCACAAAAATTGGCCTATAGGCTCATTGCAGTGTCCCTCCCCACGGTAACCTTTAGTAAAAGGCGAAAGGTTAATTCGTGTGGGTGCTGAGGAGAGACCTGAGCGAGGATACCTACGTTCTGGGCCGAGCGGCGCCACACTCGAACAGACCCTCGAACTTTAACAAGTTTATCTGTTATTTTGACGTGAATAATTGATCTCGTGTTCTATATTACGAATAATTATGTAAATAAGCCGACAGAAGCAAACTTTGCCTGCAATATCGTTATCTGAGTTTCATTAAATCGTTAAGTTTTATAGCGTATTATGGCAGAAAGTGTTCAGCGGCCCCATGCACCAGGACGTCGGAGCAGTGTTGGCAGTGCCAGCTCGCGACGAAAGCAGTTTTTAAACCTTGGTAGAAAGCTGGTGAGTGTGTTATGTGGGGATTTCTAAGCGTGCGTTTATTAAACAATGGGTAGAAAGCATGCGGCCACTGTGCTTAGGGAACCGTGTTCGAGAACAGGTGTAGGGCAAATAATTTCCTTTTAATGTGATTTCTCCTTTAGCCCCATTGAGCTTATCATATATATATATATATATATATATATATATATATATATATATATATATCGGGACACTAGGTATGTACTCGTGGCCGTGATGCCGCGGTAGTTGTTCAGTCGTCGTCATTCCAACTTCGTCGTCTGACTCTCATCATGCCATCGTGGTCGTGATGCCGTCGTGGTTTTTCCATCATCGTCTCTCTAGCTTCGTCATCCGATTCTCCTGAAGCCGTTGTCGACATATAATCGTGGTCACGCCATTGTTGCCATACCCTCGTCGCTATCGCATCATCATGCCGTTATCATGCCGTCGTCGTCATTGCGTCGACGTCGTGATGCCGTTGTGGTCGTTCCGTCGTCGTCATTCAAACTTCGTCATCCCACTCTTATTGTGCCGTGTATCGTGACGCTGTCGTCTTCAGACAGTCATCGCCATACCGTTCTCTTCACGCCGTCGTCGTCGTCACGTTGTCGTCTTACCTCGTATCTACAGAAGCCTCATCCCAGTGCCGTCACACCGCCTTCGTCATTCCACCAGCGTCATTCTTTCGTCATCATATCGTAACCTTGCTACCTTCATTTAATCGTGGTTATGAAGCCGTTGTCATGCTAGAACGTTCTTGCGTAGTCGTTATGCATTTGTTTCCATACTGTCGTCATGATGCCATCGTGGTCGTTCCATCGTCGTCATTCTAACTTCGTCAACCTACTCTTGCCATGCCTTCATCGTCATATAATCGTCATCATTTCAGAATCGTCATCGCGTTGTCGTCATACCATTTTCTTCGTTCCATATACGTCATTCCCTCGTCGTCATAGAGTCGTCGTCATGCCGTCATGCTCGTGACCGACCTTGGCAAGCGAATGCCAAGGTCTTGGCGAATGCCTTGGCAAGCAGATATGGCGGATGCCGAGAGAGAGAGAAGAGAGAACACTTAATTTTCATTGTACTAAGGGAGTCGAGAGCCCTCAATCCAGGGTCCACTGGCGGCGTAGTTCAGCGCAGCGCTGATATAGTCCACCAGGTAACTTCGCTCTTGTAGGCTGGCTGCCTGAGTCAGCCACTCGGCGGTCGGGTTGGGGTGAGTTCAGTGGGGCATGAGAGGGGAGTGGGGGATGGAAAGCACCCCCAGATGACATGCGAGCTTTGAGGTGGTTCCAACAATGTCAGCAGGGTGGAAGGTCTTCTGTGAGGAGGCCACGAAGGAGGTGTATGCGTGCAGGATCGAGCAGTGTGTTAGTGCCTGGCGAATGAGGGTACCCTGTGCGCGAGTGAGGCCAGGTCAAAGCTTTGGGAATTTTCTTCGCTCGCCCCGTTACGGTTGTAGCTTTTGGGGTTTCGCTACGCGATCGCCTGGGCTTGGCGCAGGGATGTCGGGAGCCTGGAGTAACATCTCACAAGCAAGCTGGTTAGCTCGTTCATTCCCCAACAGTCCTCCGTGACCAGGGACCCAGACGATCTCTACTGGGCTGTGTATGTGTTCGTGCAGCTGTTTACTAATGGGTGCCGGAGTTCGTTGTGAATGATTTTCCTGCACGCCGCCACGGAGTATGTGAGTATTATGGGGATGGTATTGTAATGCAGGGGGAAAGTTCTTGATGGCAGAGGCTATTGTGGACAGCTCTGCCGTCGTAGTGTCTCGTGTTGGGACGAGTGGAGTGTATACGGTAGAGGGGGAGTGGTCGGCCACGGCAATTGCCGAGCTTTTATCCTTTGTGCTTGCATCTGTGTAGTAGTACATGTCTTTGGAGTCGTGTGATGTGTAGCATGTGTAGTATGAAACTCGTTGCTGTATGTGTGCTCTGTCATGTTCGGGGTTCGTGCGTCGGGGTAATGGAGCAATTTTAAGGAGAAATACAGACGCTGCATGGTGGCAGAGGTTTGGATGCTGCAGGGGTAGTTCCGTGCCCATACTGCGCAGTATTCGTCGACCCTGGGCACTGAGCTGGAGGCGTAGCTCTTGGCATTTGTGGTGTATTGTTATAATTTGACGGTGTTGTGGTGTCCCATGTGTGAGAGAAACTGTGTGTTTGCACAGAGGGGCAGGTCCCATGGCAATCTTCTTAGCTTTTCAGACAAAGGCGTCGAGCTTGTTGAGGTGTTGTTTACGTAAATTTGTATGTAAGGTGGTATCGAAGTCGTGACATGAGCAAAGCATCACGCAGCCGGCGCATATCTCGTTCTTTGAGGCCTCTGGTGCGGTTGAAGACACGACGCATCATGTATGTCGCATGTAGCCGAAGCAACGGAAGTCTCAAAGACTACTGGGGATTCAAAATAAACGCGTTTTCGGAAATACGGTGTGTCACTAAATTGCTTGAATGGTAATCGTATTACCGTAGACAGTCAGCATGATATAGGTTCTGCTGCAATCTCTTACAGTGAAGCTGTATACCTCTACCGTCCAAGGAATTTTCGTGTCGTTGGCGTGGTAAGAAAAAAACGCCCCATACGTGGGCCGATCCCGAAGATAGTGCAATGCCGAGCTGACCCGTGGCGGAGGTGAAGCAGGCGTTAAGCACTCCCCCAACGTGGGCCGATACCGAAGATAGTGCAATGCTGGGCCTACCCGCGGCGGAGCTGCAGTTCGCCATTAAGGGGCCCACACACACAGCTTCGCTGGTCATCCTCCTTCACAGAGTGGAAGGGCACTGAGTTTTTTTCAATCTTTTTCCTCCCCTATGTACTCGCTATCATGTGGAAAGGCTTGACATCCCGGATGTGGGTCTTGTAAATAATTTGTAAGCCTAGTGTTAGGCTCAACGAAAGTAGATGCCCACGCGGTTAGTGGTCGTGTACACGTGGTTTGTCGTAGACACGTGCACTACTTATTCTCCGAGGGAACAAATTGTACCTGTAGAGCGCCGACAAGGAAAGAAGAAAGTCACGCTGACGCGCTGCTTCCGTGAACTCGGCGTGCGGAAGGGCGTTATCATCGACAACTCGGCATCGCCAATTAAGCGCGAACCTGGGTCTGGCTCACTGAGGAAGGCAGAAGCCTAACAAAGCAAAAACGCATGTGACTAGTCAGCGCCCCGTGCACTTGATTTCGACGGGCAATCGAAGTACGCCTGGTTTCACGCTGACCAATGAAGGAAAAAGCCGCTCCCAAGCGCTGCTCGGAGTGCGGCAGGGCTTTGCAGCCGACGAATGCGTTCTAAACCTGGAACCGTGTATCGGGCACAACAGGGGCGATGTCTGTTCTTAGGGGTATAGCGCGTTGTGCAATATGGCAGGACATGCCCGCCGCGCTAAGGTCGGCCACACGCCGCGTGGAAGACCGCGAGCCATTCTATATGGGGCACGGCGTGGCGCTTTAGAGCCACGGCGTTAGCGGAAACCTGAGGTTAACACACACACACACACACACACACACACACACACACACACACACACACACACACACACACACACACACACACACACACACACACACACACACACACACACACACACACACACACACACACACACACACACACACACACACACACGCACGCACGCACGCACGCACGCACACACGCGCACACACACACACACACACACACACACACACACAGCACGCACACACACACACACCAACCGCTAACCCGCGAATATACGCAAAGTGCATCGAGTGGCCAGTCGCGCGGCAATTTTGCGTGTATCGGCGGGCGTCTTTCACGCTGGCAAAAACACTTTTATGTAGCACGTATTGAGCAACAGAAAGCTGTATCGGGAGTTCTCCGTGTTGCTCTACAATTTTCTCATTGACCCTGCTCATATAATCGTCATTAATTAATTAAGATTAGTTATGTAACTACACCGATTGGGAAAAAATAATCTGAGTATCTCCACGCGATGGCACACAACATTAGCTTTCTTCTTTCCGGCTACGTGGCACATGCGTATTTCTAAAACTTGATGCATGGTATAGTTGGGACACCCTGTGATACAATGTGTACAGGCCTGCAGCGGAGGCGTGCAGGGATTCGCGTAGACGGGCGTTCTCGCGTACATTCTACAATTGTACGCAGCCTTACGCGCCGGGCGTCGAACCCGTCCCCATTGCAACACAGTCGCGCAACGCTCTAAGCTACTCTGCTACTCCGAAGGGTGCAAGCGAATTCACAACACGGCGAACATAGCATAGCATAGGTTTAGTTGTAGACAGTGACATTCGATGCGTATTCAAAATTCATGAATTTTGCACTCTTCTATAAAATATATAGAGAGAGAATGTGCGAAAAGTGATATTTCTCAGCAACGTTTGTGAATGCGGAATTGGTCAAGGTTAACCGTCTTGTTTACGATGCTCAAGCTTTGGCGCAGATACGCATCATCGCATTGGGAAACCGGTTACAAGGTCTCACGACTCGCCTGCGATGAAGTCAGCGGACGTGGCGGCGTTCCGTTTGTCTAATAATAACCTCGCACGTGCAGTCGAGGCGGTCGCTCTCCAACAATACCCTCTAAAGCTTTGTTTATGTCCTCGTCGGCTCGCGTAAAAGAGAAAGTCGCCACTGCTGTCGACGTTCCGCTTTCGTAGAAGTCTGCGCACGTTGCACTGGTCGCCATGCGCGTGAATTCACTTTATTAAAAAAACAACGCGCACGGATTCAACGCAGTGTTGAAATCTAAATGACGCGAAGTTTGTGTTAGCAGGCTAGTAGCCGCAGCTGATGCCACGAGCGCAGCCTCGTCGCCCGTAGCTGCTAAAGCTCCGTTTCTCGACGACGAAGGTGATCTGTGAGGATAGTTTAGGGAAGAGTGGTGATCACGATAGCTGTGTAAGGGGGCAGAGGGAAATGCGACGCATGTGTAAGAACATGGAATATTTCTATGCCACTCGTGTCACAGCGGCACATACCCAGTTTAGGAGCTGTAGGCCAAGAACGGGCCCATCCGCACGCACCCAGAGGCGCGTATCTAGCTGCCCATGTCGCTGTCTGTTCGGGCACGTACGCACTTGCATGTACCTAGTGACCCAAGTTGTCTATTCGGCGGGAAACGTGCACACGAGGTGGTGGTAGTGGTAAACATTTATTACTTGAGCCTTTTTACACGAGAGTATGAAAACGTCCCGCGCTTGCAACGCTCAACTGTTTGAATTCGTTGCATGCCCTGGTGGTACTGCGCCGCCATTGTGACTCAAAGTGTTCGCGTCGCCTTTTTGTTGGAATGAACATTTTCTAGACATCTGATATTCCTTGCTCTATACAATACCGCATTCCCCAACCTTTCTTAAGAATCATTAAATAGGAATATTAGGTTAGGCTCCATTTGTAAATCACGCCTCTGCAATGACAAAATAGGTCACGTTATATCGCGTTATATCGTGAGGAAAGGCCTGGCAAGCAAGAAACGTCTCTTAAGCGTCTCTCAAGAAAAAAAAATGAAACAAAGTAACAAAATTAAAGAAAACGGCCCGAGCGGTCACGTTCCCCCCACTAGCACGCCGTGCTGTCATGGATATTGACAGCATCTACGCGTGGACCTACGTTTGTGTCTATCTATAAAGAATTACTGAACTGCGTGCTCAACGAGCCGATGACTAAACCTAGCAGGTTTAGAGAAAATTAATTTCGAAAGAAAAGTCAAAATATTTGACTTCCGGGCGTCACGATGGCGTGCATCACTGGGACTTCGGCCCGAAACTCGTGACAGGGAAGTTTGACATTCATCCTCCCCGGTAAAATTCAATCTCTTACCCACTTTTAATAAAGATACGAACCTATATTTTTTCACCTATCGCCTGTTTAGCCTGTCAACCTACTTTTGTTAATAAAAATAAATTTGAGGCCTCCTAGCTTCCGTTTGGGTTCTCGGAGTGGTATTTCTGCAGTCGCAAGCATCAGAGATAGCACGAGAAATTCCCCATGATGTCTTCAACCCACAGTTTAATTATGTAGCCTCTTCACGACAGCGATTGCTTTGAAGAAAAAAGTAATTCTGAGGTTTAGGTACCAAAACCACGATATGATTATGAGGCACGTCTTAGCGGGGGACTCCGGATTAATATTGAGTACCCGCGGTTTTTTAATGTGCACCCATCGCACGATATGCACAGCCGAGTTTTTTTTTTTTTTTTCGCTTTCATTGAAATGCGACCGCGGCGGCCGTGATTCGATCCCGCGCCCTCGGGCTTCACGTGGAGTAAGTGCAATGGTTAGCTGGAACGCACTGTGTTCGCAGACAGGAGAGAGAGAGATAATAACTTTATTGAATTGGGGAAAGGGGGATAGGGGATTAGGAGCATGATGGGTGGCGCCCCAAGTCCAGGGCTCCACTGGCTTCTGCCGCTAGCTGAACGTGACCAAGAAGAGCCTTCTGCACCTTCGGGCCTGAGCTGGCGAGTTGTGCCTCCCACTGCTCTAGTGTGTTGGTTATATTAAACCTAACTAAGTAGGCATTTAAATTCGGCTGTCTGTTTTGGCATCCCCATGAGATGTACAAAGTTTCCGTTTCTCCAACAAATCCAACAAGTCCAACAAACAAAGATGTGGTACAAATCTCCGTTTCCAATTGAAGTGTATACACGTCATAACGAAAAAAAGGAAATGCAAGTGGAATAAAAGTCAACTTGCCGCGAGCGGTAGCAGAGCCCACAAACTTCGCATGAACATGAAGCGTGCTATGCTCTACCACTCGAGCTACGGCAGCGGCTGTGCCTAACGAGGATTCTTCCTCGGTGAAATAATATTTCACAACCTGCCCGAGCACTTACTTTGTCGCAGTTCATGTGGTTACTATACTCGTGAAAACTCCAGCCCCTCGGTGCTCCTGTTTCCTCGCACCCGTTGTATGCAGTTCGTATAGCTTACGCATATGAGTGTGTCAGCAGCTGAGAGTTTTAACGGCCGAGCAGCGATTCCGCCATCGTATGCGTTCGGGCTTGTTGGTAATCCGTGGCGCTTATAACGCGGAAAAGCCGCAGACAACGCGAAACATTGCATTTGTTTATGCTTCTGCCTATGGATTTTGCACGGTTCGGCTCTATGTGTACTTACTTCATACACCGATAAACCTTCTGTGTGCATTTTTTTTTTCATCCGCCAATAAACCCGTTGGATCCCTGTTCACTTTTGTCTTTCCCTCGCTAATGGCAATAGCTATAGGGGTCCCTTCGTTCTCCGTGTAGTTGCTTGTTTAATAACTGTAAACATATGGAGAGATAACCTACATTATAGCCGGCGATCTCATAGCACGCAAGCGTCGCACGAAATCCATTTTTACCGCTTGCTCTGCGTCAATGGGCTACGCAAGACGCCGTTGTGGGGGTTGTTGTTATGACTCCTGTAGACAACATGCTGTTAGTCACGCGCAAGAGTACAATGCGAGAGCCACGCTTGGAAGATAGTCGGAGGACACTTCCAACGCGATGCCGGGCGCTGCCATTTTTCCCGTAACGAGCTCCCCTCGTCAGAGAAGAAGCGCCACAAAGGGAAGAAAGAGTTGCCACTCCAGGAGAGGCCGAGACGAGACGAAGGGCTTTTTCTGTTTTTCCTATTCAACGACGCAAATAGGTTTTGTTCAAGTACCAGTAAACCTGTTGGTCTTCGTTTTCCGAGCTTCTGATTTCTTCAACCCGAAGCCTCCGCCACGCTACGATATGGAGCCGGGTTCGAGATATTATCTAGCGTCGCAATAGTGTCATCGGATTAATGTTTTTTTTTTCGACCTGCTCACTAAGCTCCGCATACGAGTGAATCCTTCCGCTATATGTTTGTGGTAGTGGCACTGTTTACAAAGCTAGACACGACGAGGTGATACAAGAGCTTGCTCTTTTTCTGTGGTGTCCTACTGCCTTGCTTTTTTGCGCGATACCACAATGAGGAATCGCGGCATACGCGAGCATATTCTGAATTCAGCCCCTATACTAAAGCAGCCGCATTAGCAGGGATTCGAACCCGTGACTTGGTGCTCGGTATCACAAACATGCACTGGGTGCAGAGTTCGTGTCCTGACTTTTTAACCTCCAAACGAGGGAATACAGGGAGGCCACGATGCCACTGCTGGCACGAAACTCACCCCCTACCGAGCCAGTGGCGGTAGCCTGCTCAGCGGGTGAACGCCGTAGCCAGCGGCTAAACGCGGTGCAATGTAACTGGAGGACAGCACCGCGTGTAATGCACACGTGTACGCGACTGTAATTGTGAGTTGCCGAGTCGTGACCGCTACGTTTCCGTCTCTCCGCTTTGCAGAGTCGGGAGGTGGGCACCAAGGTGAAGGAGTCCTAGGCTGTGACGTAGCCGTGGCCGGTGCAGCTGCGGGTACCCTCCTCGTTCGTGACCACTGACACCACTACTACACCACCACCTTCCGCTGGTTCCCGGTACGGCGAGGCCTGCGCGGGGCACGTGACTTTGCCATCTTTTGGGCAGAAACCAACATCTCCGGCGCCGGGCTGCCCACCGCATCGCGGGCGGAATCGTCGGTTGTAAAACACGATGGTTGTTACATTGATGGTTGTAAAAGCATGAGAAACGTAGCACCCACGTGGTCTCACGTACACACCCACACACCTTCGTCACACGGCAGAGTTTGAACTTTCGTACTTTCAATCAAAGCGCCGATATAGAACGAGACAGGTACCGAAAACGTTTAGTAATGCGGTCCGGTAATTCCATATGTTTGCGGCGTCACCCTCGAGGAAATGGTGCGGAATCTGCGCTGGTGTGCTCCCCGTGTCCAAGTCGTGAAGAATAACGCTGAAAACATACGAAATTATTCAGCTGTCTACGGAAATGGTACAAGGGGGAAAAGAGTGAGGAGGTGGCAGTGCAACTGAAAAACCGCAGCACATAGCTTGTTACTGCACGGTCAGAGACAGAACGGGGACGTTACAGAATATCCTCCTGGGACCGGGCAATAGGAAATTTGTCCAACAATTGTCACAATCAAAATCTTGGTGCAACAGTTCTGAAAGCATCTCTTGAGACCACACTCAAACACGTTAGTCAGCTGGTACTACCATGCCAATACCACTACCTGCGCCGCAAGCCTGTGAGTATGGTCTAAATCACATTGCTCCACGCCTTACCTCTGAGTTCCCAATCTGGTAGGAATCACCACGATTGCGTTTTGCTGTGACTGTCGGGTCCGTTAGTACGTGTAGGCGCATTTTGGCATGTACTTTCACATCGTTTAAGGGGACACTAAAGATAAATCCAAACGTACGATCTTTTAGTGAATCACACTTTACGCGACAGGCAGGACGTCCGCATTGACTACGAGCGGAGGCTTGGTAATACGGACAAGGGGCGCTAAACCTAGACTGGTGGCGACGCGGGTCCAGTTAATAATTTCGTGATAAGTAAGGACCACCGTTGCACTATATAGAAACCAACTACTCAAACTAGCAGTTCTCGATTACATTACCGGCTGTAATATAGCCCAAATTCTAAAATATATTTAGAAATCTGTGGCCGCGCCCCGGCGTTGAGGTTAATTCAGCGAAATACAAAAGTGAAATCCGGTCTTCGTTTCCTCTATTATTGATCGAAATTTTATGCCAAGTAAAGGAATATAGCGTTTAGATGTTGGCTCTCGGATCCTCGATGACGCCATTTTAGCGCATTTGTCAGTATTGATAACAATACAACAATCTCGCTGAAAGACGTATTTGAGCGCAGAAAAGTACCTCCAGATACACAGCGGACGAGGACCCATCGTAAATTTCGAAACGTCTGCACAGGCGGAGCTTTATTTATTTTAACTTTTTTATTGGTTTTTGCCCAAATTAGCATAACTGGTGGGACGAAATTCAGTTTGGCATACCGTAGTATATAGGGTGTCCCAGCTAGCGTTAGCCAATCCGTTCAACGATAAAAAAAAATTATTGATAAAGACAGGGCGCAAGATACAGTCTTAAGACCTGCGCTGTTCGATCATCAGCGTTCTGACAGCCTAACACAGTATATCTGAAACCGTGTCTTGCACCATTCCTTTCTTTTTTTTTTTTTTCAACGGCTTGGCTAGCGTTAGCTGGGACACACAGTGTAACGCAGCGCTTGCACGCTTGCACCCGCGGCCGACGTTGCCGTTATCAATCACGACACGGGCTGTAGGTGCAAAAATCCGACTAATTCAAAGTAATATGGTATTGTGCTACGTGGTCAGCGACGGTCAGCGAGTGACGACGCATTCGTGCTTTCGCCATGCAATGTTTCGGCGACAGAAACAGTCGAACCACTTGTCAAGCACGGCCTCCGATTTCGGGCTGCGCGCGCCGACATCAACCCAGTGGACATTGCGTAGATTGGCTTTCTCTTGTGTCTCACAAAGACGCATCCGTCATTTCGTGAGCTTCGGCCATCCGATGGCTCGATCGCTGCGGCCAAAGTGGCAATTTTTTCCGGTGCAATATTTGTTTGGTGCTTTTTTTAGTGAATCAAGTGCGAAGTATGCGTATGCTGTATCGTTTCTCTCTCGCACACGCTAGTTTGCGGCTGCATAAGTATGTCCCTCCTCCCGACGTTCGAGTGATATAACGTTGTGCACCTAATGAGTTAGTGTCTGCACTGGCTGTTGCTCAAGTTCGATGTTCCATTACCTGCACGGGGGTAGCTTTCACAACACGGTGGAGTAGGTAAAAATGCGGGGCATTCCAATAAACCAAAGTGGAGAAAACGATAGGAACGACACTGTAGCGTAGGTGTCGTGGCATAGTTTCCCCGTTTGCTTAGCTTAAATGCGATAGCAGAACTACCTCTACTGTACCCGAGATCTCATTCAGTCGTCGACAACTGCCGTGTGGCGCAGGGTTTGTCGAACCTATACAGACCACACATAAAGACACATAGTGAAAGTTATAAAAAAAAAACCAAAGCATCGTCATTCGCCTCCTGTCTTGTCGGCGTCACATATCTGTCGTGTATGCGCCCCAATCCATGCCCGCGGACTGCGTAGTGCCCCCGCCCCGCTCACTGTGTGGTCTTGTGTACTTTTGTGCCACCCGGCACCTATTGTCTCGGTTGCTCGTTGGTGATCATCATCGCACCCACTTGTATCCCCTCACCCCTACCCCCCTCCCTCCTTACGCGCTCAAGTTTGATGGATCCTTTGTGAACGAGAGTGACGACGAGCCGCCGCCGGTCAGATGCATCCAAAGTAACATGTGTGCACCCACTACACTAACACGTTGTTTACAACTCCGACTACTGTGCACCAGTTGTTGTTCGTCGTGCATAGAGGAAAGAATAAAGGCCGTCTCCTGGTTGTCAACTGGTTGTCATTCAATAATTGAGCTCATAGCGCTGTATTCACGCGGACAAGAAAGACGACAGGACGTGCGCTAACTATCAATTGATTTTATTTCAGAAGAGCATGGCGCTTACACCGACAAAACGAGTAGAAATCATCGCACACTCGTCCGCTGTGACCTCAATTAATGCAACGAATCAACTAGCCCAAAGATCTGCGCTCCTGTCATTTGTTATTTTTTATTATTATTATTACTACAGACGCATTATTCCCCCCTCCCCTCCCCCGGAAGGCAACAAGTACACTTAGAGTGAAAACCAGCGAACACTGAACAATTATGCACCAATGAATAACACAAAATTATTATTGCAAGGTCAGGACCCGGACCCAATTAAACAACTGTATTCTGGTATAGCATGGGCGATAAGAGAATACTTGCATGCTTTCATTCGTGCATAAAGCGGTCTTCGCGCGTCCCGACTACGATGATAGATGAGTCTATTATCGATAACTGCGTTAAATATGGAAATAGGTAAAGGAATAATACGTTAGCACAAAGTGAGCTTTATGAATTCGGATCTCCGTCTAAATTCTAGTGATTGAACGTCATTAATTCTCATTATTTCGCTCGGAAGAGGAGATTTTGAAATTTTGTTGAATATGAAACAGCTTTTCTCTGGCCTCTACATTCTCCTCATCTTCATCCCAGCTCATACAGAGAGAGGGGGAGACAGGGTTACAACGCCTGGTTGGCTACCCTGCACTATAAGAAGAGGGATATGGGAAAGGGAAGACAGATTTGGCACAATACTTTGCAGTCCAGATGGTTAACATCATGAAGGAAAAGAAAAAAAGCAGGAGGAAGTGTGACGTGATAATCTTAAAGCCTAATCACCATTAAAAATAATTTTACAGGTCCCACGCACTCTGGGAATCAATATTATTACAGGGAAAGCTGTATGTGACTAACCTTCAGTAGTTTTTTAGGCATACGGCAACAAAAATGTTTCCTATACGTGGGCCGATCCAGAAGGTAGTGCAATGCCGGGCCGACCAGCGACGGAGGTGAAGCAAGCGCTAAGCACTCCCCATACGTGGGCCCATCCCGGAGATTGTCAAATATCCAGCCCGCCCGCGGTGGAGGTGAAGCAGGCATTAAGCACGCCCCATAGGTGGGTCAATCCCGAAGATTGTGCAATACCAGGCCGACCCGCGGCGGAGACGAAGCAGGCATTAAGCACTCCCCATACGTGGGTCGATCCCGAAGATTGTGCAATACCAGGCCGACCCGCGGCGGAGGTGAAGCAGGCATTAAGCACTCCCCATACGTGGGCCGATCCCGAAGATGATACCATACCGGGCCAACCCCCGGCGGAGGTAAAGCAAGCGTTAAGCACTCCCCATACGTGGGCCCATCCCGAAAATTCTGCAATACCGGGCCGACCCGCGGTGGAGGTGAAGCAGACATTAACCACTCCCTATACGTGGGTCGATCCCCAAGATTGTACAATACCAGGCCGACCCGCGGCGGAGGTGAAGCAGGCATTAAGCACTCCCCATACGTGGGCCGATCCCGAAGATGATACAATACCGGGTCAACCCCCGGTGGAGGTAAAGCAAGCGTTAAGCACTCCCCATACGTGGGCCCATCCCGAAAATTCTGCAATACCGGGCCGACCCACGGTGGAGGTGAAGCAGACATTAACCACTCCCTATACGTGGGTCGATCCCGAAGATTGTGCAATACCGGGCCGACCCACGGCAGAGGTGAAGCAGGCATTAGGCACTCCCCATACGTGGGCCGATCCTGAAGCTTGTCAAATACCCAGCCCGCCCGCGATGGAGGTGAAGCATTCATTAAGCACTCCCCATACGTGGGTCGATCCCGAAGATTGTGCAATACCAGGCCGACCCGCGGCGGAGGTGAAGCAGGCATTAAGCACTCCCCATACGTGGGCCGATCCCGAAGATGATACAATACCGGGCCAACCCCCGGCGGAGGTAAAGCAAGCGTTAAGCACTCCCCATACGTGGGCCCATCCCGAAAATTCTGCAATACCGGGCCGACCCGCGGTGGAGGTGAAGCAAACATTAACCACTCCCTATACGTGGGTCGATCCCGAAGATTGTCAAATACCCAGCCCGCACGCGATGGAGGTGAAGCATTCATTAAGCACTCCCCATACGTGGGTCGATCCCGAAGATTGTGAAATACCCGGTCGACCCGCGGCGGAGATGAAGCAGGCATTAAGCACTCCCCATACATGGGCCGATCCTGAAGATGGTCAAATACCTAGCCCACCCGCGGCGGAGGTGAAGCAGGCATTAAGCACTCCAAATAGGTAGGCCGATCCCGAAGATCGTGAAATACCGTGCCGACCCACGGCGGAGCTGAAGCAAGCGTTAAGCATTCCCCATACGTGGGTCGAGCCCGAAGATTGGGCAATACCGGGCCGACTCGCGGAGGGGGCGAAGCAGGCATTAAGCACTCCTCATACATGGGCCGATCCCGAAGATGATGCAATACCGGGCCGACCCCCGGCGGAGGTGAAGTAAGCGTTAAGCACTCCCCATACGTGGTTCGATCCCGAAGGTGGGCAATACCGGGTCGACCCGTGACGGAGGTGAAGCAGGCATTAAGCACTCCCCATACGTGGGCCGATCCCGAAGATGGTGCAATACCGGGCCCACCTGCAGCAGAGGTGAAGCCGGCATTAAGCACTCCCCTTACGTGGGTTGATCCCGAAGATTGTGCAATACCGGGCCTAACCGCGGTGGAGGTGAAGCAGACATTAAGCACTCCCCATACGTGGGCCGATCCCGAAGATGGTGCAATACCTTTTCGACCCCCGAAGGAGGTGAAGCAAGCGTTAAGCACTCTCCATACGTGGGCCCATCACGAAGATTGTGCAATACCGGGCCGACCCGCGGCAGAGGTGAAGCAGGCATTAAGCACTCCCCATACCTGGGTCGAACCCGAAGATTGTGCAATACCAGGCCGACACACGGCGGAGGTGAAGCAGGCATTAAGCACTCCCCATACGTGGGCCGAACCCGAAGATGATGCAATACCGGGCCGACCCCGGCGGAGGTGAAGCAAGCGTTAAGCACTCCCCATACGTGGGCCTATCCCGAAAATTCTGCAATACCGGGCCGACCTTCGGCGGAGGTGAATCAGGCATTAAACACTCCCCATATGTGGGCCGATCCCGAAGCTGGCCAAATACCCAGCCCGCCCGCAGTGGAGGTTAATTTAGCACTCCCCATACGTGGGTCGATCCCGAAGATTGTGCAATACCCGATCGACCCGCGGCGGAGATGAAGCAGGCATTAAGCACTCCCCATACGTGGGCCGAACCTGAAGGTTGTCAAATACCTAGCCCGCCCGCGGTGAAGGTGAAGCAGGCATTAAATACTCCCCATACGTGGGTCGATCCCGAAGATTGTGCAATACCGGGCCGACCCACGGCGGAGGTGAAGCAGGCATGTAGCACTCCGCATACATGGGCCGATCCCGAAGTTTGTCAAATACCTAGCCCACCCGCGGCGGAGGTGAAGCAGGCATTAAGCACTCCCCATACGTAGGCCGATTCCGAAGATTGTGCAATACCGGGCCGACTCGCGGAGGAGGCGAAGCAGGCATTAAGCATTCCCCATACGTAGGCCGATCCCGAAGATGATGCAATACTAGGCCGACCCCCGCCGGAGGTGAAGTAAGCGTTAAGCACTCCCCATACGTGGGTCGATACCGAAGGTGGGTAATACCGGGCCGACTCGCGTCGGAGGTGAAGCAGGCATTAAGCACTCCCCATACGTAGGCCGAACCCGAAGATCGTGCAATACCGGGCCGACCCACGGCGGAGCTGAAGCAAGCGTTAAGCACTCCCCATACGTGAGCCCATCCCGAAGATTGTGCAATAGCGGGGCGACCTACGTTGGAGGTGAAGCAGGCATTAAGCACTCCCCATATGCGGGTCGATCCCGAAGATTGTGCAATACCGGGCCGAACCGCGGCGCAGGTGAAGCAGGCATTAAGCACTCCCCACACGTGGGCCGTACCCGAAGATGGTGCAATACCGGGCCGACCACCGGCGGAGGTGAAGCAGGCATTAAGCACTCTCCATACGTGGGCCGAGCCTGAAGATGACGCAATACCGGGCCGACCTACGTTGGAGGTGAAGCAGGCATTAAGCACTCCCCATACGTGGGACCATCCCGGAGATTGTGCAATACCGGGCCGACCCGTGGAAGAGGCCCAATTCGCCAATAAGCGTCCCATTCGCCTTGCATCCTTCTTCACAGAGTGGGAGGGCACTGATTTTTTTTAAGTAATCTGCTGCAGCTAGCTGGCAATCCAGCATATCGTTTGTGTTTCCGCAATACGTTACGGGGTGGAGCGACCGTAAACCGAGCAATTGTGCCGTGCATGTGTGTCGACAGCAGCAAGACGATGACATTGACGACGATCTCATGACGGAGACGGCATGATGATTTCTACTCCGCGGTCGTTCGACGCGAGTTAACAACAATCCGAAATTTGGGTTCTGAGCTCTTCTTGACTCTAGTGAATGCTTCTGTGATCAGAAAGCGAATCTCGTGGGGAACGTACGCTACTATAAGACGTGGTGCACCTAAACTAACTCGTGTAAAGCAACACTGAACGCAGTAACGGAAGTCCAAGCTAATGTAAGCCATGCTTTTAAAGAATAAAAGATGACTGGTACATCAGACCTGTTCAGCCAGCAACGTACCTTTTTGTGAGCTTAATTATCACTTGAATAATTAGAGAAAAGATAATAAAGCTTGGGGACAACGTCCACTTTATTGGCTAGGTACATTGTGCCCTTATTTTCTGTCATCCACTCGCAACGCTCCTTACTATATAGGATGGCTGATTCGTGTGTTTTACCTGCGGGTTGCCGGCACGGCGCGGTATACTGCCAGTCACTGCGCTTTCTCAGTGCGGCCCAGCGGGCGATGCGCACGCTGACTTCGTTGCTGGTTCGGCAAACGGCAACTCCTCACAGTAGATACCGACACCTAGACACCTAGCTTCTAAAAGTGACGGTTCAGCGTCATTGTCTTGCCTTGCGTGGTGCTCGCAACGTGCTATACAAGGACCATCACTGAGCAAGCCTGAGCACGTCCATTCGCACTTGTCATCTAATTTAGAATTTCCGCACGCCGTGTGGCCTCGACAAGCGTCACCGCATGCATGTCCGCACCGACATTCGCCGGAAAGCGGCTGGCGCAAGAAAGTATGCTTCGTGCATAAATAAAACAAAGCGGATAGGGTCACCGTTATGCCTTGCGTGTAATGTGCGAAAAGACGTCGCACACTTACTCATGCTCTTGCAGCCCCATCGCAATGCAAAAGATCGACGCCGAACGTACCTCATGCAGGGTTCCCACCTTGGGCTACAAGTGTTTACACCACGGACCGCTGCGCTCCCTGTGCGTCTCCCACCACGAAGGCGCTTTTAACTTACCTGGTCTCACTTAGATACCTATTTTTTTTATCGCGCATCTTATCGGTCGAAACTGCGGCCCTTCAGGCTCTCGAAAATCGGGTGCGAATTCAACAAAATGCGTTGCATAATCAAAACAGTCAACTACAAGGCCAACAGGCATTCATCGACAAGCTGATCCAATGCCAACAAAAACAGCAAGACAACATAAACAGGCTCCTACGGAAGTGCGAGGAGCAATGGGATCTCATCGACAAACTGCAACAGAGATGCACGAAAGTCCAAGAGAACATTGCACAGCCGCGACCCTCACTTCCCAACGCAGGTGTTGAATTCATAGTTGACGCAAGATTCCAAATCCTCCAAGAAACTCTCGTGAAAAGTACCCACGCCACAATTGAGAAAATCGTCCAGGATGCAATAGCGAATTTCGCCGCAGGTATAGCCAATATGACTACCACGCTAGACGCCAAGGTCGATGGACTTGCCATGGATCACGGAACTCACCATGGATCATAGCGTGACCTGATGCCCGGCGCACACAGGGATAGCGGGGAACGAACGGGTGGACCGCTTGGCTCGAGGCATGACAGGCCGAGCCGTGGGCCACACCGCCCTAGAGAACACCTCGACACCCGGTGCGCCAAGAGAAATCCTCGAATTACAACGGCTAAGTAGGCGAACCAAAGCCCTTCCTCACCCAGACCTACACAGGAGGCAAGCACGGGACTGGCGCCGCCTGCAAACACTTTCCCACATTTATACAGGCTACACAAGGTGTACCCAGACAAATACAGCAACAAATGCCCGTGGTGCGAAGGAACACAGACATTGGAACACATAACATTCCAGTGCGCGTTACGTTCGGCGGCTGCCACCTCGCCGCTGCTAGAACACTCGCCATAACTGGTCGTGGGAGGCGCGACTCGCGGAAGTGAAATTGGGAAGCCAAATGGCGACCCTTGACCAGGCCCGCCGAGCCGCTGTAACCAGTGGGGCCCTGCAGAAGGGGCTCCACCCACCATAACCAAACAATTTATACTACAATAAACGTTTACTCTCTTTCTCTCCGCGCACAATGCCCTGAGATTGCAGAAGAGACGGCGATCGCCCCAGCAACTACCACGTAGACGACGCAGCTGTCGTCTTTTCCTATTCTGAAGCATGCAGCTGTGAGGAACTACGCTAAGGGTTGCGTGTCGACAGAAGCACTAAAGATATTGAAGCACCGTAGCACTACGATCCCCTGCGCCTGCGTGACATGGGTTCCTGGGCACAAAGGGTTGGAGGGGAACGAAGCGGCACACGCCGCGGCCCGCGGCCACACTTGCAGGGCCAACCCTTCCTACTCTCGAGATGCCCGGTCTGCGTCAGCGGGGGCAGAGACCGTATCCATCGCCTGCTCAGCTATCCTTCAACATCACAGGCTGGAACGCAGGGTGTACCCACCACCTCACCCAAAGCTCAACAAAGAAACAACCACATTCAGAGGACTACAGAGTAACACTTACACCCACGGAATACTCATGCAGAGACTCTACCCAACACTACAAGGATAACCCTGCCCAATATGCAGCGTACCGGACACCTTGGTGCACCTGATCCTCGAGGGTCCATGGCATCTAGACGCAGATGCAACTCCTTCACCGAGAGGCTGTAACGCCAGACAAGAAAGCGAAGACCTGATCGAAACGTGGGAGGTCAAGCTCGTCTCCGAAGATTTGGAACAATAACGACGCCTCGTCGCCAGGGCCAAGGAGGCAGCGAAGGCCAGATGGTTCCTGGAATGAGGAGACCTACCACCTAGAGTAGAACCGGGGCTTACCTCGGGATACTGTTTCGAAAATAAACGCGTATTCCTCCTCCTCCTCGCGCACTTTATGTGTGTTACATGTCTGTCGATGTGTTGTGCGCATCATTTCATTTGCCATCGCATTCATTTGGAGCAGCACGCTAGATCTGCAACCAGGCAAACCTCTACAGTTTTTATTAAAGGGCCCCTCACCAGGTCTGGCCATTTTGCGGTGACAAGCACAGAGCATACATTGCGCGATAACAATCGTGTCTGCAAAGTATCATATCGCTACGCGCCGCGGAAAGATCTGAAATTTCAAACCGAACGCCGTTATTCCTTCTCGCGGCCGCCGCGCTCCAAACCGGACGGTGACGTAATCGTTCCCCTGCGCCTACGTAGTCGTGTCCGCAGTGTGAAGTCGCTCGTGGTGACACATGACTTCCAGAATTATTCAAGACAACACCTGTTATCTGTGCGATCTGTTGCTTGAATTGACGAATTTGAGTTTAAATAAATAATAAAACGCACAAACGGAATGTCTGCGTGTCTTTTTGTTTTACTTCGCACCGAAGCAAGAGAGATGTACTTCCGCTTCGTCTGCTTGTTCCCACGGCAGTGTGGTCACGTGCGCAGGTACCGAAACTAGGCCATTTTCTACTGTGTTCCAGCGCGTGATCATGCTCTGCGATCCGCTTGCTATGCCTCAGTATTCGTGTAGCACTGAATTATACCGCTAGTCATGTTTCCTTGTGCGCAGCGCGCACAATCATGCACTGCACGAACGAGACAACAGCTCGCGGGCGACGCCGTCGGCGGAAGTGCGTAGCGCCGAAAAAAAAAAGTGAGGAGAAAAAAAAATGAAGGCGGGGCCTGTGACGTATGCGTCACGCGATCATCGAGGTCCGGTATGGGAGAACGCAGGGAAGGAATTTCGCTTGCGTAGGCTAGACGGGGCGAGTGAAGAGAGCGTCTTGCTTGGCAATGGAGCCCGCCTGCTGAAATCATGGGTTCGCGGCGCTTAAATATTTCTATCTCGGCTATCAATGAGCCGATTTTAATTTCTTTGCGGCAGAACGAGAGGACACGTATCAACTTCCAGCGTATAACGAAAATTTGCTATGGGGCCTGGTGAGGGGCCCTTTAAAGAGTGTGTATCTCTCTCGCTTTCTTTCTCTCTCACGAGTTTTAACAGCCCGAAGTCTGTTCAATATTTTCGTCAACGACTTTATTAACATTGATTCTGGCACAAAGTACATTATGTATGCCGATGACACCACACTTCCTTTTTCATCCAAATCCCTGGGTGACCTGGTCTTACGTGTTAACAGTGTGCTCTCTAAAGTACACCACTGGTCCCTCGAAAACGTTCTAACAATCAACTCCGCAAAAACCAAAGCCTTGCGCTTTCATCCAAGAAATATGAATGTCGTGCTACCTGGAGATATTGTGCTTAACTCTTGTACTATTGAAGTTGTACAATCAATCAAATGTCTGGGTGTGCACTTTGATCATGATATGACATGGCGCTCTCATGTAGATTTCCTCACCGGCAAACTGTCACAGGTGTTGGGTGTTGTCCATTCCTTTAGGTACCTGCCCCAATCCGTGAAATTGCTGATTTATAACTCACTTTCTTCCAGTCACCTCAATTACTGCTGCCTCGTATGGGGGACAACTTCAGCCACAAATATTCACAAGCTGTTTGTTATCCAGAAAAAATTTCTACGTGTCATTTGTAATAAGCCTCGTGATTTTCATTCCTCTCCTCTTTTCAGCGGCCTTAGAATCCTTAAATTGCCTGCCCTAATAAATCTGCGCTTGTTGTCAACCTACAAAGATACGAGAAAAATATTGGCGCCCTCAGCTCCCTCGCTAATCTCACAAAACGAGAAACCCCTTACACAACTAGAGCTCCTGAGACTTGGTGTGTTCCTCAACTTCGTACTAATTATGGCCAGCAAATGTTATGCCACTGGCTACCCAGTTTACTCAATGATCTCACCAGATGCAATATCGATGTGCTCACTTGTTCCGCAAAAAATCTGCATGAAGTGTTTCTGCGATCTTGACTGTGTACGGTTGTACTTTGTGAATTTCGCCCTTGGTGTTCTTGCTCTTTTTTTCTTTTTTTTCTCCTCTTTATTCCTTAACACGTTTCCCACCTGCCCTGCTACTGCCATTGTAAACGGAACCTGGGGCCAGTCGAGCTGCTTTCTCTGCAGCTTTTCTCCCCTTGTTCTTCCGCCACAACCATATACCTCCTTGCTTGTGGAAACAAATAAATAAATAAAAAAGTAACATTGGGGAAAACTTGCATTGAAGGGCTCCGGATTAATGCTTACTCCGTGAAAAAAAAATTTAATGTTCACTTAAACCTAAGTACCCGAGCAACTTGCTTTTTATTGTTCGAATTTCGCCCCCTAATACTTAGGGAATCCTTAGTTAGGGAATCCCTAGGGAATCCTTAGTTAGGGGAACGTTATCGAACATCCTCTGAAAGGAGGAAGATAGCACTAGATGGAACCCAAGCGCCGTGTGGGTTTGCTCGAAGCCTCCATGGTACGTTTCCTTTCTAAAACTCTCTGCTATCTAACTTGACAAAGGTAATTGTATGTGCCTGGACACCATGAGCGCTGAGGGAAGATGTATTTGCAGCGCCATTCTTATTAACGATTCGTGTGGATCCACAGAGCTGTCAGGAAAAATGCGCGGACGATGGCTGTATTGCGCCATCATGTGTTACATAGTTAAAAAATAATAATAATAACAGGGCACAGTCAAGGGCATTGTGGGCTTTCTACAAATTTCTAGGTTTGTTGTCATAAGTTCGTCCCACAGAAAGAACAGCCGCAGCGTAAGGTCTGATTAAACGGGGCGCTGAATGTTTGTCGGGAGGTGAACAAATGGCTTGCGAAAATGCTATCGCTGCCAAGCAATTTTTATTGTTGCTTGTTTCTTGCTCTTGCTTTTTTTAGAGTACAAGCAGGCGTTGTGCCCCTTCTGGCGGCAGTTGCCAGCCTGCACCTCGCTTTCCCTTTCCTATCAAATGCACATATGTTTTCAAAACATTCATGTCTCTTTGATCGCTCCATCTAAAGTAGTAAACAATGTTCAGCTTTCATTAAACTCTCTTCCTCTTTCTCTATTCTGATTAACCGGTATGGCATTGTGTTACCACAACAGAGGAGCGCGCGATACCATGAAAAACATTGATTTGCACGCCATCGGTCTGCAATACATGCGGAGCTATCATTGCATGCGCTTTTCTCCTCCGACCAAAAATAATGAAGAGCGAGAGAAAGAAGCACTCTCACACATTCGACGCCGGTGGGCTGCCGGCCCAAGTTAGAAGAGCTCAGTGCTGTTTGCGTTGCAGACATGTGGCGAGGTGAGATAGGAAAAAAAAAGAACAGTCCATTGTTTGTACCCGATGTCGGGCGCATTCGCTTTCTGTTAGCGCGCCTCGTGGCTTCATTGTTCTTTCGTATATCCTTCCCTGCCTCTCCGCGCAATGAATGTCGCGAATGTGTCGCGCTTTCATTGGCTCAACGTGCTATTTTTTAACGCGCGACGACACGACATCCAGACGCACCCATTGTTCTTAAATGCAAGAGAAAGCTTAACGGCGGCGAAAAAAACCTAG
The DNA here is from genome assembly GCF_023375885.2 of Dermacentor andersoni. Lineage (NCBI taxonomy): Eukaryota > Metazoa > Arthropoda > Arachnida > Ixodida > Ixodidae > Dermacentor > Dermacentor andersoni. The sequence continues at coordinate 154,681,345 of NC_092816.1, read as the reverse complement.
GTTGGGTAATGTAACGACTGCATTCGAATGCCTTTTTCCTTCGCACTTCGACAGTGCTCTGAGCGACGCCCCACCAACGGTGCCAGCGGGATCGTCTGGACCGTAAGACAGCTGTAGAATCGCTAGACCTCTCGCCGAAATTGTGTCGAGGACGGCGAAGTGAGGCTTCAGCGCGAGTTCCTGTTAGTTCTGATGTGTAGTTCGGCACCGTGTGCGGTGGCATCTTCCGATTGTGGCGCGTCCCGTATTTCCGGTGCGAAACAACCGCATACAGTTAATATGGGAGTATAACGCACGACACACTGTCAATCCCGTGTATTGAATGAATGTGCGCGCAATAGAGCGCTTTGAAGAGATAACATTCGACACCGACGGGGGGCGAAATGCGAAAACGCCCGTGTACCTAGATTTAGGTGCACATTAAAGTGGTTCAGAAAGTGGTTTTGGCACGTAAAACAACATAATTTAATTTTTTTTTTACATCCGGCACAGCAAGCACGCATTTCCGCGCAATTAGTGTGTGGTCACTAAGCTAACACTTATTACGACCCGAAAGTGTACAATCGTGCCCGTTTGTGTTACTCTGCCGTACCACTGTTATCGAGGGAAAATTTTGGAGAAGCGCTCTCTACTTGCTTGGAACATCGTGAATTCCAGAGGTGGGCTTCTCCCGCAGCCCTCCACATTTTAAGAGAAACCGGCTTTGACGAAAGTCTTTCAGTTAGCCACACACGTGACTTTGATATCGCATCGTGGTTGTCCTATCTAAGAAATTGAGTACCAGGCGCGAAGACTCGGCGAAGCTCAACATCTCGGGTCCAAATACAACCCGTATCAGACATTAAGCTGCTAAGAACAGATACTACACTTTCATCCACGTCGGCCATGTCTACTTTCACACTGCCCTCTCTTTGTCGGCGTTCCATGCGCTTGCGTGTCTCATTTCCTTTCCTTTCGCTCTCCCGTGGTGGCGGTCCCGTCGAAACGTCACGCGTGTCTAGTTTCCTCCGGCTGCTCGGAGCGGCGGTCCCGTCGTTCATGCGAATGTGTATAAAAGTCAGGGTAAATGAGTTCATACCTATGTTCAAATTTATGTGTCACGTATGTGTCGTATACTAATCAGCTTCGCTGGTCATCCCCCTTCACAGAGTGGAATGGTTCGTGATATATTTTTTTTTCTTTTTTGCAGTTGTCAGAATTTAACTTTCTTTCTATAACGCAACAAATGTTATTTTAACCGGTCTAGCAGTTGTTTCGTGAGAACATTTCTGGGTCTTACATGCATTTATATTGGGTAATCGGAGTTGGCCCCGAGCTGAAGCACCCTCCTAAACTTCGATCGACATCGCCCAAGAAAACAACAGACATAGTGGCACGCTTTAATACACGCGCCATATGCTCCGCGGTGTCGCAATGTGCCGATAGAGAGAGAAAGCGTGATTGCGTTTGTTCGGGCTTTGTTATAGACGAAGAAGCGAGTCCGGCCAGCATACAGCTACTGCCATAGTCCAAACTACAGATTGTACGGGAGTAGAAATACGCGGGCAAGCTAACAGAGGACCACAGCTACGCAGCATGTGTCGCCTGTCGCGCTCATTTATGAAACATTCGCCGCGTCGCTACCACGATGCGAGGCTCGTTTATCACCGTCGATGTGCTGGTCTCACTATGTTCGCCTACCTCGAGGTTTTGTGGAGTACGAGAAAGTTTCCCGCCCCATAGACGACTTGCATACAGCACTTAACGTTCACCGAGAAGGTAGTGCCAGTGACCTCTGTTCATGGCCATTGAATGTTAAATCACGACATAGAACATCTACATGTTATAATATAGGCTACGGACCTCTTAATGTCATAGCGCAGGATATTCAGCAACTAGCTTGATGTTCTTAAATTTCTTGTAATTTCACCCATCCATCGAACATTCGGTATATTCCCATTCCAGGCCAGCCCATAGCATGCGTATGTGCCACTGTGACACGAGGAGCATAGAAACACTCAGATGTGTGTCGTAGTTCTCCTCGCATACACACCTACGATCATTCGCTCTATACAAGCATCATACATATATCATTCGTCCTGTTGTCATCGCTGCGTCGACGCTGTCCGTCCGCCTAATATAGCGTTTGCATTTCGGCGTAGGCTTGTGCACGGTGACATGTGCTCGGTGCACACGAGCACATCTCACTCGCTTACCGTAGATACTCGCTGTCAGAACGTTGGCTTTATGAAAAGCGGCAGCCACCTCGCGCTCAACGCGAACTAGGCGCACGAGAACACACAGCACATGAAGCCATCAGCTATCTCAAGTCTACTAGCCTTCGAACCCAGCGCAGATTGCCTACAAGATAGGACACGCTCAGCCACCTCAGCTGCTGTAGAAGAGCTGCGAACTAACCTGCCCCTTGCCTCCCTCCCTCCTAGCACGCGCACATTTTTCCCGCTCTCACCCTTCCCCTTGAGGGCATGAGAAGACGGCGCGCACCCTCCCCACCTTCCTCTCTTGCGACCGCGTGAAGACACCGCCACATCAACAACCATCCTTCTCGGCTTCCCCCTCGCAACTTTCGCTCGCGCCAACACACACCGCGCGCGGCCTCGATTTTATCGCACTTGGACATTACATGGAACATCACGGCGATGCCGACGGTGACGACGGAAATTATCCTGGAGTGTCCATATAGTTGCTATCACAACTTAAAAAATACGCAGAACTCATCTCACGATGATCGTTCACGGTAATGCGATTAGCATTCGAACAATGTAGCGACACATCGTGTTGCTGGTCAAGTTTATTTCAAATCTGTAGTGGTCATTCGGAGAATTACGTTGCTTTGACTGCGACATACGCTGTCTCCGGTTTGGCCAACTTTGCTAAGACGCTCGCTTGCCAAGATCACCCGTGAATATGGCGGCATATCGAAGACTGCATGGCGACGACGCAGTGACGACAATGGAACGACGAAAAAGGAATGAAGACGATGGAATGACGCCGACGGTACGACGGCGGTGGCATGATGTCTATAAGATGACAATTATGAAATGATGTTGATGGTATAACGACGTTTCACGTATTTCCAGCGCTTTAAAGAAATAGGAAAAAAAGAGGATTTTCCAACTAGCCCTAGAGTCCCCTTTATGTATAACGATGGCAGCGTGACGATGATGGCATGAAAACAAAGGCATGGGGACGAGTGTGTGACGTGACGACGTTGGCGTGACGACAACGGTATGACGGCACCGACTGACGACGATGGCGTGACGATGATGGCATGAAAACAAAGGCATGGGGACGAGTGTGTGACGTGACGACGTTGGCGTGACGACAACGGTATGACGGCACCGACTGACGACGATGGCGTGACGATGATGGCATGAAAACAAAGGCATGGGGACGAGTGTGTGACGTGACGACGTTGGCGTGACGACAACGGTATGACGGCACCGACTGACGACGATGGCGTGACGATGATGGCATGAAAACAAAGGCATGGGGACGAGTGTGTGACGTGACGACAACGGTATGACGACACCGACTAACGACGATGGCGTGACGATGATGGCATGAAAACAAAGGCATGGGGACGAGTGTGTGACGTGACGACGTTGGCGTGACGACAACGGTATGACGGCGGATGCATGGCAGCGACTGCGCGCAATGACGGTGACGGCGTGACAGTGGCGACATGATCATGGTTTGATCACGACAGTATGATTGTCTTAGCATAAAGAAGAAGGAATGATGTCGATGGAACGACGGGGGCCACATGGTGACACCATGACGATCATAGGATGACATTTCTGAAGAAATGACAATGGTAAAACTTCCGCGTGATGACTGTATGGCAGCATTGATATGACGAAGACTGAGTAAAGGCGATGGAATGACGACGATGACACAGCTTGAATGCAGATGATAAAGGGAGCGCGATGGCATCACGACAACCGTATGACAACGAATACATGATGACTACTGCATGACAACGACGCAATGACGGCTATGGCATGACAGTGGTATAGATGAGAATAGTGGGATTGCAACGGGTATATTACGACGACTGTATCAAGAATACTGTAAGACGACGATTGGGTGAAGAGGACGATATGAAGAGTATGTGATGGCGAAGCTGGAGCGACAATGAAACGACCCTGACGGCTTCATGACGGGTGGTGTAACAACGGATGCATGACGAAGTTGGATGTCTAAGCCGGAATGACGATCTAACGACCACATCGCGACAACGGCAGCACTATTTTTGCATTGACGTAGTAGGCCCCACCCAAATAGGTAGGGCCTCCGCAAAAATTGGCCTATAGGCTCATTACGACGTGCCTCCCCACGGTAACCTTTAGTAAAAGGCGAAAGGTTAATTCGTGTGGGTGCTGAGGAGAGACCTGAGCGAAGATACCTGGGCGTCAGGGCCGCGCGGGGCCGCACTCGAGCGGACCCTCACACTTTAACAAGTTTATCTGTTATTTTGACGTGATTAATTAATTTTGTATATTGTATTACGCATAATTATTTAAATAAGCCAACAGAAGCAAACTCTGCCTATAAGATCTTTATTTGAGCTTCAATAAATGTTTACGTTCTAAACGTAGTACTGCACAAAGTGTTACTGGCCCCATGCACCAGGACCTCAGAGCAGTGCTGGCAGTGCTAGCTCGCAACCAAAGCAGTTTTTAAACCTTGGGGAAAACCTGCTTTTCCAAGCGTGCATTTATTAGACAATGGTGCAGAAAGCATCGGGCCGCTGTACTTCGGGCTGCTGTGATTAGGGAAGCGGGTTCGAGAACAACTGTACCACAAATAATTTCCTTTCAATGTGATTAAGGTTTTCCACCTCCCTTAGCCACTTCGAACATATCATCTGTGTGTGTGTGTGTGTGTGCGTGTGCGTGTGCGTGCGTGTGTGTGTGTGTGTGTGTGTGTGTGTGTGTGTGTGTACCCTCTTGTGCCGACCCGTCACCATAGTTTACTAGCTTGCGCCACTAGGAGGTATGTACTCGTGGTCTTCATGCCGTTGTAGTTGCTCAAGCGTCGTCATTCCAACTTCGTCGTCCGACTTTCGTCACGCCATCGTAGTCATGCATTCGTTGTTATAACGTCGCCGTGAGGCCGTCGTGGTTTCCCCGTCATCGTCCCTCTAGCTTCGTCATCCCAAACTCGCCATGCCGTCGCCGACACACAGTCACGGTCACACCATTGTTGTCATACTGTTATGAGATTGCCTGAAAACGCCGGAAGGGTTTTGAACCTGAACGAGTCGCAACCCGTGAATGGGGAACAACGAGACCGAGATGAACTAATTTTCGTTTGATGTAGTAGGCCCCACCCAAACAGGTAGGGCCACGCAAAAATTGGCCTATAGGCTCATTATACTGCCCCTCCCCACGGTAACCTTTAGTAAAAGGCGAAAGGTTAATTCGTGTGGGTGCTGAGGAGAGACCTGAGCGAAGATGCCTGGGATTCTGGGCCGCGCGGGGCCGCACTCGAGCGGACCCTCACACCTTAACAAGTTTAGATATTATATTGACGTCATTCTTAACTGTTCATACCAAATTATACAAAGCTTTGTTTCAACCAACTGAAAGAAACTGGTAATGCCTGCATGTCCTCTAATGAAACTTTATGGAAGCTTTAGAGTTTAGAGAGTAGTTTTGCAGAAAACATTTAGTGTACCCGTGTACTTAAGATGGGCGCTAGTGCAGGAGCAAGCAAGTTTTTAAACAAAAAATAAAATAAAGATTAAATTATGTGGTTTTACGTACCGAAACCACGATCTGATTATGAGGCACGCCGTAGTAAGGGACTCCGGAATAATTTGAAGCACCTGGGCTCCTTTAACATATGCACTTAAATCTGTTTACACGGGTATTTTCGCATTTCAGCCCCATCGAAATGCGACCGTCGTGGCCGCGATTTGATCCCGCGACCTCCTGTTTTTAAACCAAATACTATTCATAGAAAGATAGTAAGGATGTTATGGATTAATATGCATGCATCCAGGTGTGCGTCCATGGTCTTGTGCGTGGTCTAGAGGGTAGATGACGAGGCTTCTGTGCTGAGGGAACTGGGGTCGAAACCAACTTCGGACATGTAATGCTATTTAAATGCTCACACTTTCTAAGTATCTGTCTGACAAAATATGTGAGCCGATCCCGAAGAGAGTGCAGTCTACTGGCGTAACGCGACCCCTTTCGTTCGCGACCGAATTTGTCGACCGGTATTGGCTCCCTTACTCCGTTTGCGCTCAATCGCGATCGAGAAATTTCATCCATATCGGTTTCGATCGCGATCAACAGGGTGCCGTGTGACACACGTATAACACAGCCTATACCGATCCGAACATGGACCGATTGCGAAATCACTGCAGTCACTGCAACGCAGCAGAGCGCCTCGAAGCGCTAGCTGACCCGCCGTGGTCGCTTAGTGGCTTCGGCGTTGCGCTTCTAAGTACGAGGTCGCGGGATCGAATCCCTGCCGCGGCGGCCGCATTTCGATGGGGGCGAACTGCTGAATTCACAACCTCTCTATTTTCATTCGTTACCCATAGCGGCCTTACAAGTCGCTTCCAGCGACAACTTTGACATAGCTTTCACTGAGCAGAGCAGGAGTGACGTCGATAATTCACAGAATATACATACCCCACGCAAACAGATTACACCATTACATGCCTGAGCTCAACGACAAGTCTTATTGCACCAATTGCAATACATCCCTTAACGTATATCATTTACTCTGGCCGTGCTCGCAAGCTCACATAAACTCCGAACCGGACAAGCGCAAGTTTGATAAAGCAATCCGGAGCGAAGAACTCGCTCCCCAACTCTGGGCCGTCCAGCAGGTCCACGGCGCCGCCAGGAAACTCAACCTCCCGGTTCCGTCGTAGGAGACGCCCACTCCATGAGAGCCCAAAGCTCTCGTGGCCTGCAGGACCTGAATAAAGTTGATTTCTTTCCTTCCTTCCTATGCAGCCGTCGCTTGTTGAGTCTGCAGTTTTAATGGCCACGTTGATTCCGGATGTCGATGACGCACTCGATTTTTTTTTTTTTTTGTCCCGTGGTGGTTGCAATTCGGACAATTGGCGGCAGGCTTCAGGTCAATTTAAATTGCTCTGGTTGACATATATTCTCGGAATCCGAAGAGGAAGAAGAATAAGCGCCACAACTGCTGCGTAACAGGCTGCCACGCCATAGTGGCGAAGGAGACCCAGGCGAGAAATGACGGCTTCCCGTAGAGACCGTGGGACGAACTCCCCCAGAATGCATCACTCTTCACAGAGCGGTGGGTCCCCCTTTCTTGAGAGGTGCCTGTGGGTTAAGTGTGTGCTGCCGATTTTCGGAGGCACAGGACCACCTCGTAGAACTGTTCCCATTGTCTGGAACTCTGCCATTCGCTCAAGATGGGTTTAATGCTGTGGAGTTTATTATGCAGCTCAGAGTCCCATTCATATTGCTATAAACATTTTACTTATATTCGCAAGGATGATGTGTAGTCTGCGATGGGCTTATTTTTAAAGGTAGGTAATAGTTGATGTTTCGAGTAAAGAGTTGATTTGGGCGTTCGGGAAGGGTTCGAAGTCTTAGAAGAGTATGTGCACGAAAGAAAACTCGGACTTATCAAGTGGCCGTTCATTTGATTCCGCGCAGACTTGGAACAGTAGACGTTTGGACAGCTGTCGTTGCCAGTCGGAATCCCTGATGGTGAACTGGATCTAAAACTGTTCTTGTTGCCGTCCTTCTGCTTTGCTGGAGCCAGACAAATCTACGTAGCCGCGGCAAATTTAAGGCTGTGCTATTTTTTCAACTTTCAGGCCACTTTAGTTCTTCAATCGATTTGTCCGAAACCGTAAAAAAAAAAGACATAATGCCCCCTGACCTCATTGCTAATCTCCGGGGGCGGGGGGCACCAGTCCACCGAAAAAAATTGGGGGGGGAGGGAAGGCCCGCGCCCTCACCCCGGACGTAATACGGACCAAGATCGTGCCACAAACGCCAAGCGTATGCACCTTTGGCTGGATCACCCCTACCGACTCCACTCCCACCGTAATTGTAGGTGATTTCAACATAGACGATTCTCGGTCAGTTTCTCTCGGAAAGGTACGACATTCAATGTTACACAAACATCAGTGTGCCCACGACGCGTCATCAGTCGTGTACAGACTTCACGTTGGCCGGGAACCTTTTCAGTGTCACCACAGAGCCCCTGGCCGTATAGCATAGCGATCATAAAGTGATAGCCACCTTCCTGACCAAATAATAAATAAAAAAAGCAAACAAATGAAGGTTAACAACAAAAACAAGCATTGAGTATGCAATTTAATAAACCGACAAAAGAAATCATGAGAAAAACGAAATTCATTGTGGCGATCATCATCACCAACCTGTTTTATGTCCACTGCGGGACGAAAGCCTCTCCGTGCGAAAACTACCGCGTGATGACGACTGTATGGCAGCATTGATATGACGAAGATTGAGTGAAGGCGATGGAATGACGACGATGACGAAGCTTGAATGCAGACGACAATGGGAGCGCGATGGCATCACGACAACCGTATGACAACGACTGCATGACAATGACGCAATGACGGCTATGGCATTACAGTGGTATAGATGAGAACAGTGGGATTGCAACGAGTGTATTACGACGACTGTATCAAGAATACTGTAAGACGACGATTGTGTGAAGACGACGATATGAAGAGTGTGTGATGGCGAAGTTGGAGCGACAATAAAACGGCCCTGACGGCTTCATGACGAGCGGTTTAAGAACGGATGCATGACGACCACACGACGACAATAGTGCGACAACGACGGAATGACTAGAGTTGGATGTCTAAGCCGGAATGACGATGCAACGACCACAACGACATCGCGACAACGAGTAGTCGCCACTGCTGGCAAACAACTCTGATCACTGCGTTGGCGTGAGACGTTATGCAAAACTATTTATGGATTGACGTAGTAGGCCCCACCCAAACAGGTAGGGCCACGCAAAAATTGGCCTATAGGCTCATTACAGTGTCCCTCCCCACGGTAACCTTTAGTAAAAGGCGAAAGGTTAATTCGTGTGGGTACTGAGGAAAGACCTGAGCGAAGATACCTGCGATTCTGGGCCGCGCGGGGCCGCATTCGAGCGGACCCTCACACTTTAACAAGATTATCTGTTATTTTGACGTGATTAATTATTTTGTATATTGTATTACGCATAATTATTTAAATAAGCCAACAGAAGCAAACTCTGCCTATAAGATCTTTATTTGAGCTTCATTAAATCTTTGCGTTCTAAACGTAGTACTGCACAAAGTGTTACTGGTCCCATGTACCAGGACCTCGGAGCAGTGCTGGCAATGCTAAAAAAAAAATTAAATTATGGGGCTTTACGTGCCAAAACAACTTTCTGATTATGAGGCACGCCGTAGTGGGGGACTCCGGAAATTTGGACCACCTGGGGATCTTTAATGTGCACCTAAATCTAAGTACACGGGCGTTTTCGCATTTCGCCCCCATCGTAATGCGGCCGCCGTGGCCGGGATTCGATCCCGCGGCCTCGTGCTCAGCAGCCCAACACCATAGCCACTGAGCAACCACGGCGGGTTTTGTGTGTGTGTGTGTGTGTGTGTGCGTGTGTGTGTGTGTGTGTGTGTGTGTGTGTGTGTGTGTGTGTGTGTGTGTGTGTGTGTGTGTGTGTGTGTGTGTGTGTGTGTGTGTGTGTGTGTGTGTGTGTGTGTGTGTGTGTGTGTGTGTGTGTGTGTGTGTGTGTGTGTGTGTGTGTGTGTGTGTGTGTGTGTGTGTGTGCGTGTGTGTGTGCCCTCTTGTGCCGACCCGTCACCATAGTTTACTAGCTTGCGCCACTAGGAGGTATGTACTCGTGGTCTTCATGCCGTTGTAGTTGCTCAAGCGTCGTCATTCCAACTTCGTCGTCCGACTTTCGTCACGCCATCGTAGTCATGCATTCGTTGTTATAACGTCGCCGTGAGGCCGTCGTGGTTTCCCCGTCATCGTCCCTCTAGCTTCGTCATCCGAAACTCGCCATGCCGTCGCCGACACACAGTCATGGTCACACCATTGTTGTCATACCCTCGTCGTCATACTGTTATGAGATTGCCTGAAAACGCCGACCGAGATGAACTAATTTTGGATTGATGTAGTAGGCCCCACCCTAACAGGTAGGGCCACGCAAAAATTGGCCTATAGGCTCATTACAGTGTCCCTCCCCACGGTAACCTTTAGTAAAAGGCGAAAGGTTAATTCGTGTGGGTGTTGAGGAGAGACCTGAGCGAAGATACCTGGGAATCTGGGCTGCGCGGGGCCGCACTCGAGCGGACCCTCACACCTTAACAAGTTTAGATATTATATTGACGTCATTCTTAACTGTTCATACCAAATTATACAAAGCTTTGTTTCAACCAACTGAAAGAAACTGGTAATGCCTGCACGTCCTCTAATTAAACTTTGTAGAAACTTTAGAGTATAGAGAGTAGTTTTGCAGAAAACATTCAGTGTATCCGTGTACTTGAGATGGATACCTGGCAGCCGTGCGGTAGTGCAAGAGCAAGCAAGTTTTTAAACAAAAAATAAAATAAATATTAAATTATGCGGTTTTACGTACCGAAACCACGATCTGATTATGAGGCACGCCGTAGTAAGGGGCTCCGGAATAATTTGGAGCACCTGGGCTTCTTTAACATATGCACCTAAATCTGTGTACACGCGTGTTTTCGCATTTAAGCCTCATCGAAATGCAGCCGTCGTGGCCGGGATTTGAATGACATCACCAAGCACTACCAGCTAGGCAGGCGGTGGCTGCCCCCACCTCACCCTGTGTTGAAACGTCGCCAGGCAGTCTTCTGGCGACAATTGCAAACACAAACATTTCCCAGTCCGGTGCGATTGCAGCACATTTTCCCCGCGCAATACCCGACTGCTCTTTGGAAATTATGTCAGGAAAATAGAGCGACGCTGTCACACATGTTGTGGGAGTGTCGGGTTGCATCAGCTACAATGGCAGTAGCTCCGGAGGCTCTTGCGTCGAAGTGGGCCGCCGCTCTGCGCAGCTCCAACCTCAAGACACAAATGTGGGCTGTCCAGCAAGCCCGAGAGGCGGCGACGAGGCAAGGCCTCGAAGTCCCCTCATGGGAGACCTGAGCCCGGGTCGTCAAATTTGCCGGATTCAAAATAAAGTTGTTTCCATCCATCCCGCGACCTCAAGTTTTTAAACCAAACACTGTTCATAGAAAGATGGTAAGGATGTTATGGATTAATAGGCATGCATCCAGATATGCGTCCATCATCTTGTACATGCTTAGAGGGTAGATGACGAGGTTTCTGGGCTGAGGGAACTGGGGTCGAAACCAACTTCGGAGATGTAATGCTATTTTAATGCTCACACTTTTTAAGTATCTGTCTGACAAAATATGTGAGCCGATGCCGAAGAGAGTGCAGTCTACTGGCGTAACACGACCCATTTCGATCGCGACCGAATTTGTCGACCGGTATTGGCTCCCTTACCCCGTTTGCGCTCAATCGCATTCTAGAAATTCGATTCATATCGGTTTAGATCGCGATCAACAGGGTGCCGGGTGACACACGTATAACACAGCCTATACCGATCCGAACATGGACCGATCCCGAAGTCACTGCAGTCACTGCAACGCAACTAAGCGCCTCGAAGCGCTAGCTGACCCGCCGTGGTCGCTTAGTGGCTTTGGCGTTACGCTGCTAAGTACGAGGTCGCGGGATCGAATCCCCGCCGCGGCGGCCGCATTTCGATGGGGGCGAACTGCCGAATTCGCACCCTTTATATTTTAATTCGCCGTTGGTTTGGGAAATCCGAGCTCTTCAGCAAGGCGTCCCACTTGGACTGGTTATGAAAGTCGGAGCCCGCGTTGTACGGGCACAGCCAGAGCATGTGGTCGAAGGAGCAGCACGCGTGACCGCATTTGGAGCACGAGTGCGGAAAGTTCGGGTCTATCCAACTAAGCGCTCTCGGGGTGAGGTACGATCTCGTCTGTAAAAGCCTGAAAGTAACAGCCTGAGCCCTGTTCAGTTTCGGGCTGGGGGGAGGGAATTTGCTCCTGCTGTGTCTGTAATGTGACGTAATTTAGTGAAAAGTTGTAAGTTTATCTTTGAAGGGGCAATCCTGCGGGAGAGCCGGACCGCTAGCTCGGACGCGGTTCGTGAATTCACGCGCCAGGCAGTTGGCCTGCTCGTTAGGGTTGCAACCCGCTCGGTTAGTTACATCGTCCATGTGGGCCGGGAACCATGCTGTAGTATGACCTGCGGTTTCTTCTCGCGTATTAATACGAAAGGATCTGTTAACGATGTCGGCTGCGTGTTTACAAACTAGAGCGGACGAGAAAGCCCTGACCGCCGTGCGCGAGTCGGAGAAAATGGACGCCGGGCCTTTTGCGGCTTGAAGAGCCAAGGCTATCGCGGTTTCCTCCGCCTCGTTCGCGTGTTTAGCACTCGATTTTTTTTTTTTTTTTTTTTGTTCCGCGGTGGTTATGGTTGCGATTCGGACAATTGGCGGCAGGCTTCAAGTCAATTTAAATTGGTGTGGTTGACATATATTCTCGGAATCCGAAGCGGAAGAATAAGCGCTGGAATTGCTGCATAACAGGCTGCCACGCCACAGTGGCGAAGGAGACCCAGGCGAGAAATTCCGATTGAGACCGGAGCAAGAACTCACCCGGAATGTATCACTCTTCACAGAGCGGTGGGTCCTCCTTTCTTGCGAGGTGCCAGTGGGTTAAGTGTGCGTGGCCGATTTCCGGAGGCACAGGACCACCTCGTAGAACCGTTCCCATTGTCTGGCACTCCGTCATTCGCTCAAGATGGGTTTAATGCTGTGAAGTTTATTGTGGAGTCCCATTCATGTTGCTATAAAGGTTTTACTTATATTCGCAAGGATCATGTGCAGTCTGTGCCGGCCTTATTTTTAAAGGTAGAGTACATCGTTGATGTTTCGAGTAAAGAGTTGATTTGGGTGTTTGGGAAGGGTTCGAAGTCTTAGAAAAGTATGTGCACGAAAGAAACACTCGAACACTTATCAAGTGGCCAGTGGCGTAGCTAGGTCGTCTGGCACCCGGGGCCCATAGGTCTTCTGTCACCCCCCACCCCCCCCCCCCCACGGGGTGTAGCCGGTGGAAAGAGGGGTTTCTTCAGATGTATATGCCACCCACCCCCTGGCTCCTTGCACCCGAGGCCCACGGCCGCCCGGCACCCCCCCCCCCCCCCCCCCCCCCGTTGCTACGCCACTGCAAGTGGCCGTTCATTTGATTCCGCACAGAAGACGTTGGGAGAGCTGCCGTTGAAAGTCGGGATCGCTGATGGCGAAGTGGATCTACAACTGTTGTAGTTGTCGTCCTTCTGCTTCGCGGGCGCCAGACAAATATATGCAGCCGCGGCAAATTTAAGGCTGCTCTATCCTTTCAACTTTTAGGCCACTGTAGTTCTTCAGTCGATTTGTCCAAAACCGTAAAAAAATAAAATAAAAGGAAAACATGATGCCCCCGGACCCCATCGCTAATATCCGGGGGCCGGGGGGGGGGAGTGCACCGGCAAGAAAATTGGGGGGGGGGGGGGGGAGGCTCGCTGCAAGCAAGTGTAGGCGAAGATGGCGGCCACCCCAGAGTTAAGAAAGCTAAATCATAAAGCAGAAGCGTATCGCCGAGTATTCACCAGGTGCGTTTAATCGCGAGAAGTGTCGAAACGTATTGTGATAAAAAATCGTAATAAAAGAACGTAAAACCGGAATAGACACTATTTAGTATGTACTGCGGTTTGGCATCACGGGTTCTATAAAGGCAAACCCCGTAGCTTTATCTCAGTTCCCTTCGACCCGTACTATGGGTAGGCCGCGTGCTATGACCATGGACTTTCGTACAATAATTACTAGAGGGATTACTCTGGCGCTAGTGTCTACGGGAGATTCAACGGGCGCGGTTCAACCAGCATGGGGATTATGGGGAGTACATGGATTTGTAGACACTGGAATAGACACTGTTTAGTGTGTACTGCGGTTTGGCGTCACGGGTTCTATAAAGGCAAACCCCGTAGCTTTATCTTAGTTCCCTTCCACCCGTACTATGGGTATAGGCCGCGTGCTATGACCATGGACTTTCGTACAATAATTACTAGAGGGATTACTCTGGCGCTAGTGTCTACGGAAGATTCAACGGGAGCGGTTCAACCAGCATGGGGATTATGGGGAGTTCATGGATTTGTAGACACTGGAATAGACACTGTTTAGTATGTACTGCGGTTTGGCGTCACGGGTTCTATAAAGGCAAACCCCGTAGCTTTATCTTAGTTCCCTTCCACGCGTACTACGGGTAGACCGCGTGCTATGACCATGAACTTTCGTACAATAATTACTAGAGGGATTACTCTGGCGCTAGTGTCTACGGGAGATTCAACGGGAGCGGTTCAACCAGCATGGGGATTATGGGGAGTACATGGATTTGTAGACACTGGAATAGACACTGTTTAGTATGTACTGCGGTTTGGCGTCACGGGTTCTATAAAGGCAAACCCCGTAGCTTTATCTTAGTTCCCTTCCACCCGTTCTATGGGTAAACCGCGTGCTATGACCATGGACTTTCGTACAATAATTACTAGAGGGATTACTCTGGCGCTAGTGTCTACGGGAGATTCAACGGGGGCGGTTCAACCAGCATGGGGATTATGGGGAGTACATGGATTTGTCTCAACTTAGTCCTTTTGGCTTCAAACGACTTCGCGACTTTGAAAGCTCGTCATTCTCAACGATGTACTGCGTAATAAATAATTGTATAAACTTTATTAAAATTGTCCGACCGCAGGATCCGAACACACGACCTCCAGCACAGACGTCCGATATTGAAACCATTACGCCACAGACGCATGCATCGACAAGCGACATGTAACGCCCTCACGAATTTATCATGGGCAAGCCAGTGCCTTGAGATGTTTGGCAAGCTTCGATTCGGCCACCTCGACAAGCTGAACCGTTGCAATTAGCAGAGATTGTGCGTGTTCCCAGCGTGTTCTGCACTTATGGCGAATTCGGCAAATCGCACCGGTGCGCCCCAGTGTGCCGTTTCATCCATTCATCGTCGCCCCAGGGCACCGGTGCGATTTGCCGAATTCGTCATCAGAAAAGTATAGATTTCTCTGAAATTTAGATCAATGAAGGCATACAAAGCGTAATAAACGAATCCACAAGCACGAAGATCAGACAAATTCGTGTATATTTCCCATTCATTCCCATGGTGGCTCAACGACTGCAGCGCCAGAGTTCCGTTTATGGTAATTATTATAGGATATTTGACGGCGGTGAGGACTGCGGAAGAACACCGCGCCTACGAAGAACGCCGTCGCGAACAGAAGCGGGAATGTGCGCGGCGACGGCGGGCGGCACGGACGAAGATCGCGCCGCAAACGCCAAGCGTAAGCACGGTTGGTTGGATCACCCCTACAGACTCCACTCACATCGTTATTGTGGGTGATTTCAACATAGACGTGTCTAGACCGGCCAGACGGAAAAGTTCGGCATTCAATGTTACAGAAACATCAGTGTGAGCGCGACGTGTCATCGGTCGTGTATAGACTTCACATTGGCTAAGAACCTTTCCACTGTCGCCACAGAGCCATTGGCCGTATAGCATAGCGATCACAAAGCGATAGCCACCTTGCTGGCCAAATAATAAATAAAAAAAACAGGAGAAGGTTAAAAATAAAGAAAAAGCATTGAGTATGCAATTTAATAAAACAACAAAAAGATCGTGAAAAAGACGAAATTCATTGTGGTATGTGTCTTTTATTTTCAATCAACATGTTTATTATCAACATATAATTATCACCATATACACAGCTCCGCTGGCCATCCACCTGAATGGCTCTGAATATTTTTTTACATCACTTAGGGCTCATCGTCTAAGCTTGCGGAATCATTTATATCGTGGTGCGCGCCCACGACGCCACTGTTACGAATGCCATTGTCACGCTGATCATGCGCGCATGTCGTTCATGACCTGAAAGAAAGGGGGGCGTAGCAGTACATAAAGGAAAGAAGGGCAAGCAGGATAGTGTACATGCACAAATTTTCTTAAACACCTAACTGATTTTTTTCTCAATATTTTGGAACGTTACACAATTCTACCCTTTGAAGTGGACTAATAGAACAGCCGGACATTATTTGCTCGAAACACTGAAGCGTGTAATCGAATAATAAATTTGAATACGCCAAGCAAGCGCCACTGTCACGTGAAAAAAAAAATTTCTTCTCCTCTTACATGCAGCACACACATCAACAAAACTTAGTCATACAGAACCTTCTTTATTAGTTGAGGAATCCAAAATAACGTAAATCTAGAAATGCAAATTTATGGGGAGCATCGCGAGTTTAGACCCGCATCCTCCTTTAAGGTAAATATTGAGATTTAGGAATTGCAGCCGGCAAACTTGCAAGGCGTAAACTGTATATCCTCATGGGAAGACACGGTGAGACTGGCGCAAGTTGTGAAATATGCGTTCCCATATTGTGCGACGAAAAAAGGCCTAGGGGACATTCCACGCTAAGTGTCCCAGATGTGTCGCTCTAGTAACTAAGATTTTGCTTTAAAAAGGCATGCCCATTTACAACCTTGGTCAGAGTGATTTCCCCAACTCTGTAATAATACTTTTCTTGTTTCGCCATGTTTCGCGTACTTGAGCAACCATTGAAAGCAGAAGAAATTTTTGATCAGTGATAGCAATTTAGGAAGTCACTTTGACAAAGCTAATAAATAGCCATGATTTTAAACAGAAATATCCGAGGTGGTCTAGCGACACTTCTGGCACACTTGACGTGAAATGACCCATAGAGCGTTCCAGCTAAATTTGCCTCGCATTGTTTAAGAGTTAAGACGTCTTTTCTTTCTTCTTTAAAAAAAATCACCGATTACGATACTCCTTAACGCGAAATTTGAGCGCAGCTGTATACGTGTTTTCATGTCGCGATATATTGGCTGGCGCGGACAATCTGCCTCGTGCGGCGCGTTGCAAACGGAGCGAAGTGTGGCGCGACTGTGTCGCTAATCGTGACGCGAGGGCGCGACTCACCGCAGCCGCCGCAGACAGACCTCCGCTCATGCAACGCTTTGTTTCAATGCAGACGACGCGCGCTACTCCTGGCGCCATCTCGTAGCCCTCGTCGCCGCAAGCCCGTCGTGCGCGGCAATACGCTTTTCATCTCACGCTTTCGCCTTAACTTCCTCCTTCTCCGCTTTCCTCCTCGCGCTCCCTTCGCTATCGCAGTCTTTCGTCTGCGCTCCGCGTTCGCTCTTCCATCCTTTTGCTCTGCTCGTTTTCTCGGTTACGAGGACGCCGAGGGACGAGGCCGACGCTCCCCGCAGGAAAAGGTGCCCAAGAGCTGCGCTCTATAATTCAGTGGGGCACCGGAGCAGTGTGTTTTGCCGCGAGTTTGACGGCATTTAGTTAAAAAAAAAGAAATGGGCATGGGCAGGACATGTAATGAAGAGGGAAGATAACCGATGGTCATTAAGGGTTACGGACTGGATTCCGAGGGAAGGGAAGCGTAGCAGGGGGCGACAGAAAGTTAGGTGGGCAGATGGGATTAGGAAGTTAGGAGGGTCAACATGGCCACAATTAGCACATGACCGGGGCAGTTGGAGAAGTATGGGAGAGGCCTTTGCCCTGCAGTGGGCGTAACCAGGCTGATGATGATGATGATGAGTTAAAAAAAGTGTACCAGTTTCCAAGATTCGTTCCGACTTCCGAGTGGACGTGCCTTGGAAGCTCATCGGCTTCGAATCATCAATCGTCACTTACAGCGCATACATATACGAGGGACAAAAAGGACGACGAAGACAAAAAGAGACGAAGATCTTTGTGTTTGTCTTCGTCGTCCTTTTTGCCGCTCGTCTATGTATGCGCTGTAAGCGACGATACCATGGAATACCAACTAGCCCGTACCCAAACCTTGCTTCAAATCATCAATCGCAATATGGTCCCTGAACTGATTAGTACTCGTGAGTATTGAAAGTTTTATGGTTTATGGTCCAGTTATTGCACTCCTCAAGTTATCTATCTCGGGCTGTAGAACTATCTTATCCTAGTCAACCTTTTATTTTAAATTATGTCAAGGTTCAAAACAGAAGCACCTGATACACATATATATGCCTATTCACCGCATATTTCAACACTTGCATATGCTCGCTTATGTAGACAATAATTCCTGATACCTGCGTTTCAGTGAGCAGCTTCTATGTAATTGTTTGCGCGGAAATCGAGAGAGTCTGATTTTTGCCCTACGTGCAAGTATGAAAAGTTTCACATGCAGTACATCGCTAACCTTACTCTGCCATATCAGCACCGTCTTCCGGACTCCGTGGTGGGATACAGGTAAAGTACACTTAAATGGCTGTCATACTAAACCGTTCTATTATTGTGAGGCTCACAACGTTGTGCACAGAACAGAATTCTGGGGTTTTACGTGCCAAAATCACGATTTCATTATGAAGGACGCCGTAGTGGGGCACTCCGGATTATTAATTTTGACCACCGGGGGATCTTTATCGTGTCCCCAGTGCACAGGACACGGGCGCTCTTGCATTTTGACCCCATGGAAATACGGCCGCCGTGGCCGGGATCCAGCGACCTCGTTCTTAGCAGCGCAACACGGCGTTTTGTGTATAACCGTTTAGTCCGCGTCTCTTACACAACTAGTTTGTTATCATTCGTTAATAACAAAATGGAATTCTGAAACGATACTGTTGCTGTGTGCCGACGCAAAGTGCAAGATTGAAACCTACGTCTCAAGCGCGTTCCGTTACAAACTTGCACTGGGAGTTTGTGAGCGACCCTGTCAAGAAACTCCATAGCTGGTTATTTTTTAATTTGCTTGCTTGCTTGCTTGCTCGCTCGCTTGCTTGCGTGCTTGCATGGTTTGCTCGTACGTCAATATAAGACCCCCATTTCATTTCAGCACTTATGTAAGCCCTTCCCATGACAGATTAGCTAGTGTACATGCTATAAGCAAAACGTCACGTATGCATTGCAATAAACAACATTTTCGCTAGCGAACATAAACGGCGATATTGAAGGTCACTGAGGAAGGCGTTACGCGAGGAGAAAAAAAAAACGAAGCAACTGAAAGTACGTCTTAGTAGCCTTGAGTCCTATATACTGCGATGCAAGCAGCTGACATGAAGTTGTTTTCCTTCGCTCAGTTTCTTGTTGCTTCCGCACGCAGTTGTTTTTCCGTCTGTTCACGAAACACTCTCGACATGCTCCCGCGTCGATTCTTTAATTTCTTCTCCGCTAGCTTTTTTCTTCACCCTGAGTGGCGAGGGGGGGGGGGGGGTTGTTCTGGAAGCGTGCACCTAGTGGACATGTCCATTTTGTCTGCTGCTGAAGTACTGATTGTCTGGGAGCGCCTGTCTTCTTCTGACGCGTACCCCAGCCCAGCCAATCAGCACTTCAGCAGCAGACGAAATGTGCATTTCCACAAGGTGTACACTTACAGACTACTCCCCCCCCCCTCCTTTTTTTTTCTCAATTACTCCACCTTTGGCATCCATACGCCAATTAGGATTGGCGTATAGATGCCTCAGGTCCAACTGAAAATTTCCCGTGTTTACTTAGATTATCTCAGTTAGCAATCCGCTACCGCAAGGGGCCATCTACAGATTCTCGCTTCGTACAGCCTCCTTCCAACTGCAGCTTTACGAAGCTGCCGCGTCCGGCCGTTCGCCCATATATAATGATCTAATGATCTATAATGATTTATCTTCCGCTTAACCTCCCTGCCTTTCGCATCTCATTTATCTCTCTTCTTTCCTTGGGATACCAAAGAAAATATATATTGAATTAATACACGAAGAGAGAAAAACACGCAGCTGCAACAAGCACTGAATGAGCAAACAACGTCGACAGCATTTTCGTAAATGATTATGACTAAGCCAAATACCCACGGCTATCACCACTGTCACGTCGCGAGTCTGGAAAAGCAAGCACAGTTGCCACATATCTCGGCAAGGCATCCTATACGCGGAAACGGCTCGAGGAAATGAAGATAACATTCGAGCTCGTGCATTTTGCAGCTGTGGTTCCGTCTACTTCAGATGTGTAGCGCAGCGCTATCGAGGCATTTGAATGCGTCGATTTGTATTCAGGTTTCTGCAGTAAGTTTGAACGTTCACCGCTTAGACACCCCATAGAGTTTCATACAATAATCATTGTATGAAACTCTATAAGACGCACACAAATGTACGCACGGGCTAAGCCTGAACTAACGCCGCGAAGGCGAAGACGCCAACACACGCTGTACAACAGCTGTCTAAATACACGGGAAAGGATATTTCTTTCCCTTTTTTTTTTTTTTTTGAATACACCGTACCGATGATGATCAGGCTTGTTGCTTTCCGGGGAAAACTCTACCGACTCTAGCACGTAGATTATTAATCTATGCCATCGATTTCTTTTAGAAAAGCTCTCGCTCCAATCGCGACCTTAAGCATAAATAAAAGAAAAAAAAGAGAGAAGGAAACTGCCGTACGAAGCTTAGGAGTGTAACTCGTCAATAATAAACATTATCATATTTATGTAAAACTGCATATACTAAAACGTCTAAAGCTAACAAAAATATGATGCGTTGTACATTGTTCCGAAATATACCACAAGTTTGCGAGTGTAACTTTTGCAACAGAATCGTAAGCATTGTAACAGTTTCAAGTAAGCTGCGAACTTACACCTCACGTTTGACCGCTTTCGGTGCTACGGCAGATGCAGTTTACAGGTCTCGGATGGGAAGTGTTCTTTGTAATTATACGTGCCACCGGGGGCCAGCTCTGCCGTTCGTACCCTATCGGCGCCGAAGCCATGGCAACGGAAGCTACACTGATGTAAACCTGTATATCATTTTCGCCAGCGACTTCTGCTGTACGTATTCTTCTTTCGCATGCTTTACCACAAAGCCTGACATGGAGGGTCCCTGCGAAGACGAGCGGTGCGGTGAGGGGGTAGGTAGATGCCGTTTTAGGGGCCGCAGACCAATTGATAATGACACGTTGATTTACTGTAAAATGTCCATTTGGGAGGTTACAGTGAAGTTGATGTTCACGACCGGGCAGATCGTACGCAGTGCGGGCCCAGCTGGCACGTGCATGTAAAAATCGCCTCCAATTTGGGATTCCCGTTTTTGGTGCAGACTCAGAGTTACGTTTTTGTTAACTTCGTGCTTTTTTTTTTCCCCTGAAGCGTTCCGATTTTCGGCTTGTAAAGACTACAAGGCCCTAAACTAAAGTTCTGCTTGTACAGTGGGTAGGACTTAAAATTTAAATAAATTGCTAAGTGTAACAAATTTTCTTCGGACTAGTTCAGCGTTTGTCTAAAACGCGATCATTTCCCACGCGTCTTAGCGCCCTTGGCGAACGAATATAGGCAGATGCAGACAGCAGCGCGCAAACAAAACAAAAGCGGAGCTGACGCAATACATATTCAATGGTCGACGAACCTCCACGTCGTGATATATCGAACTTGGCAGTGAAACCAAATACCGCTTCGAACAAGCAATCGCGATACGGGGGCTCGCGAGCAACCTTCATGGCTGAGCCAACGACTGGGACGGTTACGTGAGAAGGTTGGACGAGCAGGTGCGCTTGCGTCACTCGATCCGCCTTCGCCTCACGTGGTACCGGCTCTGCGCGGTGTGTTAGCTGCCAACGTGCACTTATTGCACAAGAGTGGCTACAGCAATGACCCCATGAACTCAAAGGGGGAAAAAATGGCTTCTGTAGAAATTACATAACTCGCTTTCTAGCACATACCTGTACGCGTCAGTACCTTTACGCATGCATAATTGCGCGCGCCTAAATTCATTCGACTGTAACAGAAAGAAAGAAAAAAGGTGACCGTAATGCATGGCGCGTGCATTATCGGTTTTTCGTCGATTCCGTATATTGCTGGAATGTTTTATGTGACGGGCATGTTTGACGCTGCTGCGCACGTACTGGTGCATCATGAGGGAAGGGGGCAGCCTCCCTCGACCCCTTGAGGTTACCGTGGGCCGCACCTGGCTGCACGTTAGACCATGTCCAGCGATTGATTGAGTGTTTCCGGGGCTACAGGTAGACCGCAATCACTTCGCATTCCTTATTTCGCGCACCGCAATCCCAAGACACAGAAAACTTTGTATTTCGTGTTCACCAGACTGCGTAACCGTCACAAGAAACAAAACCGAGCCTGCGACGCCACGCAAGAAGGCTGTAGAGTGCAACTAGAACGAGAAAGCTACAAAAAACAAAAATCTCATTTATTGCGTCAGATCCTGTTAAATTAAGAAGCGAGATGAGTGCCGATCAATAGCTTCGTCCGAACATTGTGTAAAACGCGGGTTTTCTCGTGCACCCGGGGTTGACGCACTTGTCTCCCTCCTCGACTTTAGCCGGCTGGTCGAACGGGATGCACAGGCTCTTGGCACCCATGGCCGGTGCCCCGGGCTCCGCCTCTACGCTGTCCTTGGCGCTGTTCTTCTTGATCTCGTCCTCACAGTCCATGTCGCCGCAGAAGGGGGCCATGATGACGCACTTCTGCTCCAGCTTCTGCAGAAACACGTCCCAGCTCTTGGTGACCGCCTGGAACTTGACCTGGTCCGCCTTGGCCCGATCGTACATCGACTTCTGGATGGTCTCCAGCAGGGCCTTGATGTCCTTTACCGCGGTCGCAGCGCTGTACGTGATCTTTTCACCCGTGTCCCTCCGCACGGCCACGAACTGGTTCTGCTGCATATCGCGCGGACCGATCTCCACCCTGACGGGAACTCCCTTGAGCTCCCAGTGGTTGAACTTCCATCCCGGCGAGTAGTTGTCCCGGTAGTCGCCCTTGCACCGGACGCCCTCCTTGCTGAGCGTCGACTCGAAATCCTGGCAGAACTTGATGAGCGCCGCCTTCTGTTCTTCCGTCATGGCGGCCGTGATGCCGCACGGCACGATGACGATCTGGTAGCTAGCCACGCGGGGAGGCAGCACCAGTCCCTGGTTGTCCGCGTGCACCATCACGAGCACGCCTATCGTCCTCGTGGTCAGACCCCACGAGTTCTGGAACGCGAACTTCTTCTCGCGCGTCTCCGGGTCCTCGAATTGGATTTCGAACATCTTGCTGAAGTTCTGGCCCAGGTGGTGCGACGTGGCGCCCTGGATGCCGCGACCGCTCGCCGGCACGTAGCCCTCCACGGTCGTCGTGAAGTCGGCGCCGGCGAACTTCTCCTTCTCGGTCTTGCGGCCTCGCACCACCGGAATCGCGAGCAGCTCTTCGTAGACGGCCGTGTAGATGTCGAGGATCTTGTAGACTTCCTCTACGGCCTCCTCCCTGCTCGCGAACGCCGAGTGGCCCTCCTGCCAGAGGAACTCCCTGGTTCGCAGGAACGGCTGCGGGTGCTTGAACTCCCAGCGCACGATGTTGCACCACTGATTCAGCTGGAGCGGCAGGTCGCGGTGCGATTGGATCCACTTGGCGTACGACGGGTACATGACCGTCTCGCTCGTCGGCCGGATGGCGATGGGCTCGGCCAGGTCGCTGTTGCCGGACTTGGTGACCCAGGCGACCTCGGGGGCGAAGTCCGCCACGTGCGTTTTCTCCCGCTCCAGGGCCTGAGCCGACACGAACATGGGGAAGTAACAGTTCTGCACGCCGATGACCTTGATCCTCGAGTCGAGGAACTCCTTGATGTTCTCCCAGATGCTGTAGGCCCACGGGCGCAGGATGTAGCAGCCGCTCACGTCGTAGTACTCGATCATTTCGGCCTTTGTGATGACCTGCGTTTCCGGAAAGAAAGAGAGCGGTAGTTCACGAGCGTCATCTTACATGGTTCCACACTATGCGTAGAAGCATCTAGCAAATGACACAACTGAAACGAACAAAGAGTAGGCACAATGTAAACAGAAATCGTTCATCATTTTTGTACTGTTCTAGTTAGGAAAACTTGACAAAGGACGCATTTGACAGTATTATTGAACATTCAAGGAGAAGCTATCACAGTAACTAATTGTTTTACAGTGTTAGCACCGTACAGACGTGTACCAATAAGACATGAGCAGCAACACCAGTCGGGACAAGCATCACCAAAGCCCTCTTTGTAATCTAAAGCATGCAAAATAATTTTTTTAATACGTCTTTATTTCTGCGTTTAATAGGCCAAGCCTTGCGGCAGAAAAGGGGTGCTCTATGTCAGTGCAAAATATTTATTGCACTGACAATGTGCACACTAATCGGCTAGCGTAAAAAGCAAGCAGCAATGCTATATTCGTTATGAACATCTTTCCTAGATGTCCTTTTCAAAGAGAGGAACCCTACAACACAAACATTTCTAGCCTGTTATGGTTGGTCAAAGTGACACAAGATGATGTATCAGTTCTGCTGTTAGATATTTCTCAGGTATTCCAGTAGACATCTATGCTAGTATGTCTGCACTATGCTAGTACTGTTTAAATGCCACATTTCTCAATCATTCTGCCACAAAATGTTAGGCAATGTGGTATATACTTTCAGTATTCAAGCATCTGTTTAACACTCACTGCACCACTCAGGGATTCCTTATAAGACCTGGATGGAGTGAGGTCACAATGAAAACACTAGATTATTACCAAGAAACTGTGTGTATTGCTTAAAGGAATACTAACATAAACTGTTTTTACTTGTCATTTCCTTGCGTTCAACATAGGTCCAAGCCTTCTAAACCATAGAAAAAGTACTAACACTAGTCGGAGCACCCTAAATAACCTATGGTTTGCTCAATTCAGAAAAGGTGCATGGCACCACAAATGAAAAGGTGCAGGTGGTGCCAGTTATGACATACCAGGCTGCACTCACTCCCTGCAAGGTTCAGGGGTGCACTGCACTGTGGTGGCACCTTACCCTGAATCGCGTTCAATCGAGCACGAGGGTGCAGGGTGCACCACTGCACCTCGGGGAATCAAAGGCCTAGGTGCAGAGAAACTTGGCTTAATCAAATACTATAATGCCCACCGTCATCCCATTTTGGAGTGCGATAGTTTGGGAACAGAGTTTCACTAGTGTCCCTAGCATACCTGAGGGCTGGTGAATGCCCACAAGTTACTGTAAGATGGCACTAGCCCATGTCTGAAAATTAAGTTGGCGACTGTAAATGCATCCATAGTTGGCCACCAGGGGTCGCATTTATATGCATTAAAGTTTGAGTGCAGTTAAGGGCTTCAGTGAGTAATCATAAGCATGCCTCATTTAAGGCCCGTACTTAGTAAAAATTCTTTAAGAACAAGACTGCGGGCCTTACAGGGGAAAATACGGTACTTGTTTCTACATACAAGCTTTGGTTTTAAAACACAGGAGGTGGGCACGACACCACGATACATTGGCTCGCTCTGTTTCTGCAATCACTGCAGCTGCTACAAGTTAGCTTAGGCAGCATAAATGGATGCAGCATTGTTGTTTAGCTTTCTTATGAGCAACGTCATTGTATGCGACGTTACTGATACAATATGTCTGCAAATATTGCTCCATCTCATGACGTCATGATAATGTCAATGACATCAGGCCCAGCCCTTCAAAGTCAACTTTAGGGTCAAATTCAAATATTTTATAATCACTTCTCAACATTCACACTTGTTAAGTGTCATCCATACATGAGCAACAAGCATGTGGTAGAGTTTCAACAAGTTTGGAAATATGGAATGGTACTCCATTATATTACTTCACACGCAACGCAACACCCCTGAACTATTTACACATTTTTTTATAATAAAGACCAGTGTCGTGCATGAATGGCTTCATGTAGAACAGCTTTTGATATCCTGTCACCTTTTACCATTCAACTTAAAAATTTTAATGCCTGCTATTTTAAAGTGATAGCTTTCTTTGGCTCTTTTCCTCACATGAGGTTTGTCCGTTTCTGGCTGTTTAATGCGAAATTGGGACACGGCCTGTCCCTAGATGTGGAAGGCACCAGATAAAAGTAGCAGCAAACAGGCTTGCATAACTCTTGTATGCTGAGCAAGTAGGCCCACCTCTGTTCCGCACAGCCAAAAAATAACTGCCCACAAAAACCAGAACATATAAAGACGGCTCAAAGCACACTGATCTGTCAATAAAATGGTGAGTCATATGCACCAAACTCTTTGCTTTAGCCACTCAGTATGTGCCAGTGGGTGTGGGCCCATTCCAGGCCAATCCTCTAGAATGTCCCACTACAATACTGTCCCACTACAATACTTACATAAAACTCTTCAAAGCAAAACAGCTTTTGTACAGTATCAATTAGACATCGCCCATAAACATAGCTTTGCTTCATATTGATTCCAACATGTGTGTTGGATCTGCATGCAATATCAACGGGACCAGATTGAAGAGGTATCAGAAGAAAATCACATGGAACAAAGAAGAGGAGAAGGTATGAACATTTAATGGAAAACATTGCAAAAAAAGAATAAACATGAAAAGGAATCAATGTCAACTTTGCACGTACGGAAACACGTAGCATGTATACATACTGTATACTATATGTGTGTATGTGCACTACTAAATAACATGATGTGCTATGAGACGCTTAGAAAGATATCAATCCTATGTTTGTTCTCCCAGAATTTTGGGGGTAGAAGTAGAGAAATGTCCCAACATGATGTTTACTTTTTTTTATGTTTTGTATGCAAGGCAGATACATAATGCTATTGATAATGTACTGTGCTACTGAACGTGTACTTTGATGAAGTTTAAATTGTGATGTAATATGGACTTTGCTGCTAAACTGTACAGGGGCTAGGGAGCTCTGTCAAGCTCTTTAGGACTTTATTTCCTGGCCCTGGCTCTTTGAGGTGGAAATAAACTGATTTATTTATTTATTTACTTAT
This sequence comes from Dermacentor andersoni, assembly GCF_023375885.2. NCBI lineage: Eukaryota > Metazoa > Arthropoda > Arachnida > Ixodida > Ixodidae > Dermacentor > Dermacentor andersoni. The sequence goes on along the minus strand of NC_092816.1, from coordinate 154,654,479 downwards.
TTGTTTATTAATTAATTTATTTGTTTATTGACTGATGCTAGAAAACACTCACTATCTTCCAATAATCCTCATCTACATCAATGACTTACCTGCTAACATTAAGAATAAATTCCATCTTTTCGCGGACGACTGTGTCATATAGTCCCCTATCAAAGCCTCAAATGACATCACCACACTACAACAGAATCTCGATTCCATCGCAGTATGGTGTGAGAAATGGCTCATGCCGCTTAACCTTACTAAATGGCAAAGCTCTGTCATTCACCCACAGCCACAGCTTCATTCACCCGCAGCCACAGCTTAAGCAATCACACCTACACAAAAAAATTCAGCTCGTATCAATCATGCCCCACCTTACATATACCTCAGCGTTCACATGACATGGACACTATCATGGTCAACTCATATTGACACTACCTGTTCTAAAGCTTCACGTACCCTTGGATATTTAAAACTTAACCTGAAAACCACATTACCAGAAATAAAAAAGCTAGGATATCTAACATTCATACATCTGCAGTTAGAATATGAGTCATCTATCTGGCACCCTTCCCAACCATATTTTACCTATGGCACAGAAGCAATACAAAATCGCGCGGCTCGGTTTATAACTTCCAATCACTCTCGTGAAACCAGCATAACCACACTAAAACATACACTTGAACTACTATCACTTGCCTCTCGCAGGATCATCTCTCGTCTCTGCTTGCTTCACACCTTTTCTTACCATCCACACTCCAGGCATTCCCTGTTCAATCCACGCTTACGTACATCCTTACTCTTAAGCTACAGTCGTCCCATAGCACACATTATCATCCGATCACCTGCCATGAACACTTCATTCTTCCCTAACGCAATAACCCATTGGAACAGTCTCCCAGAAGATATAATCTCACGCACTGATGGTAAATCGTTCCTCAAAATGTTACATAACCACATTGCTTAATTACCAATCCTACACACTCATACTCCAACACGATGTCCCCCTTTTTTCACAATTGTTCCTGCCTTGTTTTTGTTTATTGTTGTTTCCTTACTGCTCTGTACATTTGTTCTAGCATTGTCACAAGGATTAAAGCCTTCCCTTATGTAATGCCTCCGGGCATTTAAGGTGAAAAATATATGAAATGAAATGTGAAGTATTTTTCTACCTGATAAGTAAAAATTCAATTTTTACCAATCAGTGACCACATGCCTTCATAACGAGTCTGAATATAAACCTCCACTGGAGCAACTTGTTCAATGGCAATGGCCAAAGGAACATAAATGCCAGTTGTGAAACTGCATGGCATGCCCTACCTGTGAGTACCAGTCTGGAAGGTTTTCTTCCTTCTTGGCTTCCAGTCCAAGACGAGTGACCTTCTTGGGACCGTCCTGTGGAGTGGGAGTGCTCTCCTTCGTCACCGGTTTCTTGGCCTTTTCTGCTTGCTTGGGCTTGTCTGCTTTTTTACTTTTGTCACCTTGATCCTTTTGCTTTTCCTGGGATGACAATTTCGTGCTGCTACTTGACGACTGCTCCACTGCTGCTGGCTTCCACTCCTGGCCTGTAGCGGCCTTGTAATCTGCCTTCAACTGGAGCAGGGTCTTTACCTCAGGGTCAATGGCATCTTTGGCAGCCTTGCTAGCCTTGAGGGCCCTAATCTTGTCTCCTTGTACTTGAATTTTTTTGTCCAGTTCCTGTGCACCTCCCATCGCTGCTGAAATGTCACCCGTGCCGGAAGCAGGTGGCACGGTGGGGTTGCCAGGCTTCCATTCACTTCCAGTGGCGGCCTTGTACTCTGCCTTCAGCCTCAGCAACTCCTTTATTTCAGGCTCCAGTGCCTCCTTCGATGCTTTTTCTGCCTTCAACTTCCTGACTTTGTCTCCCTGTGCTTGGATGCTTCTGTCCAGGTCACTGACAGAAGCGGAGTTTTGCATTGCAGGAGCATTGTGTGGGTTACCTTGTTTTGCAGCAGGTGCTGCCAAGTTAGGCTGCCAGTCCTTACCACTAAGCTTCTTGAATTCGGCTTTTAACGAGAGCAGCACCTGAACTTTAGCGTCTATTTCTGGCTTCTGTGCTTTGCTCGCCTTTAGCTGCCTGACTTCGTTTCCAACATCCTGTATCCTGCTTCCCAGTTCCTCCAACTGTTCAGACTGTGCGAGCACAGGTTTGCTGTCTTCGACAGGAGACTTCTCGAATGCTTTGCCCTTGGTTCGTTGCTGCTGTTCTTTCAGGCTCTCTCGTGCATCGTAAAACTTCTGGACCACTTCTGGAAGTGTTGACGTTGACTGTGTTCCATCAGGAATGTAGAAAAGCACTAAGGGTCCTTCCACACTGGTGTGTCGTGCCGCTTCTGGATCATACGGCTGGTCGCAAATGAAAAATCCTTTCCTTTGGATCTGAATGATGTCGCATTTTTTAAGGTTCGCTAGATGAGGATCACCCAGCATTGGCACCTCAAGGCGGGTGTCTTTTCTTACAAAATCTTTGAAGTCATCATCTTTACCTAACACTTGCTTTGAAAGAATGTGGTCAAAGTAAACACACTTGCAGGGCACCAATGGTGCTGAAGATGTCTTTGCAAGCCATGTGACCTTGAGTGTGTTTTTATAGTTCTTGTCATCAAGATTTGGCTCTGCTATAACATTGCTTACTTTGCCCTCAGCATCCTTGGCTACACTTTTGATTTTCAAGTTGCCAAGTCCAATGAAAGTGACGTTATCACCAGCCTTCATGACCTGAGCATCAACCTGGTCAACGAGCAACTGCGGTGCCACAACTACTTCACGCTGTCCAAGAGCTGGGTTCTTTGGGTGAACTACAACCTGAAGCCGCTCTTCTTTCAAACCTGGCACATCAACTACAACAACATCTTGTTTCTCCACAGCTGTGTGCCGAGGAGCCACCGGGTCAATCACCTTCTTGTTGAATGCCCAGATTTTGTCCCAGTCCATCATCACAACAGACCTAGATGACCCTTGAGCAATGATGAACTGTTTCAAACCTTCTACGGTCATGCCTCTGCGAAGAACTCCACGAACAGTGGGCATGCGCGGATCATCCCAGCTGTCCACAATCTTGTTTTCGACAAACCACGTAAGCTTTCTCTTTGAGAGCACTGTGTTCATCATGTTGAGCCTGGAGTATTCGTAGATGTGCGGCTTCCTCATTCCTAGACTGTCGAGAACCCAGAAGAACTGCTCATCTCTGTCATGGTACTCGGTAGTCCTTAGAGCATGCGTCACACCCTCGATGCTGTCGACGATAGGGCACGCAAAGTCATACGTGGGGTATACCTTGTACTTGCCACCTGTCCGTGGATGGTCCATGATTTTGCACCGATACAAGGCAGGGTCCCTCATGCAACCGTTGTTTGAATTCATGTCGATCTTGGCCCTAACGCAGCACTTGAGCCCACGCTCGCTGCCTTTCTTCATTTCCTCCCAGAGCTTTAGGTTCTGCTCGACTGTATTGGCCCTGTTCTTCGACTCGACCCTCTGCTCACGCTCGGCCTTCATCGTCTCCGCGTCGGTGTCATCGACGTAGGCAAGGCCCTTCATGAGCAGCTCCTCGCACTTCTGGAGCAAGAGCTCGAAATAGTCCGACGTGAACGTGAAGCGATCGGGAGTGATCTCGAGCTTCTTGACGTCGTCCAGGATCACTTTCTCGAAGTCCTCCTTCTCCTTCTCTGGATTGGTGTCGTCGAAACGCATGATGAGCTTGCCCTTGAAGGCCTGCTGGTAGTACTGGTTAAGTAGGGCCGCCTTGGCGTGACCCACGTGCAGGTAGCCGCTCGCCTCGGGAGGGAAGCGGACCACCACTTTGCCCATCTCGGCTCCGGGGAGATCGACGAACTTGCCTTCCTCCTTGCTGATCCTGCTGGCGTCCGCAGCAGCCGTCGCCACCTTGGGTTGCTTGCGCGCGGCGACATCGGCCGGCAGGCTGGCGACGACGTCTTTCACGTTGGGCTGCTCCGCGATGAACCGGTACCAGCGGGAGACATTCTGCGGGCATCTCTGCGCTTCCAGCGCCGTGTGCCACGCCGGGTTCCCGTAGAGAGCCTCCCAGACGAGGATGTCGGCTAGCGTGACCGCCCGACCCACGAGGTAGGTGACCGAACCGAGAGCCTTGTCGAGGCATCCTAGCGCATGGGCGAAACCGGCATCGGCAGCGCGGGACAAGCGCGCGGCTGCGAATTCGATCCAGTGGTCGACCTCAGTGCGCTCGAGAACAGTGTTTCCGTACAGCTGGCCGTCCGGAGCCGCACGGGCCAGGTAGCGCGAGATGAGCGCCGACGATCCGAACGACTTGCCGCCGTCGAGCTCCAAGCACGTACTACTTGTACTGCTGTCCCAGTCCACGTTGACGAGGACGGCCGGCTTGACGTACGCGGCAGTGATTAGGGCACCCACGAGGGGCTCTGTTTTGCTGCAGCTTAGCTTGAGCTGCATCTTGGAACGCGATGCGCCGCCTGTCACAACCAGAAAGGCGGTACTGTTCCGACTCCAGAGCGCAAACTCTGCGGAGCGGATGCGGTGCGTTGCACCACGCAGTCACGGATTGCCGAGAAAGGAATATTGAATGGGATGATGAAAACTTTAACTTTCGCTTCCTCTGGTGTTCGGGAGCAGGGGCCGCCACTAAGCAATCGAGTGTGCGAGGCTGCTTCATGTAAGTTCTTTCAACATTTGATTATAAATAATTTAGTATTAAGTAGTTGGAAAATTTTTTCATTATTGTGCTTTATTTGACGCGAACGCACGCAGAGCTCACGAACTAACCAAGGAATCTCAAATGCGAGTATTAAAGGGTCAATCGACATCGGAGTCACCGTTTCGTCAGAAGACGCGTCTCGGTCGCCTAGGCAACACCGCGTGTGCGCAGAGTAGGCGCAGCGCTTCATACCACGTGACTGGTGGAATGCGCTCTCCGGCTCTCCATCTCTCCTGCTTTTCGTGTTGTCGTGTTGGTGTATCACAGAACACGTAGGTCGTATTTGGTCTATACGCTACGGCAATACAGGATTTTGGCTCATTTGCGAGCAAGTTTTTGCGTAACAACTCTTAGGCATACTCTCGCTGTACACGGTAGCGCTCGTTTATCAGTTAATAACGTCCAATTTAAAGCGTTCTTTTATTACTTAAGGTTTCAAAATGTCGATATTTACGCCGACTAACCAGATACGTTTGACCAACGTTGCCATAGTGCGCATGAAGAAAGGTGGCAAGCGCTTCGAGATCGCCTGCTACAAGAACAAGGTTTTGGCTTGGAGGAACAACGTGTAAGCTTGGTTTCTCTTTTATCTGTAGGCGACGGGCGCCATGGTCAGTTACGGTGCAGGAATGGCGGAAATGTTGCGACCGTTCATATGAGCGCGAGGCAGTCACGTTCGGTGCACAGACTACGTTTAAGTTTAGTTTCATCTCTTCTGTATATAGGGAACGTTCTCACAGGCCGCCGTCTGCTTCCGTGAAATGAAGCAACATTAGCGAGCTGTTACCATAAAGCGCGTGGCCTGCCACATATCGGGCAGAGTTATTTTGTTGCTGTCAACTGCAACGGCGGAGGCGTTGTGTTGTGATACAAGTAGTTCAAGCCTCGTCAGCCGGCTTTGCCTGTTTAGTTTATAGAAATAAAAGGCCGAAACAAAATAGCTCTGAGTGCACTACAATCCTTCTAATGATAGCGATGAGTCTGTACACACGAGCCTCTGCGTTTCTAACGGATAGGTGTGTTTGTGCAACACGTGAAAACGGTAGCTCAATTTTCAAGTGGTACGTGCCCAATTCGACGGAAGCTTTAATTCTTAATAAGATTGATTATGTAGGTGCTTTTGACTGCACAATTGCTTGCAAGTGATTATTCAAATCCTTTGACAGCTGTTCATACGCTTAGCTCGTTCATGGTAAAGGTATAGAACCGCACAGACCCTACTCTGAAAACACACATGCAAAATCACAGAAGACAGGCGGATAAACACCTGCCTTATGTGCTGTTTAGTGTTGGGCTAAACAAGTATTTTGGGGAACAGAAAATGTCATTCATCTGAGAAGCTTGTATTGAGACCGCATCTTTCGCAAGTCAAACATGGGATAATGAACCCTGAAATCTCTTCATATGACACACTTTATTAGCTGCGCATTGCAATATGCGATAAAGTGCTAATCAGATCATTAACCAATGCTAACCTAAAGGACCTTCAAGGATAACTAAGAGGATTGAGAAGAATCTAAGGGCTGCCCAACGAGTGATGATAATGGTATCAGGAATGTTAATGGACAGGAACAACAGAGGTGTGTGGGTTAGAGAGCAAGCTGAAATTCTAGTTGAGATTGATAGGAAGAAGTGAAGTCTTGGTGGGTCATGTGATGTGGAGAAGGCAATCAAGAATAAAAGATTTCAGTGGCTGGTATCAGCGATTTCAATTCCAATGATACTACAGTAAACTCTCAGTTGTACGAACGTCGGTTTATCGAATATTTCAGAATAACGAAGTTTTAAAAAATCCCCGGCAGTATTATTATAGATTCTATGCAAAAAAGTTTCACTTAAATGAATTTCGGAACAGTCAATATTTCAGTTTAACGAACTCGCTCAGAGGACCAAGGCTTGCACTGGACTGCACTGCAAGTGCAACCGATGCCCGCCCTCATCCAACCACCGCTCCACCGGCAATGTAACGTCGCTGGCGCCCCTGGGGCAAAGCGACGGCGCGGAAAACGAATGGCAACGAGGCATGGCCTCTGAGATCGCCCGCACAAAACGAGCAAGCATGTAATCTCGGAGGCCATGAACAAAGTAACATCGCTGGTGCTTACAACGCCGCCAGAGCAAAGCGGCAATCTGTCGCACCACAAACCACATGGTGTGTGTTTCTTTCCGACCGGCTAGTCGTGGCATCGTCGTCATCTCTTTCTTTCCAGTCTCATCGGTTCCGTGTGTGCACGCAAACGACCCACGTGATGTGATTTTCATTGATATGTACAAATTCCATTTCACACATTTCTAACACTATGGATGCCATGTCTTTTGCTCCATGATTTGCACTTCAAACTTTTGACTCTGTATGCAATGTCTTACGTTGGTCTAGTGAATATTCAGTTTAGTGAACTTTCAGTTAAGGGAACTATTTCCTTCGGTCCCTTGAAGTTCACTCTAGTGAGAGTTCACTGTATTGCTCTCAAGACAAGCATGTCACCACAGCTCTCAAAGAGCGCATCGCATGAGAAGGAGAAACAGAGAAGTACACCAAGCAAAAAGAACTCGGTGCCCTTCCACTCTGTGAAGAAGGATGACCAGCGAAGCTGTGCATGTTGGCCCATTAAAGGGCCCCTGAAACGGTTCGGACAAATTTTGTAGGCGCATAGGGTACAGCTTAACTAGAACATTCGCACCACAATTTAAAGCGTTACATATTAATGGAGCTACAAGCGATTAGAAGTTACCCTCCTCCCTAGCCATGCTTTTCCTCCTCAACTAGCTCGCCGAGCGAGCGGCGCTAAGCTCCGCCTTCACTGGTACTGCGTCACGATGCGACGTCACATTGTCCACTTCAGGTTGTTTTGGAGCACGCCCCCTCCCGCGCGAGACCTCTCCGCTAGCCGCTTGGCCGTCGACCAAGAGCTATCGAAACAGCGTGCGTTGCGAGCATTCTGTCGTAGCGCCGAACGTGTCCGGTATTCCGGTACCACAGACAAGCTGGTCATTTCGGCAAATGACTGGAGGCATAAACTCAAGCGGATGAAGGAACTTCAGCGTAGACGTACGTGAGCAGCCTGATCGGTCAGCACGGTCCAGACACTTGTTGGCGCAGCGCTTAACCAGTCGAACAAAGCGCTAATATTGCTCTAACCAAGTGCAAAACATTCTAAACATTTATAAAAACAACGTGTTGATGATTACACTCCTGCGAAAAATACACACCAGCAGCAAAGAAGAATACACTTTGTTGCTGCTACTGTGTATGGTTGAGCTCTGTGCCAGCAGGTGGCTGCACCATGCAGACCATTCACATTTGCCCTTCTGCTCATCTCATGGCTCATCCCGGCACAGTCAGGCGGCCAGACCCTGTCCCCTTGCGCTTGCGTTGCCCTAATAGCGGCCTCGCCAAACGCTATTGCGTTAGTAATCTTCCGGTGTAAAGTGACGGCCACAAACGCGCAAATCATGGCTTCGATCGGATAGCGGCAGTCCGATGCGCAGCAGCCAGTTCGCTCGTATGCTGCCTTGCAGAGGGACACGATGTCGCAGCTTGACATATTGCCAGTCGCTAGGTTTGCAGTCCACAAGGTAACAAAGTCGAATCATAGTGCTCGCGAAAAGACTGAAACCGACTCTGACCGCGGAGCTCTCGTCAAAATGGAGTACGTTGTAACACAAGCAGACGACGCTTGCTGTGTGCCGGAAGTGCTTAAGTGTACTGAAAAATTGTTCTTGTGCCTTCCCTTTATGTTACTTTCTTTTTATAAAAACACATTAACTAACATTCCAACTATTACGAAGATCATTTGTTTACCATAAAGTTCGAAAAATTATCGGTCACGCGCCCTGGTGAGCCAATCGGATAGCTCGCCCCACTGACGTCATATGGGTGATTTCCGTCATATGGGTAGGGGCGGCTTAAAATTCCGCCGAGCAGCGTGCTGCGATCGGCAGCGATGTGCATTTTTAAAACCTTGTAATAAATTACGCGCTTTACGCGGAGCACTTAGATGTGTCAATTAATGATCAGAAGGACCTACTCTAACGACCCAGTATGTTTGTAGAAAATCGTCAAAATCTTTTCAGGGTCCCTTTAATGGCGAACTGCACCTCTGCCGCGGGTCTGGCCGGCATTGCACTATCTTCGGGATCGACCCACGTATGGGGAGTTTTTTGCTTGCCACACCAACACAAAAATTTACTTGGACGGTAGAGGTATACAGCGTCGCTGTAAAAAGAAAATGACGTCGGCAAAAAACAAAAAGACCCCTCTTTAATGCTAGTTCTGACACCAGAAGTGTCGCTTAGAGGCCATTTGGCATGCATTCACTTGGTCTGTGAACTTTGTCAGCCAACTGCACAAGATATGCGTAGAGCAAACACAAGCTTAACTGATGTCTAACATACTTGGATGCGAGGCAGGGAAAACAAAGGAACAAATAATTTTCTTTTCATACGTCTCCAGCATCGCTTTTAAAGCCAAAACAAAGTTTTGTTATTAACTGTGAATATTCATGAGTAGGATTGTACATCTTATTACTGCATGTTTATTCAGTGCTAGTGATATGCAAACACAACTTGTGTTTTGGCGATGATGAATTATAATATTTGTTGTGTGATCAGTTGGGTAAGCAGTCGGACAACTCTTTTGCAGGTGCTTTGCATAGTCGTCAATAGATTTGATTCCTTCACAATAAAGGTCGCCTATATGAGAAGTGCATAATTGATCTTAAGCTGGAAAATACTTTTACAGTGCACACTTTAAATAAATGGCATCAATTTGATTGTGCAATTGTTATTTGAAACAGTGCAGACAACTTCAAAAACAACTAGTTACTTTTGTGAAGTTACCTGTTGGTTCATTTTTGGGGGGCTCTGAAAATAGAAAATTGTGACAAAATGGTGACATTACTGCATGCGTGCTTTCCTGGATTAAAGCTGCTGTCGTGCGCATTTTCAAAGAATAAGACCTGCACACTGGCTCAAAGGAGCGACTCGCCTCCAGCATTGGCCTTTGTTCCAAACATGAGTGACCACTGCTTTAACATATATGCAAAATAATGTGTATAGACTATTGTACAGAGAAAATAAAAATTGTTTACCATTGGAATGTGGTATTACCCTGCAATTTGTTCTCGTGATGCAGGCTTAGTCCAGATTGAATTCGCAGTATTCCCTGCACTTGCAGATGAGGCATGTGCATGGGACTGGTATGAACCTCTTCATGAAATAAGCTGTAGACTGGCATTGTCGATCGATTACCACTCTGGTGCTTGCTTCACCTCTCAACCGTCTACAGAGTACCACTTTGTTTTCCTTTTGTTTACATATCTGCTTCTTTTTATTTTTTTCACAGGGAGAAGGACATTGATGAAGTCCTTCAAATGCACACAGTGTACACAAATGTCACCAAGGGCCAGGCTGCCAAGAAGGAGGACCTTGTGAGGTGTTTTGGTTCAGAAGACGAGACCGAGATCTGCAAAGAGGTAATGAATCTTGTTGCTGCAGATGCTGTCACTGGCCAATGAAATGTGCAGAGTAGCTTGGTAATGTTCTGTCCTCGGTGTAGCACTACCTTATCGCAAACAAAAACAACTCTTGTTAGGGAAAATTAGGTTCCTCTGTCAGGCTTTTGAAAAAGCGGGAAATGGAAAGGTGCCATGCTTTACTAGCTTGTAAATGTTAAAGTCCAAACCGCTGTCTATATTGCTTGCTGGAAATGACCATAATCCAGAACACAGTGACTCTGGCACCTGGGCGCGACCTCTGGGATTAAGCTGCTCCTGCGGTGCAGTGAAAGTCTTGGAGGCCATGTTCTAGAATCTGTGTCGTATACATTAACTACCAGGTACAGTACCAACATTGTCTGCGTATGTGCTATTTAAGGGCTAGCTGCAATAAAATTTTGGAGTGTGTAAAAATGCCTAGTTTCTGAAAGTCTGCATCACAATACAAAGCAAGAAAGCTTATGCACATGCTCAATCAAAAGCAGGGTATCTGAGGTTGCGGAGGACGTTGCCATCGCTTTGGCTGTTGCTTCTCCCAAATGTAGATACATTATTGGTGACTCTCTAACGGCTGTACGAAATCACGCCGGAGGATGGATGTAAGTTGAGGTTGCAAGAATTCTAAACAGTAAAGCCAAACTCATATCATCTGAGGAATTTCACGGCAAGGCAATCACAGCCACCCTCAACCTTAATGAGTCTGCCCATCGTGTTGTGCGAGCACTCATTAACCCTGCCCGATTAGGAGGGGGGGCTCTGACTGAGGAGGAGGTGGAACGGAAGGATAGGGGTAGACTCTTCTTATTCAGTGACATTACCCAATTCTATAGAAACTCGAGATGTATATGTCCACCTCCTAGCCCAAAATCGGACAGGTCTCAGGCAGTTGACTGTAGGCGCCTTCAAACCGAAACTTACACGAACCCGGTACATCTTAACCGCATATTTCCAGAATTATACCATGTTGCCAAATGTAAATTATGTGAAGATAGGGGAGCCACCCTAGAGCATATACTCTGAGGTTGTGAAATAGTTCAGAGAAGAATTGCAGTCCCCCCGGATGAACTAGAGACATGAAGGAGAGCACCACTGACTTGCTCAGGTCTTCAAGACCAACTTAGGGCCATCCAGCAAGCCCATGATGCTACTGAGAGACAGGGTCTCTCTGTTGCCCCCTGCACAGCCTAGACCCAGGCAATCAATATGCAGGATACTTAATAAAGTTTTCACACACACAAGTAGCTTCCATGCAGTATTTTACATTTGAAGTATCAGTGGATGTGTTATGAAAAGCTTGTAAAAGTAGATGTTTTCCACACCAAAACTGAAAAAAAGAAAAATGCTGCCATTACTACTTTCCAGAAGTGATGCACAACCCAGAGCAACCAACTCCTTGGAATGATATAGGAGAGTGGGTACCACCCACGCCGCGCTGAGAACTCTCATAGGCAATATGCTTGTGCTTACGTCCTATACACTAACCACAAAGTGGAAGTGTCTTCTGCTTAGGCATCTAATGAGAAAATTAGACAATAACCAGCCCTGCAACATTGCCAAGATTGCTTTGCTAGTATGTACCGTATTTACACGATTGTAAGTCGACTCGAATGTAAGTCGACCCCCCCCCATATCGCGTGACCGAAAAAAATAAATAAGATAGCATACCTGAGGGCGCATTCGATAACAAAAATTTATTAGTAGCTGACATGGTCACTGGACTACTCGTCTTCACTAGTGCTGCCATCGTCATCGTTGCTGCGGTCCCACAGCGCGTCGTGGTCCAGCGAAATTTCAAATTTGGCAAACGACCGCACCAGGACATCTTGCAGAACTGCAGCCCACGCCAAATGCACCCAACCACACGCAGCCGTCAGGGAGGCTCTTTTGACAGGTCCGGTTGGCGTAATTTCGCAGTCTTCTGCCGCCAGCCACTCGTTGTACTCACGGCGGAGCAGAATCTTAAAATTAAGGCGAAGGTCCGGGCTTGTTTCATGACCACGTCGCACTTCACTGGCAGGGACCGATCACGCATTTCAGCGACGTACGCCGCAAGCTTAGCCTACAGCTCCAGAAAGCGTCCAGACTTTGGCACGTGGGAAATTTCTCACTTGTTGTCACAGGTGAAAATCTCGCTTCGCTGTAGTCGCCACTCTCGCACCACCCGTTTAGAAACATCGAAATTGCGGCCCGCTGTGCAGTGGTTTGTTTCTTCGGCGTAAAGGATGGCAGCCCTCTTGAACGCTGCTGTGAACGAGTGCCGAACGATTAGTGGGCCTGGAGCACTCATGACGACTGGGGAAGCATAGAAGTAGCACATAGCCGGCAGTCAAGTGGAACGCGTCAAACCAATACCATGCCAATACCAATGCCTTCAAACAGAGAAACCAGCGAGCGGTGTCTGCTCTTCCATGAACTACCGGTACTCCCCGCAAGCGCCGCCGTTCTGAGGGTGCCGCCGCAAACTGGAACAGCGGCGCTTCCATCAACTATCGACGCCCCCCCAGCCATGAGTGTTGCATGCACTGTAAAACTCTCAAAAATGTTGAAAAACCCTTCCGAAAGCGAACAAACACGCGGGATAGCGAAAAGATATGGGTAGGGCCATAGAGCAAACATAAAATTCTAACTACGTTGTAGCTCCCGCTGGTATCGCTTTTTTTGGCGGGGCCATGTTTCGGTTTCGATTGTAAGTCGACCCCCCCAACTTCAGACTTTCAAATTTAAAAAAAGGGGTCGACTTACAATCGTGTAAATACGGTACTGCTCATTTGATAGGTGCAGCATCAAGAGACAGGAAGGCAGCGGTGTGGATTAGAGAGCAAACGGGGGTAATCAATATTCTAATTGACATTAAAGGTGAAAAAATGGAGTTGGGCAAGACATGGAATGCTCGGGGCAGGTAATCAGTGGTCTATTAGAGTTACAGAATGGGTGCCAAGAGAAGGGAAGTACAGTCTGTGATAGCAATTATAGATGGTGTGCTGAAATTAGGTTTGCAGGCATCAGGTGATGTCAATTGGCGCAAGACGGGAGTAATTGATCACTGGGAGAGGCCTTTACCCTTCAGTGGAAATAAATGTTGACTGCCCGTTTATAACCAATTTAGCTGGAGTGAAATATTGTCGCAATTGACTTTTGACCCTTGCCAATCAATCCGTGTCCAGATCCTGGCCAAAGGTGAGCTGCAGGTGTCGGAGAAGGAGCGACACTGCCAGCTGGAGTCGAACTACCGGGACATTGCCACCGTGGTGGCCGACATGTGCATCAACCCGGAGACCAAGAGGCCCTACCCCGTCACCATTATCGAGAAGTCCATGAAGGAGGCGCACTTCTCGGTGCGGCCCAACAAGAGCACCAAGCAGCAGGTGGGTGGCACTTCCCAGATGGGCATGTACGTCGGGTTTCTTTGTGAAAGCAAACACACGAACATGTGGCCTGTGCTTTGCGACGGCTGCCTTGAGTGCCAGCAAATGGCAGCAGGAGCAGGCACGTCCGCTTGTGGTGTCAGCTATTCGTGGCTGGAATAACCAGGCAGGGCCAACGAAAAAGCGTGTGCTAGACCTTGCCCCTGCTCGCCAACATAGTTGCGCAAAAGGTGGGGGCTTGCAGTGCAGCATCTGCTGCTAGCAAACCCCGCCCTTTTCTCGACCATCTCTAGGGTGCTCTGGCATGCACCCTAAAGTCAGCAGAACTTTTTGTAAGCTTTGTGCTTTTTTTTTTCCACTTTAGGGCACAGCTCTTAGGCACCCGTTTCTGCGTTGAGCATTGGTGTCTCTCGCAACCAAGTGAAAGAGCGCAGCAAAGAATGAAAGAGCATATGCGGAGCACAGCAGGAGATGAAAAACGCCGATAGTGAATAGAGTGCGAGGAGGAAAGCGGAGGTGGAGTGTGCAGCGAAGCCACGAGGAGAAAAGCAGGGGAGGATACCGTGGCAAAATGGTGAGGAGGAAGGGTAGCGTCACACGAGACATGCTCCATGGTGGAGACCCACTCTGCATGCACTACTTCACATATGCCGCCTCTGCTAGAGAATGCGCTCCACGCGCATTTTGGTTTTCTTTCTTTCTGAACAATGAGCGACGCAATCGGTGGAAGTGGTTCGTCTACCGCTGCTGCCATACAAGCTGCACAAGCAGAGGCTCAGCGCCGCCGGCGATGGTATCCTGCCGTTCAGATTCAAATTCATTGCCTTAATATAAAGGGAAGTTAAGACATCTGAGCAGGTGAACTCAAGTTTCACATTATGGAGTGTCATAATCATCGGTGAATTTTTTTGCTTACCAATTTTGGCCAATTTCTGTAAAAAGAAATTATGGGCTAAATCAAAATTATTCTTTCTAGCTTCTTAGAGTCACTATAATTTAATTTTGTGTCTTATATGCAACAATTGTCATTAAAATCGGTTCAGAGATGACCTCATAAAAGCATTTCTGCATTTTAAATGTATTTGAATAGGTGGCATTGGAGCTGGGCACGAGCTAAAGCTTCCTCTTGGACACTCGATGCTCAACAAAAAGTCAATTGTAGCATTTCTGATAAGCTATGGAGAGGGCTTTCTTTTGGGTAGTTCAGCAAAACAATTATTAGTTAACTACCATTGTAATTATTTACTACTAATTGTTTTTTGTTTTTGCAAATGTACTCTCCACATTCCTACTAAAACATTCCATACGCCATTCCAATAACTCTGCATGATTTTCATGGAATTCCTCCTATTCTTCATGGATTCCATATATATATTTTGTGCAATTTCCATAAGAATAGTATATTGAAAACAAATGAATTGTTGGAATGCATACGGAATGTTTTAGTAGGAATGGCCAGAAATTGACAAGAACAAGTTGTTTTAATTTTCTTTGATGTGGAATGGTGCTTGGCCTTTCTGGGGTTAATTCAGTACAACAAGACTGACCTTTTTCATGCACTTCAGCTAGCATGCAGTGCATTCCGTTTGTCTGTGGACAAGCAGCAACATAGCATTACGCCAGAAGCACAGCCTTCAAGGTTATACGTAGTGCTACACATTGTTACCACAGCGAAAAGTCGCAAATCTTGAAGGCTACGAAAAACTTGGCACGCATGCAAAACCTTTTTATTCCTATGAAGTTGAACAGTACTTGCTAGTACTTATTAATGAAAGTGTAATGCCTGCATATCGCTTACAAACCCAGCTGCTTTGGCAGTTCACAAACTGTGGCACCAATGTGATACTTCCCACATTTATTTTTACCTCCTTTCAGTGTCAGTTTTTATTAATTTAGGAAAACCATCACACTGGGGTTGGATGCTTCTTACTTGTAGACTTTAACACTCGCAGAATGTTAACATTTTAAGGTCTTTGATTTTTTTTTATTTACCTGGTAGCCCAGAGAGTTTATATTGCCAGCATTCGTCGGTGTGTGGGGGAGATTGTATATAAATGATGCTAGAGTGTTTCTCATTTGCACAGTAAACTATTATTGCATTAATAAATTCAAGTTTTTCACTTGTTTTGGCCACTGGAATATTGTTGATGCAAGTATGGAACAAGCTTCAACAGTGCTGCTATGAAGAGCACCGATCAATCAAAAAAATATAATAAAGTAGGAAGAAGGATGAATTGCTATGAACACGGTGAGTGCGTACAAGCGTGGTTAGGCACTTCAAAGATGTGAAGTAAAGCTTTCACCAAAGCCTCCCAATGAGCAGGAGCACTGTATTGTTTGGTAGCACACAGGGGCCACCTTTACTGGCCATTTTCCTCTAACCTTTGTAGGGGGTATCATTCTCTGGACATTTCCAATGTTGTCACAAGTTCAAGCAGCCATGTGCAATGTTACGAATTCGACTCCCGACCGCCGCGACCATATTCTGTTAGGGGCATAATGAAAAAACTTGTGTGTCATGCTTTAAGCATACAGCAAGGCACATCAGGTGGTTGAATGCAGTCCATACACACAGTTCAGTGTCTCTCGTAGTGTCTGCCGTGCCTTGCTTTTGGAAATGAAACTGAATAATTGAATTTAATGCTGTGTTTTGATGTCCAATGCAGGCACTGGAAGCAATCCGTCAGCTGAAAGATGTCATACCCCTGCAACGGTCGCAGATGAAGCTGCGCGTTGTGGTGCCCCAGGGCAAGGCCGTGCGGTCACGGCTGGAGGCGCTCGCGTCCTCTGTCGAGATGTCCACCGTTCTTGGTGACACGGGCACCCTCGAGATGGTCTGTGCACTAGTGACCTTTGTTGTCATGTCTAGCATGCGCGGTCTTTCAGCGGCGAAGCATGCTTTTTACATGCCCGGGAATCTTTCATACCTGCTGACAAATGACAGCATGTAAGACCAACGGTGTGACCAGAAGATTCACTCATCCTCACTCTTTGCGGTCAGTGGCATCCGTGTAAATTTACACGCATATGTCGGCCTGAAATATCGTTTAACCTAGATTGTTCGCAGACTACTCAGACCGCCAAAAGAGAGGAAAGAAAAACACACATCTAAAATACAATTCCTGACAAATTTATTTGCCCTGTCAAAGTTGCAGCCCTGGTCACTACTTCAGTAATACTGGGCCTGTGTTGGCATTGGTAGAGCAAAGGCTTTAATGCGAAGCATTCTACTCCTGTCAAGCCAATGTTTGTAGTGGTACATCATGCATCATAGGCTGCGAATAATGAATGCCTTCTTCAGGAAGCACAGTAACATGAAGCAGACCTGGAAAAGCACTAATGGAGAAACAAGAAATGAAATAGATTTCATACTCTCTGCCAATCCCAGCATAGTGCAGGATGTAGAAATGTTCGGTAGGTTAAAGTGCAGTGATCATAGGTTAGTGAGGGCTAGGATTCACCTCAGTTTAAAGAGAGAAAGGATAAAATTGGTCAAGAAGAAACAGGCCAACCTAGACACAGTAAGCGTGAAAGCAGACCTAGTTCAGGTTGGCACTTTCAAAGAAATTTGCAGCCTTAGAACAGGGAGATGAAGATGACATAAAGGCAATGAATGAAACCATAACTAGGCTGGCTTCAGAAGCAGCAATTGAAGTGGGAGGTAAGGCCCCAAGGCAACCAGTAGGTAAGCTCTCCCAAGTAACAAAGGACCTAATAAGAAATCGCAAAGAATGAAAGTGTCGAACTCAATATATCAGATAGAATTCGCGAACTGTCAGAACTAATCAACAAAGACAAAATAAGGAATATTCGAAATTATAATGCGAGGAAGACTGACAAAGCAGTAAAAAATGGACACAGCCTGGAAACAGTGAGAAGGAAACTAGGCACCGGACAAACCAAGATGTGTGCACTGAAAGATAAGCAGGGTAATATCGTCAGCAATTTCGAAAATATAGCAAAAGCAGCAGAAGAATTTTATACTGACCTGTACAGCACCCAGAGCAGCCACGCTATCTTCATTCAGAGTAGTAATGAACAGGATACAGAGGCTTCTTCTGTAGTTAGTGATGAAGTTAGAAGGGCCTTTCAAGACATGAAATGGGGAAAAGCGGCAGGAGAAGATGGAATAACAGTCTATTTAATTATAAAATGATGAGATATTATGCTTGAAAAGCTTGCGGCCATTTATATGCAATGCTTCGCGACTTCAAGTCGCGAAGCATTGCTTCAAGAGCTGGAAGAATGCCAGTCTTATACTAATTCATAAGAAGAGAGATGTTACATACTTGAAGAATTATAGGCCCATTAGCTTGCTTTCAGTTTTGTATAAAATATTCACCAAGATAATTTCCTATAAAATCAGGGCAACACTTCTCAACCAAGAGAATAGGCTGGCTTCAGGAATAGATATTCTAATGGATCACATTGATGTCATCAACCAGGTAATTGAGAAATCTGTCGAGTACAATGAACCTCTCTATATGGCTTTTATAAATTACGAAAAGGCATTTGGTTCAGTAGAGATACCAGCAGGCATAGAGGCATTGCGTAATCTAGGAGTACAGGAGACATATGTGAATATCTTACAAAATATCTACAGATTCCACAGCTACCTTGGTTCTCCGCAAGAAAAGTAGAAAGTTACCATATTTACGCGCATAATGATCACACTTTCTTGTCAAAAAAATGGACGCGAATTCAGAGGCGTGATCATTATACGGGTTAAATTTTCTGCAAAAATTAATTTCTTTTTCATCCCGCATTTGCTGCGAGATGACAAGTCAACAAACAGGTGGCTGCCGCTGTAACAGTGCGGGACACCAAAACAAAAATGGCGACCGTCGAAGCAAACCGAACGCGCCAAACACAATTTTTTCTTCTTCTCAAGAGTACATTACGTGCATTGAAACAGTTTTTTCCGTATCAGTAATGAATAATATCGGCAAGTTTATGGCAATAACATAGCCATGTCCACTTTGAGGGGACAGAAACAGAGATGGGCGCACTTAGCTGCCAGTGACATAGAAACACATGGCAGGCATGCTGCAAAAACTACTGCATTTGTCTTCAGTACTATCCTAATACGGCACGTGTCCACTAAGGGTGGGCCAATATCTTAGCTGTGTTACAAGTGTCGGTGTATGAATAGGGTACACTTCTAACGTATCAGTGTAAATGTGGCTACTATCGTTGCCGCTCGCGATTTTTTGAGTGCAGACGAGAGGAATCGAAAGGCACCTTTTTTGTTGTTGACCACAACCATGATAAGGCCTACAAATAGTAAAGCTAAGGCAAGTTTGGTTGTAGCTTTTTTTTTCATGGAAGTGCAGAAAGTGATGAAAGGAATGAATTGAGATGTCTGCTTAAGAATGTTTGGTGCGTGCAGACCACTTGGTGCAGATCACTGCTGAAAGTTTGGGGTGCGATCATTATACGGGAAAGAAAGAAAATGAATTTTGACAACAAAATTCAGGGGTGTCATCATTACGCGAGTGCGATCATTATGCAAGTAAATACGGTACCTCTCAAGAATGGGGTCAGACAAGGAGACACAATCTCTCCAATGCTCAGAATGTTGCATGCTTAGAAGTATTCAAGCTATTAGACTGGGATGACTTAGGAGTGAGGATGAATGGTGAATATCTCGGCAACCTTTGGTTCACAGATGATATTGTCCTGTTTAGCAACACTGGAAACTAATTACAGTTGAACCTTGCAATAACAAAATCAGAGGGGAATGCGGAAGAATTCGCTTTCACAAGAAGTTCTTGGTAACGAAATGAGATGGCACAGATAGGCAAAGTGCCTCAAGCAGCCAGTTGCGTGGCAATTTTACGTGCATTTGCAGGCTTCTTTCGTGCCTAGAAAACCGCTTTTATGTAGCACATACTGAGCAACAGAAAGCTGTATCTGGAGTTTTTCATGTCACTCTGCAGTTCTCTCATCGACACTTTTAATCTACTTATAATATTTGAGAAGTTGATTAATTAGGACTAAATATATAATTACGTAGAATGAAAATAATAATCTGAGTATCTCCAAGTGATGGCAAACAACGTTAGCTTTGTTCTGTCCAGGTACGTGGCATTAGCATATTTTTAAACTCCGACTAAAGTTAGCTAGCACACCCTGTAGAACCACATCGCCGAGAGTACAAAGTGTGCCGCATGCGTTGATCAGCAGCTGTAGTGCTGCCGTGGAGCAGTATTCTCGGTCACTTGCTTTTCAAGATGCGATCACTTTTGCGATATTTCACATAACTTGGCACCTGATGCAGAGCAACAGCATCCACGCCATGCTGATGCATCGATTGCTGAGCACGAACATGATCGTATCTCGTATAACCGAAGGCAGTCTAGATTATGGCCCCTTCATGCGAATCTATGTCTGGCACACGATGCCTGTGGTGTGGCACCGAAACCTGCATTCCTGAAACAAGGGATGTGTATTCCTGGACAGTCACTCAATCACGGCCCGATGCGTGGCACTCCACGCTGTGACCGCCATCTCAAGAGCCATTAGCAATTGCACATCAGTGGGGTGTGGATTTCCTTGTTCTTGCTGCGTTTTTTTCATCGAGACACACATTAAGCACTGCACTAAGTGTGCAAAAACCGTCGTCACGCGTCGGTAGCAACATGCGTGCCGCTTCAAACAGGCGATCAACAAACAAGATGGCAGCCATGATGCATTTCGAGCTCAAGCAGCCACTTCCGGTGCTTGGTTGTTTTTGTAAACGAAAATGGCTGCACCCACGCAAGTGTAATTTGGTGGTATTTTACACAATTTTAGTGCAAAGCAATTGCATTGGAGCACAGTTTGCAGTCTGCTAGCCTTGCGCAAGCAGGTAATATGTGGAGTTACGTTCTGGCAAATTTCGTTGATGCGGAATTGTAGCTCGGCAACATTTCGTTGTTGAGAAGTACGAAATGTATTGACTCCTATGGGCATTCACCGGGGATATGAAAATATTCCGTTGTCGTGGGATTTCATTATTGCGGGTTTCGACTGTACAACGAATGAGTGCAGGTGACATCATCTTGTTCAGCAATGCTGTGGACTCATGACAATGAATGATTGAGAACATTAATCGAGAGAGTGGAAGAGTGGGGTTTAAGATAAGTATGCTGATGACAAAAGTAATGTTCGACAGCCTGGCAAGGGAATGAGAATCCAGAATCGCCAGACAGCTCTAGAATCTGTACAGGAGTACATTTATCTAGGTCAATTATTTACAGGGACCCTGATCATGAGAAGGAATGTTATAGAAGAATAAAAAGGGGTTGGAGCGCATGTGGTAGGCATTACCAAACCTTACCACTGTCATTGAAAAGAAAAGTGTACAGTCATTGCATTTTACCAGTGCTAACATATGGGGTAGAAACTTGGAGGTTAACAAAGAAGCTCGAGAGCAAGTTAAGGACTGCACAAATAGCGATGGAACGGAAAATGTTAGGCGTATCATTAACAGACTGGAAGAGAGTGTTGTGGATTAGGCAGCAAATGGGGATAGCTGATATTGAGAGAAAAAAAATGGAGCTGGGCAGGCCATGTAATGCGTCGGATAGATAACTGGTGTACTGTTAGATTTACAGAATGTGTGCAGGATGGGTACAGTCGAGGACGGCAGAAAATTAGGTGGGCGATGAAATCGGGAAATTTGCAGGCGCAAGATGGAATCGGCTAGCGCAAAACAGGGATAATTGGTGATCGCAGGAAGCGGCCTTCGTCGTGCAGTGGACATGAAAATAGATTGATGATGGTGATGTCGCAGTGTATCTCTGTTTTTGTAGGTCAACGAGCAGACAACCGTCAGGATTTGCAGTCGGGATGGGAAGTAGCTGAGGCTGTGGTTAGCGGCCATGAAGGGGTACGACAGAGGACAGCCAGCCGGGCACGTGCAGTGTGAACTTATTGCGCATGTGCGACGCATTCTGCGAGTGTCTGCTCTTATGACACACCTCTTCGTCCACTTTCGTATTAGCTGGAGCAAGAGAGACGCTAACGAGCTCCACTAGCTGAGACTTGGCTCATGTTCGAAATCGTGATCGCCTGCAGCGCTCTCTGTGACAATGCGCTATGCTCTTTTATAAGGTGCTGCGTGTAATGTCATTTCTGTCGCCGAATGATGCAAACTCACATCTGACAGTTTATTCTTGTCCAGAGCCATCTTAACGAGGTACAACACTCGTTAGGTAGCTGCTGTGTGCTGCGATTGTAGTCTCCAGTGAGCACGATTGAATGGCACGTCCCCTCAACTCCTTCATAGGCCTCCCTCTAGCGAGGTTCATCTTGGGTAGCGATCCGCAGCAGCCACGCTTCTGAACGCTCGTGTCATCTGGCCCCCCAGCAGATGCAACCCCCTCCACATTTGCCTTTGCGACTTAGAAGGCACGCACCTCAGGGATGTGCGACACTTGGCTGCTGAAGGCACACGGCGCCACAGCTGATCCTGCGATCCCACCAACTACTCTCCTCTCATAGCAATGCATGCACAGCGCATCCAGCAACCGTTGTTTGTGTCTCGAGGCTGCCTCGCCGGGAAGTCGATTTGGACGATTGGGACTTGTAGAGCCACTCTCTTTAAAACAAAAATGCTTCAAGTTACGTAGACATCAACTACAGTTTGGTCTGCCACTAAATTTTTTTAATGCCAATTAGCACTACATTGCAGGAGAAAAGGTGGGCATTCCATAGTGAACATAAAGAGTGATAAGTAATTCTACACCTATGCAGCAGTTTTATTTGCAAATGAAAATGGGAGTGTTGACTACGGTGTGAACTGTGTGTGGCAGCATCTAGCTGTTCTTTCTTTTTTTTTTACATTCAGCTTTGTGCAAAGCACATTGCCATGCATACAAAGAGACACTGTTTATAATAAACACTTTTTAAAATGAAGCCTAAAAAGAAAATAAAACATTGTAATAAAACATTGCAAATGACAGTCCAAGAACAAGTTCTACTCAAGCATCTGACTTCTGGCACATGTGTTGGCCGTACAGGTGTTCCTCACGGACCCAGGCAACTTCCGGCAAGTGGACGAGCTTGTGAGCAAGGAGAGCAAAGGTCGTGGTCAGGTGGAGGTCATCAGCCTCAAGGAGATCCAGGAAGGAGATGAGCTGCTCGAGTGATCACCTCGCCATCTCGTCGGCCACAGCCTTTGGATTGCGTGTCCATCAGGAATGTCCTCACTATATGCCCTTCTATATGCGTAACCACGACTGCAGTGTTGAAAGACGCGACACCCGGTGTTGCTGCTGAGGTGGTAGAGTGGAAGGTGCATATAATGGTGGAATGTAGAAGCCGAATGATGTTGCGTGTTGGTTGTATTCGATTTTGTTCTTTGGTACTGATTCCCGTAAAAGGACTTGCTCACGAGGGGGTTGCTTGCTTTGTTATAGCTGTTCTGATGGGACATGCCAACAATGCGCATAAATCTGCTATAAAGGTGGTTACGGTGAAGTGTGTAAATGCTGCTTCATCATGTTTTGTCATGCTGCACTCTAGAGGAAAATAATAAACTTCGTACAGGTCAGTAACGTGTCTGCCTCTCTCCGTGTCCCCAGTCCTCACTCATATAGGTATGGAAGTGCTGCGCTATCTTGCACCAAACCGTCAAGCTGTGCCAACCTGCTCCAAAACACTCATTTAGGATGAAGTTGCCAAATTTATCAGAATGTGCTTGTTCAGTGGCAACCACACAGCCCACAGACACGCGTTGGATAGCGCTTAATCCTTCAATCCAAGCCTAAATAATCCATTTCATTGTCAGTGTCTTTGAAGTGTGGGTGCATTTGGTGTCATAATTGTAACTAGGCCGCAAGAAAATGAAAACTGTTTTGTGCTATACAATGCATTACGAATGTTTTATAAGTGTTATGCGTTTGGGTATATGCAGACCAGCTAAAGATGTGAACTGGCACTCATTTGATCGGCTGGTCAGGAAGGAAAGCCACACTGAATGAATAAGGTCATGCAGTTTCCTCTGTGTGTAGTGCACCAGTTTCTTTATACATTTTAACACTATATTGCGCCCTATTGGTACATATGCATCGATTAATGCGCGAGTGCCGTGCATGTGACGTTGTATATCCATTTCACACGTGCACCACATGCGCTTGCCAGGATGATAGTGTGACAGGGCAACAAGTGATAGGCTTGCTACCATGAAACATCTTGGTCGCAAATATCCAATGGCAAGCGCAAACGTCACTCAAGTTCGTCACGTACCTGCTTTATTGCACTTGGGCTACACTGTTTTCTGCCAGGCCACACAACACAAAATCAGGTGCTTGGTGTCGTGCAACGCAAGCCAAGGATGTAAGGTTTCATATTTGGTCAACCTTAGTGGCCAAATTGTGGTCGTAATTAAACGTTCAGCGAAACCGCAAACTTCCAAAATTGCATTCGCGGCAACGATGTTCACGACCCGACTAGCACAGGTAGAGCCCAAAAATTTTAGTAAACCATCGTTCGGCGCACAAAATATCGGTTGCCATTTTGCACGGGGTTGATGGCATCTGTGGTGGAACCGCCACAGCTGCCACTTTTGACAGGGTACAGAAAAAAAGAAAAACACTGGAGACTTTGGCGGAACACTGTTTGAATCAATTTTTGTCCACAGATGCGCACATGCAATGTCCTCCTGTGACCTTCCTCTTTTCTTCGTCCGAGGCGGTGCAGACCTCAGTCATCATCACATTTGTCTTCACTTCCTGAAACAATGTACTCTCGATATCTGAACCATCATTGTCGGAAGAAAACGACAAAGGAATGCCTCTTTTGCCGGCGATCCACGCATAGCCTCTGTCAGACGCCATTTTGAAAACATCACTTGCGACACGAAAAACATGCTTCAGCTTTAGAAGAAAGAAATCACTGCACACATTCTGCCATCTGCTGACCAAAAGGCCACTTAAGCCATAGACGAGTGTCTCTTGCTCAGAACACACAAGGGGAAAACAAATATCGCAAGGATGAACCGTACTCACGCTAAACGCTTTGGGGATGCGAGGGGTTGGACGAGCAGGGCTTGTCCAAAATGGTTAAGGGGTTAAACCTCGTCATCTGTTGCTTATCATTCGAATAGGTGGTGCACGAATCTAGGCCCCAGCGATAGCTCTCGTGGCGTGCCTTGTAGTCGGATCATGGTTTTGGCACGTAAAACCCCAGAATGCAATATTTTAGCAATGGCTCTCTCGGAGTAACAGGTACTGATCTCAAAGGCCGTGCTTTTGCTAACTGCATGTAGCAGAAGCCACTGCGGAGTTGGAAGCATGTCATAGATACCCTGTTTTACGCACTGCCTGTTGGTGCTTTAGTGTGTGGAAGCTGACGATCACATGCACACAACAAAACAAAGGTGCTCGGATGAAGTGAAGCTCATTTATTAGTCTAGAAATGCTTTCAATAAATACATGGTCTGCAGATTACAGCGAGTTACAACATGCAGCCACTGTCTGCAGTTTATGCACTGTGTGGCTAATTATACGTACATCACAGCATGAACTAACTGGCCAGAGAGGCCAAGTCGGTAATTGAATTTCTGAAAACTCATTTCTTGACACAGTGCAGCCAATGACGGCTGTCAAATTGTCCACTTCTAAACGTGTGTGGATCAGTATATTTGCTTTTATGAAACCACCTCTTCCGTGAAATAGCTTCTTTGTGCAGAAAGTGTTTGCATTCACTTCTGTAACGTCAAATCTGCAGAAATGCTGCATAATGTTAGTAAAGGGTAGGTTTTTAAGTGTTTTAGTGTAGCACATACTATGTGGCCCTCCAAAACAGATTGCGACCGAAGTCAAAAATGATCTTGTGGTGTGTGTGATAGCTCAAACTACCTGCAGCTCTCTCAAAAGAAGTCCACTTTATTGTTAGCATAAACAGTAATGCTTTGTGTACGATTAGATCAATGTGGTTGTCGTCCATGATGGCACAGATTCTTCTGGCTGTGTGCAAGCACAAGGTTAAAGGAGTGCTGACATTTTCAAAGTACTAAAACTTCTTGCACGTAAAAGATGGGTACTTAGCAAGGTTGTATATTAATGTGACATTAAAGCTAATCTCGAAATACCGTACCTGGCATCGTCATTATCGCGACGTCATGATGCAGAGCAAAATTTGCTGATGTCATGTAGCGATAAAGCTGTGTGTGATGGCATTGATCACAAAAAGATGTCATGCAAATCCTACGCACATGTTGGGAATCTATGTGAAACGAAGCTTTAATGAAACGGGTAATTAAATGCTATAAAATTAACGTCAATGTGCACAGATGTGCTTGCTTTCATCCTATGCAACGTGTGTTTTCATTGGTAAGGTAAAAAGTTGGTAAAAAGTTGGGTTGGCGGGTCATCCTGAATATGCTTACATGCTTATTTAGACTTGCGCTGTAAGCAGGTTCAGGACGTAGTCTCATTCTGTTTGTGCTTATGCACCACAAAGGTCACAACTTCAATCTCGCGCGATTCTTATGTCTGTGCACTGCACCTCTCACAATCTGTGCAAAAACTCAAATGCCAAATCAGCTGGATGCACAGTGTGACATGTAACTGCACTGATGTCGCAAGGACGAAGGCAATGTATGATGCATGTCCAGTGAAAAATGGTGATGACAGGTGTGTGCACAGAGATGCACAACACACATCTAGCCTCCTTTAAGGATTCTGTACCTTTGGTGTCACAGTGGCACATACCCATTCTTATGGATTAGCCAAGAATAGGCACACACCCTCAGGTGCATACTGAATGGCTAGCTAAAATAAAATCAAGTAAATCAAAGGATCCCATTGAATAATGCAATTATTACATTAAGGGGTCGGTTTGTTTGAGATGCCTCTGAAATGACATTATATGTTCAGTTTTTTATGTAGGAATTCACTTTTCTATTGTGCAGAACAGAGGTTACAGGCACCACTTTGTCGGTGCCAATCAGCGTACAGGGCTTGTGTACGCTTGTTTGCTGGTACTTGCATTCAGCACACATATAACCTTCACGTACCATGTGTCCCACGTAAAAAGGTGTAAGCAACTCGTCATGCGGCACTTTTTTCCCGTTTTCTTACTCGCAGTATTACCCGCCGTGGTTGCTCAGTGGCTATGGTGTTCGGCTGCTGAGCACAAGGTCGCAGGATCGAATCCCGGCCACGGCGGCCTCATTTCGATGGGGGCGAAATGCGAAAACTCCCGTGTACTTTGCGCTTACTTGGTGAACGTTAAAGAACCCCAGGTGGTCAAAATTTCCGGAGTCCCCCGCTATGGCGTGCCTCATAATCAGAAAGTGGTTTTGGCGTGTAAAACCCCATAATTTAATATTTTTTTTTTACTCATGGTATTAAGTACAACACGATGGGACGCTGAACTTAAGCGTAATGTCCCTGATGTCTACACTTGTTAGATAAGGGACAAAGGATATGCAAACCCATTGCTGCAGTATGTGAATCATGCAAGCTGCATGCATCGGTCTTATGTCCTTTTTAAAACAAAGCTTTCTTTGCCTCTTCCTTCGACTTTCCCACTACTGCTGCTGCTGTCTGGCACACTGCGTCGGGAGGTGGTTCAGAGCGTGTGCATACATTAGGAGTGCTGCAGAGAGGAAAGGCGACGTGAGAAACTCGTTTGGACCTTTGCACCATGTCGAATGTGCACAATCCCCTCTGAAGCTCCCTGGCCATTGCCACATTAGCGTCTTGACAGCTGTAATTAGCCATGACTCCCGCGAAGGCATTGCAGAAATTGCAGTGCTTACCTTCCTCCTAACGTGCGAGTCCAGAGAGAAGCTAGATAGAATAATAGGGAGGGGGGGTGAGAGGAGCCAGAGAATGGGTAGAAGCAACGCAGTCACATAAACGAGTGAATAACACCTTGCCACTCTTCGCTCGCAGTTCCCACACAAGTGGTGAGAGGGGGGATAGGGAAAAGGTGATGTAGAAGGCAAGAAAACGCTACTACTAGACACAACGGTGGTTGCGAGAAAATGGGATAAATTTAATTTCGAGGCTCGGTACAGTGCATTCCTGCTATTTCTGAAAAATAAACACTGTGTAAATACATCGAGCGGACAACTTACGCAGGGCATGCAGAAGCAAAGCTGCATTAAAGTGCACCGTAGGGTCTAGACAACAATACAGAAGTGGTTGCACATCAAATCAACACTTCTGTGCCCACCACGGTAGCTTTGTGGCTATGGCATTGCTCCAGGTTGCGAGTTTGATCCCGATCGTTGCAGCCGCATTTCAACGGGAGCAGAAAAAAAGAAATGTGTGTGCACTTAGATTTAGGGATACGTTAAAGAGCACTACGGTGTCAAAATTATTCCAAAGTCCACCATTACGGTGTGCCTCATAATCTGACTGTGGTTTTGCCACGCACAGTTCCATAATTCAACTAAAGTTTAATACTTCTGCCACGATTCAATGTGCCATATGGGGCAATGACAATGCTTAACCCTCTCAGAGGTTACTAAATATGGCACACAACAAAGCCTCAAGCAAACACATCTTCCTGTGTGTTCTGTGTACTAAGCAGACAAACAGCAGTGGTGCATACAAGGTAACGTTTAACGTAAACTCACAACTCTCGTGTTAGACTAAATGTTTAAGCTTTTGCCGTGAACATCACTGTTAATTATCGTCAATCGAATCAAACAGCACAGAAAGCTTCGCGCACATGGATTCCTACAGAGCGTGGAATCCGCATTATTTTTTTTATATTTATTTACGTCTGTGCCTCGCAACAAACTCATCCCCAAACCAACCATCGGCATTAATAGCACTCTGTGCTTTGCTGTTGGAACTAACTTGTGCTACGATCCTTCCACCTCCTGCACCTCAATACTCATGATCTGTTCTTTTTCTAAGTTTAGGAAAAAGGTGCTGTTGCAGCCGCCCTTTCTGTCCAAAACCGCAACAAACAGCTGGGAAAATATGGAGGGGAAAGTTTATCTGCTTTTTCTGGTAACTCAAACTATAGTCCAGCAAAGGTGGAGCTATATCAGCAGCAGCAGGTCACACAGCCTACAAGCTTTTGTCGGCATCAGTGCATCTCACTTTTGTGCATCTCTCTTCAGAAAAATGGTTACAGTGTGCGAGGTAGGTTCTCCATAAGGAGAAAAGCACTCGAATTTTTCAGCATGCTACCCATGCAGAAATGATGGCAAGTTGACATTCAAAATCGAAAAGATAAGCTTTGATGTGAGAGAGAACAGCTGGCATGTGAGGCGAAATTTTAAAGCTGCAGAAAAAGAAAAGAAAAACAATAAGAACAAAATATTTGGTGACTATTCTCCAAAATGGCCTGTGCAGTTGTCAAAGGAGAAATTCACTCGCATAAAACGCAGCCAGCAGGTGTCGCACTCGCAGACGTACAGTGTGACCCACCTTTGAAGCGTACACCCAATTAAATATGGCTACTGACTACCGCTGAATCATAGCATGAAGGCATGCAGACTACATTTTAATGCACAGATGTCGGTCTCGTGCATCTTATCCATAGGTCGGCAAACAATGTGAGTAGACTCACTCGGACTCACTCAGGACCGTATGTTAGTCTGAGTCTGAGTAACCTCGACTTATTACCACAAGTGAGACATACCTATTTAACTAAAGCGCTAAAAAGAGGTAGGACGAGAACAAGAATGGCTCAGGATGTGAAGCTAGTGGAATTCTGGAATACTATAGACCTACCAGTGAAACATTTTTTTCTGACCGACTCGGCCTAGGCATGCGAGTCTGGGTGAGTGGAGGTCGTCCGTGTAGTAGGTGTAAGTTTGAGTCCAAGTCCCATTGAACTGGAGATAGTTTCAGTGAGATTAGGTACTTTTGAATGAGGTGTGATTTCATGTGTTTTTTTTTACTTCACAGGACTACATGCAAGAGTGATTTCATATGATTTCGAGTGAATCTGTTTGTAACCAGGAGCAGTGCCCATTGGAAACAGTGAGCTTGAGGTAGGGAATTGCAAATGGAGGACTCCCCAAGTGTGTGCTCAATAAATCAAATTTGTCAAAGTTGAAGTGCCAAAATATATAATGCAAAGTCTACTTTTCTAAATATGAGCGTTAGTTAAGCTTATAGCTTCTAGACTGGTTAGCATTGAGTGTGTTCCTATACAGGGCCGGGTAGTATTAAAGGGACATGTATCATACATGATACATGTATATATATGCGTTTTTTCAAATGTGAGGCTTTTCTTTCGAGTAACCTGTATGGGTTTCCTTTGTAGCAATTGCTACGATTGGGTGGATGTCTCATTTTCCCTTAATTACTTCTCTCCACTTTGCGGGTTTCCGCAGAACTATTACATCAAACTCTTCCTTTGCTTCGAGTTGTTAACAAATTTGACTTCGCCCCGCCATCTGCTTCGCCCAGCCTTTCAGATATATATATATATATATATATATATATATATATATATATATATATATATATATATATATATATATATATATATATGTGAAAGGCTGGGAAGTTAAGCAGGACGAGCCCAGTCGACCGTTTGCCTTCACACAAAAAGATCATGTTTTCGTGACACCTGCAGCAGAAAGGATGTTGCACATCCGCCGCCAAGGTCTGTGAGTGGTGGTGGTGGCTAACACTCCCAGGGTTCTACTAGGAAACATTAATACCCAAGAAAGTGGATGGGGAAATGGCACCGCGGTAGCTCAATTGGTAGAGCATGGCACATGAAATGCGAAGGTTGTGGGATCGTTCTCCACCTGCGGCATGTTTTTTCATCCCCTCTCATTTCCATTAATTTATGGTTTCTTTATTTCATGTATTAAGCACAAGTAGTTTCCTCTATGTTGTCCTTGGTGTCAGTGTTTGTTGGCTTCTGATGATATGACTAATAAAAATCAGGCCCCTCGGTTAATCCCTTTTCTTCTCGTTTATGACGTAGTGAAAGTCATTTGCTCTGCATCATAGGCAGCGGCTCAGTTCATTTGCCTCTAGAATTTGCAGCAGTGCTTGTGTGGCCTCATGCAGCTGTGATGTACAAGGCCAAACATACCATGATCTTGTCCAATGAGAAAGGTCTTCCATCTAGCTGGTTTAGGGTGGTGCGGAGGTCAAGCCTCTTAAGATGGGCAGTAGCACAGAAGGTGTTCAACAGTTTCTTTACCACCACAGGCATTGTATTCAGCGTTATCAGTAATTCCAATGAAAGATGAGTGTGCATTAGTGAGTGCAATGTCCAGATTTAAGCTAAGCAGTACTGTTTCTTAACTTCGTGGAACACCAGGTAACAGGTGCAGTTGCACAGAGGGGTCGAGTGAATGCAATCGATGGTGAGTGATGTCAGGCGTAGGCCACTGCTGTAATGTCAAATTACGCAGTAGCTTGCTTAGGTACTCGGCTGCGTCAATCTTCCACAAAAGTATTTAAACAATATTTGTTCCTCCATGTGTTTTACTATCGTCTATGTCAGCGAGGTTTTTGCCAGAGATAGTACCGCAATAACCCGGAAACAACTGAAACACGATGTTGTGCCCTTTCATGATCACACAGTGGTGCATTTATCATATTCCACATGAGTTGTCCACAGGACCCTCAGCAAATAGCTGACAAGAGACACTGTAGGGCCACCTTTGACGTCACAGAATGTGGCCCACTGATTAGCCAGTTGTTCAATATGATCAACAGCACCTCAGAGGTCAATAAGTTCTGAGCTAGTTGGTGTTGTGGTGTGGGAAATCTTGTACTTGATGCTGATTTATCATGATGGGACAACCACTGTGCTGATAAAGTTGTTCAGAAAATCAAGTAGCCTTATGTAGGTTCTAACAGTAGCGCTCAGCACTTTGAAATACTATAATGACACTTCTTATTGATTTCATTAATTGCTGTTCAATTTAGTTCCATAGCTGGTTTTTTCTCCACAACCCTTATCCACATTTGTTCTCCCACTTCAGTTGAACACACTTTCCTCTACCATTGTCTACACACCTGTAAACATCTTATTTACTGGCTAGTTCTGTGACATATTTGCACATTTTCTCCACTCCAAGTCAATGTTTTTCTAAAGTGCCAACCTTTTCCCATGTTATTTCAGCGCCCTCTTATAACAACGAGAAAGAGGAGTTTGTTGTAAAGTGGGGAAAACCACAGAAGTCTTCCACACTGTTCGCATATTTTTGTAAGTTTCTACTGAAGAATTGAAGGTAGTTAATGACAGCTAGCACATTCTCTTAGTTGGAATGCTATCTGCTGTTGTACTGCTTCTTCAACTGACGAGTACAAAGTCAAACCAAAATATGTCTTTTGCAAAGCCATCATCAGCAGTGCATACTGCTCATAAGTCAAACTTTAACATTCGCTTGAAATTACACACACTCTGAACATTAATACAAGCTCATTAGGCCATTGTATGATGATGATAATGAAAATTTTGGCATCTCATTTGAAACGAGGTGGCGGTATATAGCACCAAATTTGTTCCCTGAACTTTTTGGTGTTTCTACATATTTAAGTGCCTTGATACCCTATGCAACATTTGCATTCATATAGAAACAAACCTCTAAAGCGCGATGAATTGTTTACAATTTTTTTTATGTCTGTAGAATGTGCGCGAGCGGTTCAGTGCATAATATGCAGGTTACGCATTGAAGCCTAGTGTGCAGCGACTGCGAACACGTACAAATGAACATATAGCAAAATAACATGACCCATATTATGATTGTGCCATAAAGCAGTACATTATAACGAGTGTGTGAGTGGCATGGAAAAACTGCTGATTTTGCAGTGTGCCTGCGCAGATCTAATGCAAGTCCAGCCACCCCACAGACTGTTGCAGGATAGCAACAGAATGGTGCAGAATATGTACTACAACCTACTTGAGGTTATAGTACATAAAATTAATATTTAAAAAAAAATTTCTTATGTGTTAGTAAAGGGAATTTGAAAGGGATGAGGTCTGTAAGTGGAAGAAGAAATTTTAAGTAATCGCCGACAAATTGGCAGTGATGTTGTAGTGGAGCTGCAATGAGGAATCGACTGATGTATCGAAGTATGTTAAGATCCAAATGGTGTGTCTTACTGGTGATGCTGGTGTCTTACATCTGTTAAATCAACATTTGCACGTGTAAGTGGCTAGGTCAATTATATAGCAAATCGTGTGGACCATTTTTCATGGAATGTAAACTTTAGCAAAGGTGTGCTCCCACACTTAGAAAGATGTAGAAGTTCTCTATTTATTCAATTTGTTTGCCACCACACACTTTGTTCCTATAAAGCGTTAGCCCAAAACACCCAGCAGCTCGCAAACAGTAAAGGTTTTACTCCTTCATTAAGTACTAATTAAGAACGTCAATTATAATAAACTATATAATTTTTGCAGCAGCCACAATATGTGTTCAACATCTCAATTTCTTTCCTCATTCCACCTCAGACATGCTTTACTGTCGCCAGTTTTTTACTTAATACACCCTGTATTTCTGAAATGACACAACATTAAAAAGTATGTTACTATAAAAAAGTATATTAGCTATAAAGCATGAATACCAGAATATGGTGAATTCTCAAAACACGCCTAATTACCCCACATGCTTCTACTTTTTCACATGCGCCACACACTTGACATACCCAAATAAACATTCCTCCATATTTTATTGCACGAGCTCCAAAATTGATAGTCACCTTTAAGTATCCTTACGTGATTTGAATGCAAAAGCATTATGACTTGTCTAAATAAGTGGTTACATCCATAATATGTGACGTCATATGTCACGTGTCCTTCACACCTCTACCTTAATCCATCTTGCTCTAATTTGTACCAACCTTAATCCACTCTAATGTTGCAGCCACATGGCTGCGACGTGACGTGTGCAATGATGCATGCACTAGGCACACCTTTAGTGAGCCCGATCCGTGGAGCCGCCGGGGCGTTGGGCAAGCATGCTCGTCGTGCACCCCCGATGCCGTGTTCAATTCCCACCTACACCAAAATTTTCTTTTCAAAGCCATTAATTTACTTTGTTTACAAGAACCTCTATGAGAAAGTTGACAACAATCCTAGCATTTCTTTATGTGTATTTTATGTGTTTTTACCCTTTGCCCCATCGGCCACGTTCTACCAACCATCACTTAACCACGCCGGATTTTCTGCCTCACAGGACATATAATAATTTCACATTGATTAATTTTGGCTGACGTTAGCAGATGGCATTCTCCAGTGTATTTACTGACTGCTTTGGAAGCAAGTCCACCATGTACACTGCACGAAACATTGCCCACTGTGAAGGTCAACATTCTCAAGCAATTATCTCACGAGTTTCTTGAGCACAGCAGCCCTATGCCTTAGTGCTGCACCACAAATGCCCGTGAGTACCAACGAATTAATTCTCAGCATAAGCACGACCGGCACGCCACGCATCTTGGGGGCCACCCAAAAGGGGGGAACTTCATGGGCACACCGCTAGATGGTGCTGCGTGTCCAGAGGGAAACGCGAGAGAGGAGCCCGGCTGCAGTACACGCCTCATACACCATGCGTTTTGGCTGTTGCAATACAGTGTGTCACTGCATTGCTTGAATGCTAATCGCATTAAACTAAACAGCCATCACGAGATTAGTTCTGCCAAAATTTGGGCTGTTCTTCGCATTCGCATTGTCTGTGTGTACAGATGTAGAGCCTCCTTGAGTGGTGCAGTTTCATGATGGGAATGATGTTCACCCATTTTGTATATGTGTTATAGTACTCTCCATATTATTCTCACAGCGGTGACACCGCAACCCAATTGACCACCTGTGTAAACGATGGAAAATGCATGACGTCATATTACAGCCAGGCAGCAGAAATTCTCGACGTTTTCGGCCACTGACTTGAGTACTGCAAGCATATCCCTGCCACGATAGATTGTTGTGGGCTTGTTCCATCAAACCACAAGACGGCCAAATACTTAAAAGCCCATTCAAGTCCAGCATCACCTGGAGATGCCCACTGTTTCTTGGGCAGGGTGGAATGTAGAAAAAGATTAAGTTAAATAAACTTGGCCAGCCAGTGTAGCATCAGAAGAAAAGAAAAAGACATCGGAATATGTAGTTACTATGCCATGGCTCCCGTCTGAGTTTTTCTAGCCCGCTGCCATCTAAGCATCTATAGTTCTCATGCCATCATCGTCATTTCATTGTTGTTGTGCAGTCGTCATTTTTTTGTTGTAATGATGCTGTCATCATTTCCTAGTTGTCATCATACCATCATTATCATTAAATTGCCTTCATTCCATTGTGATAATTCCTTCATTGTCATGCCATCGCCATCGTTCAGCCATCACGGCATTGATTTTGTCGCTATAATGGTGTTGTGACACTATCGTCGTCATTCTATCGTCATGCTGTTGTATTATCATGCAGTGATCATACCGTCATCACGGTCATAATAATGCTGTTGTCATTTGATCGTAATCATGCATTCATGGTCAGGCTGTTGTGATGGCACAGTCATCGACAGTCGCTGTCCATCCAGTATCATCATCCAATTGTCATCACGCCATCATCATTCCAGCATCATCACCCCACTGTCATCCTGGTGTCATCACACCATTGTCATTACATTATGGTCGTCATTCTTGTATTGCCTCCAAATGTCGTCATACAGTCATTATCATGCTGTTGCTGTCATCGTTATTCATCATTCCATCGTTGTCGTACCGTCATAGTGTCATCGCCAGGCCATTATGGACATTCAGTGTTGTCATCCCATAGTCGTCACGCTGTTGTCATCTTAACACTGTCATCGTTAAGTTGTCGTTACACATTTACAGTAATATGCCATTGTGGTCATTCTATCTTTGTCACCTTCTCGTTATCCTTCTGGTGTAGTCATACCTTTTACATAATTTGTTCGTCATCATGTGTAGAATCCACATGTGCGAGCTTTTAACACATATTCGAGAACAAGTTTATGTTGAGCAAGGTGTTTCTCAATGAAAACGTGTCCAACTTGTTTGTGTACACTATGCTTAAACATGATTGCAAGAACAGCAGTCAGTGAGAGCTTTGCCTAAAGTTATTCCCACACGTGTGGGATACACTTATTTTTTCTTGCTTTGTGAAGCTCTGCTTGCTGCTTAAAGGGGGTAATTATTCAAGAACAATTATTTATGCACAACTAATTTACTTTTCAGGCAACTTTTATTTATTGTGGTTCAAACTGTAATAATGAATTTAGTGAATTTTATTATATTCATATATTTCTGCTCAAACAATATTTATGCAAAAAATACTACATGAATTTATGCTGTTAACAAACAGGTGCGTAAATGATTTAAAGACAATAAATTTAAGCCAGTCGCCACATTTCTCACCACGCCAGTGAATACAAATATATTGTTGACTTTAAGCACATGGAAATGTATTAGCGCTTACATACTACCTGCACCTGCTTTGGAAAAAAGTAATATTTCTGAAGGCTGTGCATTGAAGAATGTATTTTTATTGGCAACACAAGTTAAGGCAAATATTAGTAAGTGAATGATAGATACTGATCAACTAATTACAGTTGACTCCCATTAGTTCAATAATTTAGAGAGGGAAATATTTCGTTGAATTACCCAATAGGTCAGATTAACTAATGGTGGTAAAATGAACTAATTGAAATCTTTTTTATTGCTTGAAATAGTCTGTAATCTCTTTTTGTTTCTTGCTCTTGAAGTGAGACTCAGTCAGCATAAGGCAAAGAATGCGACATGTTTAAACGCTGCTTCAGCGTGACACAACATGAAACAGGTGGGAACAGATGGCTTCAATGGAAGAAGGAATGCCAGCCACTAAACGACCAAAAGTACATTTAAATAAAACAGTTTCATGACCAGGGAAGCAGTAGCGTTGACTGCTGAATTTCTTGAGTTTTCAAACTTTTAGTAACTGTTGCGGCGCATGAGGGGGCGCCGGTGGAGCTCGTATTAATTGAAGCAGCATGTTTTTGAATTTGAACTAGACGAGTTTTCCTTTCGTAGAAATATAGGGTTTCTTGCCAAGGCTTTCCAGTGCATTTGAATTAAGCAAAAATTTGAATTAATTGACGTTAAATGAATAGGCGTCTACTGTATTTGCTAATGATTAGTTGGTTACTAGTACTATATTATGGGGCAACACTACTAGTGCATTGCTGCAAAAAAGGATCATGTTATCTCTACTGCACTGTTTTAAAAGATGAACGCCCTTGCCATTCGAAGCACGAGTATTCAGTATAAATAACTGGGGCTCTTATTTTGCCATTAAAGCTAGGGTTGTGCAGATATTCAACATTTCCAATGTGGATTGAAGGCTTCGTTATTTGATAAAAGAACTCACTATTCAAATTGGTCGGATATTCAAATCTGTTGCAACACCACAAGTGATAACAATATTCATTGCAGCCTGCAGTGAAAATGTTCGATAAAAGTGGAGACTTTTTTTCAAATGATACGCCTGCAGGAGAAACGCGGTTGTTATGTAGACACGCCATTTCCCGAGCAAACACGTGGAGGTGATTCTCTCCGCACAGCAGTTTACAGTCACTAAATGAGCATGCATCGTCCTTGGCAGCCTGCAAATTTGTTGTCTCAATTTAGGTGATGCAATTCATTATTTAGCAGATTTCACTGCGTTTTGAAGGATGCACACTGCTGCAACATAAAACTTCGGCTACCTTAAGCAAACACAATTCCACTACGTGCACTAGGTGACAAGCCACTCCTTTGTTTATTGCTGTCATTGTCACTGGTGCACCAAACATGACCAACTTTCACTTATTTTTCATTTAAAAGTTCCCCTGACATCCATTAGCTGATCCATCCAGTTGCTGACATCCAGTCTTTACGTGTATCGATTAACTTAAAGAAGCCTTCTTCGTCTTTCGAAAGGGCTCTATGTACAACCGTTATACCTTGCTTGGGAAATATTCATTATTTGATTCCATATATGAACATTGTTTTTCTTGCACATTCATATTCTATTAGCGAATTTCGGCACTCAAGCACTCCTATTTAAATTGAAAAATGCCAAGAAAGATTACAATCTATACAGAAATTTGGCTTTAATATTGAAAAGCATCACCATTTGGTGCAGGAAAAAAAGTAAGCAGGTCTTTTGGCCCAACTTTCTGCTCTTTAGGCAATATAGCAATGGTGGGGTCAAAATATGGCTTGGAATTGCAACTCGTATCCGTAACACATAAGAGCATAATCTACACTTATTAGATGTACAAAGTGTTTGTGACCAAAATAAACTTAAGTGCAGTCATTAGTTATTCTTGGTCATGATTCAGTGAGGCCCTTTGAGTAATTGTCATGACTTGACGGGCATCTCTTTCTTTTTGCAGCCTGCCTAATAATCTGTTGATTGTTATACTTGTACATGTGGAGCTGGCACTCAATTAAGGCCTAAGTTTATTCTGAATATGTTTTTCAAGAAACCCCTAAAGGCCTTCACAATGAGTGTACTACATAGGGGGGTGGCAAAAGATTGCATGACAAACAAGAAAAGTGGGATAAATGAATAAGCAACAAGAATCAAAATGTGGCAGAACAATAACACTCAACGAAACATAATGAAAAAATGCAACATAATAAACAATACGAAAAAAATAAAACACATTGTGGTGAATGGAACTACAAGAACTAGCAAAACTAGAAGAAAAGCTATGCATCGCTTTCTTTTTTTATACGTTCATGAAAATTTGTCGAATTCATTTCAGTTGCGATTGTAGCAGGCAGCTGGTTCCACTCAATAATGGTTTTGGGTATGAATGATTTGGCAAAGGTTGAAGTGTGGCATGTATTTCATTTGCTCTTGAAAGGATGGTCATGGTGTGGAAAGACAGCTGAGGGTGAGTGAAAGAAATCCTCATGAAGCAACGGATGATGGTACATTTAGTGAAAAAGAGTTAGGTGAGCAAGTTTACGATTATGGAAAAGGTTATCGAGATCCGCACGAGCTTTTAACGCCATTACACTAGTGAAATGTGAGTGATCTGAAAAAATGAAATGAGTCGCACAGTTCCGTGAGGATTTGATGTTATCTATGATGTAGGCTTGATCCGGGTCTTATATGGCTGAAGCATGCTCTATTTTAGGTCGGATTAAGTTAATATAAGGAAGCTTACGCACTTGCGCAGGAGCATGTCAAACATTACATTTAAGATGCCAAGAAAATGGTTAGCAGCCGCTAGAATCAAATCAATGTGATAGTTCCAGGTTAAGTCGGACTGAAGGGGATCGCCTATATATTTGTAAGTGGAAGCTGTCTCAACTGTTATGTCATTAAGAGTGTATGTGGTTGGGATGCGGCAAGAATTTATTGTAAAGGAGACAAGCTTTGTCTTAGAGTCGTTTAGAGTCATTAGCCATGATCAACACCAAGTGTTAATTGAATCAAAGTCAGTTTGTAAAGATTGACGGTCAGCACCACTTTTAATGGCTTGGTACGCAACACAGTCGTCAGCAAACAGTCTAATTTGGGAAGATACATAATTAGGTAAATCATTAATAAATATTAGAAAGAGCAGGGGACCAAGCATGCTCCCCTGCGGTACACCAGATGTGACTTGAGCCATTGAAGAGTTAGAACCATTAAGAGGTGAACGCGAGATGAGAGGAAGTCTTCAATCCATGCTAAAACCTGAGGGTGAATATTGAGGCGCGATAACTTGAGTAGTAGTCTATGCTGGGGGACCCAGTCAAATGCCTAGGAAAAAATCGACAAGCAAAGCGCCGACTTGAATACCGGCGTCCATTAAAGTAAACAATTCGTTAGTAAATCCAGCAAACTGAGTGTCAGAAGAAAATTCCTAGCAAAAAACTGTACTGATATATATAAATATGATGCTTTGATCTTCAAGATAAGTAATGATATGGGTGCGTATGATGTGTTCAAGGAGCTTGGAGAAGGTGCAAGTCAATGAAATGGATCTGCAGTTTAGAGGATCAGAGCGGATGCCCGATTTGAAAATTGGCATTGCTTTAGCTACTCGCTAGTAGTGAAGGATGGAGCCAGATGATAATGACTGAGACAAAAGTGAAAATAGGACTTGAAAAAATACTCCGATAATGTTTTTAAGCATTTTGTTGTTAAAGCCAAGAGGATCCGTACTTTTAGTATCTTTAAGGTTAGTTAATAAGGAAAGAATACAATCTTTAGTTATGACTATTGGGGGCATAGAATAATTATGAAATGAACTGAGAAGTCGAGAAGGGGTCATGACTTCATGTCTGAAAAACAGATGAAAAAGTGTAGTTAACGAGTTGAGCAGAATGGGCATCATCCAGCTGATCGCCATTAGAATTTGTCAAGGATGAATCAGGATGTGAACGTGGGTTAATTAAGCTTCAAAATCTTTGGGGGTTATTAGATAGCATAGTAGGCAAGACGTGCTGTAAAACTGGCACCAGGTAGCTTTAGGCAATCTTTGGTAATCCTTGTAGCTTTTTCAGTAGGTTTCCCATGTAGTTTATGGATTGTTAGCAACTGTGTGCTTATACAGATGCTTTTTATATTTACTGGCTCTTCGCAACTGCTCATTGAACCAAGACACACTTTCACTGCACCTAATTAAAACAACCAGTATAAATCTTGAAATGAGGTTAATTAGGGTAGTTTTGAACAGTGTACAGTTCTGTTCAATGGAACAGAAAGAGCATATGGCTAAGAACCACCCAGAAAAAGAGGTTAATATCCTTTTCATTAGCAGCTTATTCTGAGTCAGGTCTAGTTATACATCTTTGAGCCCGAGTTCATGATTCCGTGAGTTTGTGTGAGTCTTATGGTACATTCGATGGGTCGCTTTTGAGCACTCTAGGGTGCTCGCACAGTGCAGTTTACATTCCGCTGGCCTAAAACATGCTCTGGCCTGAAGTTAACTTCCTTTGATCAATGAGCACAGCTCAGTCTAGCATGACTCCAGGACAACCCAAGTCCACCTCCCAGTACAGGAAGCCTTCCTCTTCGAGCTGCTTGCACACTGCTAGCGATTGAGCTTCACTGCTTGCACCTGCACAGAATTTCGTTTGCAAAAACACAGCTGTTATTCCCTGTAGAGGCAGTGTGTTTCCACTGAAGTGTTCAAATATGCAAAACTGCAACATATTTAAGTGATGAGAGGAACTTCAGCCACATTTGATGGCCTTTCAAAACACCACAACGTGGATAATTAAGCATATAGTTACCAAAATATGGTAACTAATCTTTCTATTGCTAAGCGATCTGAGTTACTTCTGTAGTAACAACAAACTTGTACTTAGTACTCATTTTTACGTCTACAACGTAACTTGGAAATGAGTACAAGCAGGACGAGTACTGCACCTCTAGCTGCTTTTGACATAAGTGCCAGCTTATACGACAGCTCCAGCTAAAATGGAGGGCGTCGGGAGCATGTCTGCCATGCTTGAATAAATCCCTGTCAGCGGTATGCAAAACCTGTAGTTATGACCCCACCTCTGTCCACATTACCGTGGTCTCAAGCCACAATCAACCAAGAGTGATTTGCAAGACATCACTTTCAAACATTGCTTGGCCAATGTTTGAATAATAAGAGAAAAGAAAATGACAGTGGACATAAAGACAGTTTGCCACTGCTGGCAGTGCAACCCAGAATTTTTAATATTACACGTGTAGTGCTCTATCATTAAGCTATGCTGTGATGAACTATTCATCCCCATGCATATTTATTGCCATACCATTAAAAGGAGATGCCTGGGCAAAGCAACTGCTGGCATGCCTTTGTTTAGAAGGACAGATTCAGCCGTATCTGGCACCATCCTCCTCCTCTTACAGTGGTGGCTGCCCCTGATGCATGCCTGATATACGTGCTCTGCATGAATGGGCTGCGCAATTTATCTTGGAGAGGGCGGTCAGGACTGTTGGTCTTTATCAAACCTGTACGCACCCACTCCATTTTGACAGCCAACACGGCAGAGGAGCAGCGCACAACCACCACCGCCTGCCCCCGTCAGCTTTGCAGCAAGACTGTTTTGGGCAGCAATCTCGGCGACCCTGTCCAGTCGCGGGTGGCCAACTCCAAGGCAGTTGAGCAGGGACTGGTTCATCTCCACCAGTTCCTGCATCGCAGACACATGCAACTTCAAATGCAAAGCAAAAGAAAACTCATAGGTCTTTACGCTTCAATCGAGTGACTGCAATGACATCGTGAGATTCTGTATCGTTTCATTCCCTACTGGCATCCACAGGACTCCCACTGAACTGAATAGAACAGTGAAAAAGGAGGACAAAAAATGGACAAGACAAGACAAGACAAAGCACTGACAGTGCTTCGTCAGTGCTGAATCTTCTCTCGTCTGTCCTTCGCTTTCTGTTCGTGCTGTTCTATTCAGTACGGATTACCGAAATGCCCACTTGTATATTCTGTCAAATGACTTCTCCTATCTCAAAGTCACCTGTGAGTTATTGTGGCATTATGGTATACAGGTGCTGTCTACATGAGTACAATGTTGCCTATAGACGTCAGCACCCTGCTAGTTGCGCTACCAGTGATGCACCACTTCTCTACATTGCTGAATGCCAAATCCTGATCTGTATAGTAATTCCATTGCATTAAAACTCTTGCAAGGACATATATCACACGGTAGTATCAGATTTGGCCTAGCCATTCCTTTGAGTACACTGCCTGTAAGATTGGTCCACATTGCAATCTGGGTACATCAATGGACCAATTTTGATCCATTTAATCATTGCCGATTGTGATCAGCACTTAGTGAATAGTTTTGGTAGAGGCTTACCAAGGCTTTGGAGAAAACGTTCTCTGCCGTCTCAGGTTCAGTCTTCAGGAGCTTCCAAAAGGTTTCAGAAATTGCTTCGATGGATTCCAAGACTGGCTTTATAACTTCTGGAAACTGAAGAGGAAGACAATTACTTCAATTACCTGATCAGAACATTGTTGGATTTGAGAGTGACTGAAAGAATACAGAAGGTTATAGTTATGTCGCTGACTGTGGGACTACCTCACATCATTGTAATCAAGCTGAGTCTAGTAATGAAATTAATTATGTAGAAACCCGCTAGGTGTAGCCTTATTCACGAGAGAGGCAGTATCACATGGGCAGAAATTTTATTTATATTTTTATGCACTCGCAAAGATACGGATGTACAAAATACTGGCAAACACATGGGGCTTACTCTGCCCCAAAATTTATCCATGAGCTATTCTGATTGTTACATACTGTCACATATCACAAAGATCCTAAACAAGAGAGAGGTTCCCAGGATGATGGCGGCTTGAAGCTATTAACTGCGGTAGAACAAGGAATGTCGCTGAAGCCAAAGTTTCAACAAGGTGAGTTGTCTTGACCAGGGTGTTGCTTCCCTGATGAAGACGAAGTCCTCTTGTCAAGGCGTTGGCTTCAGCAATATTCAGCAATAACAGCAATAACAGCAATAACAGCGACAGGTTTTCACTACTGCAATGAAAATTATCACACTAAACATTCTGTTTTAGACAGTCTAGACATCTGACAGCATTCGGAAGGCACACGTTACCTGGTCGTGCCTCTTCTTGACACCTGCCACCAGAGCCTTGGTGTTTCTGGGAACTTGGGTGTTCACTAGCAATACCTTGTAGCTGGGAATGCTGAGAAAAAAAACATGCCTCATAATGCTGTCATGAGAACATTTGTGCTGAACAGTTTGCATTGTCTCGGTGTCAGAAATAACTAACACCCCAGAAAAGTCTGTAATTCCACATGAAAAAAGTTACTGCTTATTCCCAGCGCTGTTACTTTTTTTCTGAGCAACAATGTCTTCATGCTGTCACTTTGTTTCCTAGCAGCAACACTGACTGGGATAGCATTCAGCACAGAAGTGCCAATGCAACATTGCTACACAATGTTGCCATACTCACCTGCTTTGATTAGTTTAATAATCTTGTATGCATTCATCTCAGTTATTAAGTACTTGCACTTTATTCAGTGCGCAGTGAATGCATACAAATGCGCACACATCCACACACACACTTCTCATTCTCTTGTTCCCTGCATGTACTTGCATATGCCCATTCCTTATGCAATACCCCTTACTGAGGGCGGCCTTTAAGGTAATGAAATTAAGCGAAATATACGCTTTTTCAATAAAATTTTTATTTCTGTTTAGGCATTCTGACATGCTTTGGCTCTGTTGGTGGCAGCAACTTGCTCTCTTTCAGTCATGATACCTGACAAGAGCAAAATTTTTTCCAAACCCTCATAAAACATTCGGGCAAAATTTCATTATACTTCCACTGCGTACACATGCTGATTTGCGGAAGAGTGTAGGTCGAATGCGAGATGGTGACACAACCACATTCACATTGTTAGATTTCTGACATGTCCTCCCAGCCACAGTCACACATGTGTGCACATGCTATTTTATTTTCTTCAGTAACACGAACAGAAGCACTTCTCAAAAGCCGCATTTGTCCACATAATCAATAATAGGTTGTAAAAGGGAACTCTGTTACCTGTTATTTTCTTATTGGAGGAGAGAGCAAGTAAGTCATATGCAGCTCGTCTTTTCTGGGTTTCTGAAAGAGAAAATTGTCATCCACTTGATCTGTAGCACGAATCTATGAAGAATGCCCTTGCGGGTTCTTCAATAAGAAAGCTTCACAGTTGAAGAAAAATTCATCCTGCTCTAGGATCAAACCCAGGACCAACGCCTTTCTGGGGCAGTGATTCTACCATCTGAGCTAACCAGGAGGCTAGCAGAGTTCAGAGTGAGGCCAAATGATTTGGCAATTCAAAGCACAGGGACACTGAATACAAAAGACCAGTTCTGCAAAAGCCCGCAAGCTGGAGGAAAGTTCAGAGCTCAGATGGCAGAGCAACCGCCCTGGAAAGGCATTGGTCCCGGGATCGATACTTGGAACAGGACAAATTTTCCTTCAATTGTGAAGCTTTCTTTCTGAGCAACCTATATGAGTTCCTTTTGCAGCTTCTTGCGACTGT
This sequence comes from Dermacentor andersoni, assembly GCF_023375885.2. NCBI lineage: Eukaryota > Metazoa > Arthropoda > Arachnida > Ixodida > Ixodidae > Dermacentor > Dermacentor andersoni. Next base: position 154,610,015 of record NC_092816.1, on the reverse strand, counting down.
CCAGTAGATGACAATTTTTCCTTTTCATGAATCTTCCTCTACACTGCGAATTTTCCACGGAACTGATATGCAATTACTAGGTTTCACTCACCTCTCGAGAATTTCACTTATTTTCCCACCCTTGAAAAGAACGGCACCTCCTGAAAAAAAAAAAGTGGAAGGTCTCTTTTATATGATTTCAGCAAAAGCCACTTACTTTTTTCCAACTCTTAGATATCAAGGTTGGGTCCCTTCAAGGACCATGTACGACACAGTTAAGGCCACCTCTGTGGGTCCAGAATAATAAAATTCATCAACGATTGCGATACTCCCTAATGCGAAATTTGAGCGCAGCTCTATACGTGTTTTCATTTCGTGATATATTGGCGGACACGGACAATCGGTCTCAAGCGGCACATTGCAAACGGAGCAAAGCGTGGTGCCACTGCCTCACTAATCTAGAGATCGCGAGAGGCATCGCGTGAGTGACCTTTGGGTGCGATTCACAGCAGCCGCCGCCGACAGACCTCTCAGACAACATGCGTTACTCTGGCACCATCTCACAGCGATCATCGCTGCACTACGCTTTAGTTTTCTTCTCACGCTTTTGCCATACTCTCCTTTCTCGCTTTCCACCTCACGGTTCTGTTGCACCCTCCTCTCCGCTTTACTTCCTCCTCGTGCCTCTTCTCTCTTTTCGCTTTTTCTTTTCATCTCCCGTTCCGCGCTGCATTCGCTCTCGTCTTTCACTGTACTCATTTGCTAGGTTAAGCCGGGAACACCGGCACTCACCACAGGAACGGGTGCCTAAGAGCTGTGCTCTAAAACAAAAGCATACACAAAGGTCCAGTCAAATCAACTCCCTCCGAACTCAAAGAATGTTTTGCTGAGTCAGTATAAAGTAAACATGAAATTCAGCAGCATGAAAGCAAATTGGGAAGTTTACCAAAGCATTGCTTTAGCTGTCATACAATTATAAGTTAAATGAGTTAAAAAAATAAGACACAGCCCAGACATGAAACAGCACAGCCGTACACTAACAACCAACGTAATTAACGCCACCACAGGTTATATATATATATATATATATATATATACGAAAAACCAACATTAGTTGTAAATAAGCACCTGTGCTGTTCCCTGTCTTGCCCGTGTCTTTTATTGTGCTCATTTAATTTATTTCATGTGATGAGCCAACTTTAACAACTGCATACTTCATACTGCATTCTTCATAAACACCCAAGGGCATGGAGACTGCATATTACTGCCTACGACAGCATACTTTATAAGCACCCAAGGACACTGAGAATGGCAGGCTCAGCCTGAAACCATCACTCCATTAAAATAGATCATCATGGTCCTGATGACCATGATGGTGATAAGGACCATGTTGAAACTCTGTATTCAGGCTGTAACCTCGGAATGGGATCCTCTTCCCAGTTCTTCTTGCCTGCCCTCACCTTAAGGGAACATATAAACATATCCCTGCATGCATTTCGTGAAAGGAAGCACATCGGTTGATTGAGGAGTACCATATGTGCAGATTGTGTTGTCGATGCCTGAGGGCTGACCGTGCAGGATGCACTCTGCCTGGAATGCCCACAAGGAGATGAGCTCGCGGTCCTTGCTAGAAAGAGTGCGTTGCACAGCTCCATATTTCGCCAGAAGCACCGTCGCCAAGGCCGTGCTGTAGGATGCTGATGATCCGAGACCGGCTCCCAGTGGCAGCCTTGAATTGACGGTGAACTTGGCAGGGCCAAAGTGTCTGCGTCATTCAAGCAATATTCCAGCTCAAGTTACATCACTGACAATATTTAAAAGACCAAGACTCGTTCATGCCGGAGCTAGAGTAGGCAGACAAAGAAGTTGCAGCTGATGATTAAGGATTTTCGAGACACCTTTTTGGATACCTATTAGGCTAATTGTATGCTGACCGCTACCCTTGTGTTTTTTTGTGTCCTTAGGAGTAATAGTCGGAGTGTTATTGTACTGCTTGGTGACTATTACTAAGGAAGTTTGGTGACTGCGTTATATTTGAATGTCTAGCTGGGAGTTGTGTGCTAATCATGCCTTTGTTGTCTGTAAAGGGCCTTGGATAATGTTAAGCTACTGAGTAGTAGCTTTCCTTTTGGGCTAGTTTCCCTTAATTGGAAAACTAAGGGTACTACTACCTTGTAGCAATCCTAGTCATCATGACTGGTCTATTTCGTATCCACTGCAGGACGAAGGCCTCTCCTAGTGATCTCTAATTGCCCTGGTTTTGTGTCAGCTGACACCAACTTGTGCTTGCAAATTTCCTGATTTCATCACACCGCCTAGTCCTGAGCCATCACTCAACTACGCTCCCCTTCTCTTGGCATTTATTCTGTTGTATGAATGGAACACATACCAGTTGACTGCCCTACGCATTACATGGCCTGTGCAACTCCAATCCTCCCTCTTAATCTCAAGTAGAATCAAGTAGAATATCATGTACACCTGTCAATTCCTTTCGTTAGTTCTGTGTCTTAAGTGCGATTCACAGGCATCAACAACTTGCCCAGTTCTCGATCTTATCAGCTAGGCCTGTTTGCTGCCTGATTTATATCGCGCTTTTTCTGTATCACGATGTCACAACAATAATTTTTTGTTCCATTACTTACTGCGCAGTCCTTAGCGTTTTTTCAAGCTCTCTTTTGTTAACCTCCATGATTAACCTTGATAGGTTAGTAGATAATTCATAGGCAATGTGAGTGTGCCCATTTAAGGACGTGGCAGTTATAACAATGTATCACTGGTGAGTGACACTGGATTTTTTACATATGATTGACAAGGTGACACTCGGGACAACATGCAGGACTAGACACCAGCAGTGCAGCAGTGGCAAGGAAATCCAGTGGCAACAAGGCCCGATAAAAAAAGAATGGAACAGCAGAAAGACATCTGTTGAACAGTTAGCCAAAGTTGCGCAATTGTACTAAGAGACCAGGAAAACATTGTGCACCTTAGAGCCACTGAAATTCGAGCAAGCTTGTGGTGACATTGCTTTAAAGGGCCCCTAAACTTCCTCTGATAATTCAAAAAGCAATTGTGTGCTCCTTTCCTGGCTTTTCTGGTAATTTTTTTGCATGTCGTGATGCCAACAAGTGCATACATGTGACATCAGCAGGGCTGTCACTTGGCCTGCATATGAGGGACATCAGTTCCAATCCATCTGCTGACACGTGTTTGGCATGCAGTCCTGCACCCATCCTTACTCCTCGCCTCACTTGCCTGTCATGTGCAATTAGCTGATTTCACCTCGCGTAGTGCGTTTAGCACTGTACGTGCGGTGGCAACAGTGTGTAGCCAAGAACTGTGGGGTCTTGATAAGCAGAAGTTGATGGTGCTTTCAAACAAGAAAAGAGCTCCAACATGATGTTCGGTGCTGATGTAGTGTCCATGTCTTTGTCTTGCAGAGGCCGCCAAATTTAATGTCTTGTCATCAGTCACAAGAAAAGCGAGCATAATAAAGTAACGTGGCGCGAAAAGTCTTCACCGGTGGTTCAGGCAGGAATTGAACCACACTTTACTTTGAAATTGAGCCTTTGGGCCAATGCGTTCATATGCACCAGTGCATTCCGACAGGCTGTGCAGTGCTTTGAAGAAGTGAGAGGCAGCAATTTTTGTTGTTGTTGTTTTTGCGTAACGAATGTTGATGGACGAATATATGATGACGGCATATAGACCAGCTATACAAAAGCAATGACAGCGGTTCGTCACACGGGGAAAAGCAGCAGCCATCATATACAGATGCTAGTGACAGTTCATCTGGCAGTTTGATCAACTTCTGGCTAAGGGATGGGTCTGTGTTTTGTTCTGGACTGATCGAACCCTAGTAATTAGAAGGAATTGTGAAATCAGAATCAAATTTATTTTCGCCATATATGCGGGTGCACATGAAACGACCACTATTATGAGAGCAAGAGTATGTGGAGACCAGTGTGCAACTTGCAAGAAGAAGACATATCGCGGAAGTATTACATTTCCTTTACCAAAAATCACAAGATCTCAATACTTTGAAAACGAATATGTTTGTCACAGTATTATATTGTTTTCCGTTTTCTTTATGAAAGAAAACGGAAAAATCATGACACATTCTTTGATGACACAGCTAACTTATGGCCCAGAATATTACTACTCAACACGTAACAACGACGTCTGGCATGTGCCATCCTTTCGTACTAATTACGGTCGTCAAATGCTCCGACATATAACTCCAACTCTTCGTAATCGGCGCAATGAGCACTGAAAACCTAATGATACGATTTTTTGTTACTGCAAGTTTGCGTCTCCTTCCTCTTTTTTTCTTCTCTTATTGTTATTCTTCGTTTTGCATTCTTTAGTGTTCCTGAGCATTTCGTGTTAATTCTGCCGCCTTCATTTATTTGTTATTGCAAGAGGATGTTCACTAATATTTATTGAATATGATGTTTACCTATGCACTGTAGTCTTTTTTTTATTGTTCTGTCCGTGTTCTGTTGCTGCCGGTTTTTATGTACGGGGGTGCGCCCCTCTGTCAAGCCAGTGATAGGCTTTTTGGGTGCACCCCTAACATCCCTGATGTTGAAATAAAGGTATTTGTATTTGTATTTGTATTTGTATTTGTATTATTGCTTTCTTTTTTTGCAGGTAAACTATGGAGAAAATAACTATTTAACGGGGAACAAGATATAATAAAGTGGATATTGCATTAGATAGTTCTCGTAATAGTCATCTGCACAGCAGAAAGAGTCAAGCAAAATTGTTCGTGGACGGCGTGTTAATTTTAAACGGTCCTGTCGCATCACAGTAAAAATTATCAGACGATATAAGCGCAGGCGACTCGCGGACTGTACAGTTCAGGAAAACATTTCGGTTGGATGTTTCCACTGGGGAGTGTGAAAGAGGTGATTATACGAAGCCGAATGGTGAACAGATATCAAAATCTGCAATTTTTGTAGCTATTGTGAATTCATCTAAGAATAATTAAGGCTGCATATCTCAATCAATGTCAGTCATACAAATGGAGCATTTCTGCGGTCGACGTGTATTTGATTGGGAAGAACTAGAGCTAGATCAAATTATTCCAACCTTTGCTCAATGAACTAATGACATTCAACAATCAGGCAGTTCAGAATTAATAAACTTATGGTACATCATGAGTGTTTTTAAAGCTCCGTCTCCTGTAAGGCATATCTACCATTTTCATGCAAAGCTCCCTAGAAGGTGTGTTGATGTGCATGCATGCACGCACATATCGAACTTCGTGCAAAACAGACGCGATGCATTGAAGATATTTATTAAAATTCAAATGAGTTATTTCTGCTTTGTAAAGGTGCAGACAGCAGAGTCACAGAAAAAGCTGTCAGATACAGCTTGACAAAGTCGCAGCCCCCTTTCGCTTGGCAGCGGCTTCACATCAAGACTTTTAAAACAAAGGTAATTGTACAGTGTAAAAGCAGTTATACAACAATGAGCAAGGACAAAAGAAAACAAAACAAGATTAGACAATATTTAGACAATCTTAACAAAAAGGAAAACAGAACCTACGTGGTAACATACATAGCACCCAAAATGCTGTTTGACACAGTGAAGACATTAAAATTATTATATATATTAGCTATATACATATTCGTATAGAGCTACCAATCCCTGCAAAATCTAGATCGCAGGTTTACATTACACACGCACGCACACGCACAACACACGCACACACCAAGAAGGAAACAGCGAAAAAAGAAAAAAAGAAGAAGAAAGGAAAAGTATAGGGAACCGTGGTCGTCTTGTGCTGTCGCATCTCCCTCTCCTAGAAGGAATGAAAAGGTTCTTGGAAAGCAGGGACGGGCGATTCTTTTCGTCAGTATCAGTTCCCACTAACGAGGACGAGGCGAGAAAGCGAAGTGGGGCTTTCTTTGCTACATATTTTTTCTTCGTCAGGCGCAGCATCGCCTGCTCACTAGGGCCCATGCAGGGCGGCAGGGGCGCAAGTTCCCGCCAAATGCTAGCTCTGGATGCCAGCTCGTTTTGCATCTCGACAGCTTGGTAGACTAGTTGGTGCATTTCTGTTATCATGGACAAGAAGAGCGCAAGCCCTTTCCATGGAGTGGAGCTGCCGTGTCTCGCCGTGCAAGATATACGTACTCATAAGTGGCATTTTAATTTCACATTGTGTAGTGCATGACTGCCTTTGTCAAGTGAACAAAACTAGCTTTGTATTGTGCGAATGGTTTTGCAACGTATGAACTCCTTGTTCTTTGTGTTTGTTTTTTCTGACATGAAGAAAAAGAAGAAGAGCTTTATATGAGAACGGATCAAGCGTTAATGTGAAACGTACTTTCAGGTATATATCATTAATGTTATTTTTTATCTTGTAAGTGTGGCGTATTTTCCTTTATTTTTTTTCTAGGAAACACTGGAACGACCCTGCTTAAATTGAAGCATAGTATGCGAATGACCTGCTACACTCGGAACTGTTATCACCACTCGGGAAGAAATCGGGTAAGACGCTTGTCTGGTTGTCACTGCGGAAAAGTCATAATTCATTCTAAGTCGCTTTTGTTCCTTCTCACAGATGAAAAAACAAAACTGTAAATACCCAGTACTGTAGGATATACGTCTGCTGCATTATAGGTAAGAATGGACTGTGTGTGGCACATCCCCACATGTGGACCAGAGTAGATCTAGGAACATCGGACAAAAAGACACACACGTGAAGCACTGCAGATAACCGATATGTAAGTTGTTCCTCAATTGTTCTGCTGTCTCATTTTCATAGTTTACATGTAAAACTTTGTCACCGCAATCTCAACGTGATGTAAACAATTATAGTTATCTCATGGCAGTCTGCATGCAATTTTGTTTGTGCATGCCATCTGTTGTCGTATTCATTTATCGTGCTCCCTGGATGTATATCTTCTTCAACAATATTCTGAGCCAAGCCAGTAAATCGATCCTTCCTGTCCTCGTGTTTCCTTGGGCGATCCTAAAGCGTGAATCACATTGCAGAAGTTGAACGCACTAATTTTCACTGGACGTGCACAGTATATGTCTGTTGCATGCGTGTGCAACGACGAAATAATAATTTTCGTCTCTGGCTGTGCCAGGGTCAGGATTTCTTGCACACAAATGTGAAAAAGTCCACTAGATCATCTGCATGGTTCACAGAGTTATTCATTATTATATTATTTGTTTGTTTCAGTTTGTATGAGCACTCTAACTATCCAAGTTACACTCTCGACGGGAACAGAGAAATGCCGGATACTGTACCATTCAGAGCCAAGAACATGGGCATGGCCGAAAGAGAGCCTCCCAGGCAGTATGGGAAACTCTCACAGCAGACCAGCACTGTCTTTCAGCTGTATCATACTATTTCAGTGAACCAAGACTACTTGCAAATTGTTAACACTGCTGCGAAAAAATTAATGTATTTTATGGTTACAAAATAAACACCTAAAAAGAGAAAACATTGCATTCACGTGTTTCTTCTGTTGCGTGTTACGTATTTATACTAACGAGTACAGAGAATAATTAGTGGCATTTAATTATGTTTCACATGTGAATTACGTGCATATTGCATATATTAATTGTCAGCATGAGTTAAACGCCTCTAATAAACTGTATATCGTTGACCTGAAAAGGCAACACGCAGCAAAAAAAGAAATACCTGATGTGTTTTTTTAACATAATAAAAAAAAAAAAGACACATCTTCACCCAGCTGATGGCCAACGGCAAACCGGTGCTTACAAAATGTTGAGTCGTAGTCGGCTACAGTGGTCGGGCCTAAGTCACTTGCCGGTGGTCGCTACATGTGAGGCCAGTATCAATCCCTGATGCCGGCCCCCCATCAGGCGCCGAGGTCGGGCCAACCATTTTTCAGCTGGCCAGAGACGTCAGACAGATTTTCTAACGGGGACTTTCTGCTGCTTGAGTATGTGTCTGCAGAATTTCATGATTCACAGATGGCATGGGGATATATGCGGCAGGTTACACAAAAAAGCTATCGCTGACTCTGACAATCATGTTTGATGGCTTCTGCCACTATTTTTCCTTTGTTGTTTCTTGGTTGGTGGTTCTCCCTTTTTACTTCTATTTCTACTGCTTGTTTTTAAAACATCTGAACCGTTTATCATATGAGTTTTTGTTTTTCTGAAAAACTGGGCACACCTGCAGATTGACAGTTCCTGCTTACACACATAGATCCTTTTCCATTTCTTGTCATCCAAACTTTTTGCAGGAACCAACAGCAGTACCCCCCAGTGCTTTCTCTATCACAGCTGAACAACAAACTCCATTTTTCTTCCTTTGTTCTTTGAACACTTTGACTTTCCCTACCCTACTCTATGCACCAGCTTATTCTTCTCCTCCCCCATTTAGGATGAGGGAGAAAGAGAGAGAGAGCTACGTTTGCGTAGATGCCGCAAAGGAAAGCAGTTGCTGCCCTGGCAAGGACAAGTCCTCTTGTTGAAGCAGTGGCTACAGCGACATCTTTGTTCAACAACTCTGGCTACAGGAATGCACTTCGGGACGACTTCGCTGACCTTTACTTTTTATATGCTTAGTCTGTATCCCTCTCTCCTCTGGCTGACTTCCGATTTTTTTTTTTAAGTTTTCTCTCTCTGTACAGTTGTGTGCAGACTATTTAATTATATAGTTATATCTGCATGTAAACTACAACCACGGTTACAGTGCATTCGTACTTACCCATCGTTGTGCCTTAATGTGATGCCAGTGAATAAAAAGAGGAATGCAAGCTTCGCCTGGTCTCCAGGTTTGAAGGACCTTGCATCAACGTCGAAGGTGCTGCAAATATCTGGCACAAGGCTGGTGAACGCGATGACAGTGGCCGTGTAGCCTGCAAGACAATTATAAATATGTTTAATGTGTGGCAACCTTGCTGCCATTTGGCTTTAAGTCATATACAATCAACTTGTGCTAATTTGGACTTATGTGTCTCACTTAATGTGCGCTTTTATTTTAACTCTTCCCTTACCGTGGGGCATGTATAAAGTGTCCACTTGGAAGTTCAACAGTTATGACACTCGTGGCTTTTTGTTTCCCACCCTCTCCTTCTTTTTCCTTTTCTATGAATACAATAAATTAGTACAACTGCCAAATGTTCTTGTTCAAACTAATGTAAGCGCAAACTATGCAAACCAAAATAGATATGGTCCCAAATATATTTATGGGTTATCACACATATACTATCCCGGCTGCAGGTCACATTCAAACAGATACGTGCAGTCAGAATAGATACTTGCATGGATACATGCATGGGTCGTTAGCAGTGCTTTTTTTTTTTTTTTTGCAAATACCAAACACGGGCGTGTTTTGGCCAGTGATTCCCTCAATAAAATGCACTCTTGGCCTGATAATTCTTGTCAGTCTTGCTCCACCCCTTGTGAAACAAAAAAAGTTTAACATCACACTTTTAATTGTTTGAAATAATTGAGTGACTTCTGGACATAGCAGCACAACCAAAATTTCGAGGTTTGTTTGAATTAACCGGGATTTTGAATTATCCGAGTTTAGATGTCGCGCGATCGAGATCAGTATGCACTACATATATTATACGGATGTTCAACGCACCTCCTTTGGGAACAGTGAAAGCTTCAAACTTGCTGACGGGCCAGGCTTCGACGAAGTCGAGATCCGAAGCTTCCAAGACAATGAACGACTCATGCTCGCAGCGAGTAACGCGGGTCCGCAGGTTGACGCTTGCTGCGACCGCGGCCTCGGGAAAAGGGGTAAGCAGAAGAAAGATTAAAAGCCCTCGACAGATATATTCAATGCGCGACACAAACGACGTGCAATCTATACGAAACACGGCCCACTGGATCCGCAGCTAAAGCTCGATCGAGCAGCGCGAGGGAGAAATATATACATATATATAGAAATGAAAAAAAAAAGAAGATAAACCAGCGACGGCGACGAATGTCGAGTTCGAGGAAAAAGTGGCGCGTTTTGTTTTCCCAAGCAGGACGGAAGCTCACGCACGAGCGAGCTAGCTTCGGCTCGGTGGACTTAGAGCATAGTACAGGGAAAACGCCGGCTAAAGTAAACTTTGTTAAGATCCGCCTAGACGACAGGAAACACCAAGTATTTTGCCCAGTATTGCAAACTCACCTTGCCGTAGACGACGGCGTGCTCTCCGTGAATTATGGTTTTTCCCGGCGCTGATGCTGCAGTGGTACAGGCGGCCATCGTAGCAGACGATGCCACGCTCTCGAGTCACGAAACAAAAGCGCGATCAAACCCGCCTACAACGTATTTAACATGCGCTTTGTTTTGGTTTTGGTTTTTTCCATGGTGCGCAGACTGTAGTTGCTTTCTGGTTTAATTTGGCGCGTCTTAACCTTACAAAGCATACCCAAGTTGCTAGCTGTGGGTAACCTCTTTCAATACACTTACTGTAATATGTGTTCTTATATTGAAATAAAAGCAAAATAATTAATACCTTAAAAAAGCCTCACAAACTGAGGCTTCATTTAGAAAAATAAAAATATCAGAGTAGATCTACAATTTTACTGAATCCATAGTTCTAGAATAAATAGTTTTAATGTCGCTTACGGTTAAGTTTTGCCTACTATGAAACTTTACAAAAATTGTGTTACTGCTACGACGTTTGTAACTCCGCGGCCTAAACCACCATCGTTGTCCTCCTCTCTGCGCCGCCACGCCGATTCCTTTCCTCCTTGCTCATTTCGTCGACGGCCGAGCGTGGGCGCGGCAGAGCGTGTGGTTCGTGTTTCGGTGGAGAGGCGGGCTTGCTCGGCCGGTTGTTTTTGTATGCGCCGGAGCAACCTGCTGCAGAGTTCAATCGAGTTTATTCGTTCCTGCGGGCCGGCACCGTTGTCAGGCTGCTCAACAGGTTACGTCAGCTTGGGTTCACTGGCTGTCATCACCCAAGCACGCCAACGTCGCCGGAAGAGAAACCGTGTCGTGAAGCGGCAGCAATATAAAGTCGACGAAGGTGAGCTGAAGTGGACCGATGGAATCTCTTAAGGTCTGATGTGTCCGCCGGTTAGAAAAAGGAAAACTAGATAAGCAAACGGTGCGCCGACGGCGCGCAAATCGGTGCGAAGATCCAGTGGCAGCGTACCCAACACTGCATCGGCCCAGCATGAACTTTTTCCCGCGATCGTTATCGAGCTTGTCCTTTGCGGCCTCGCTGTTCTCGCCGGCGCAAGAAACACCCAAGGCTAAGCAGAGAAAAAAAAGTTGGAAACTTTTCGTCGGTCGGGGTATAGTCGTGCTAGAGGCGCACTTGTTGAGGCCGCGCTTTCCTCGAAGGGAATGGAGTACTACTATATATATAATTGTGGGCTCGGCGATAGCGTGTCGCGCGGCATCTATTACGGTCGACCTTCACGTGAGAGATGCAATCGTTGTCTGTCTTCGGGCAAGAGGAAAAGGAAGGGCCCCGGACGGATGGTCTTCGCGTTCATTCTGTCCGCAGCGCGCGACGCGATTGGTCGCTGCTGTAAAATGTTGCGCGAGAGCAGACGGTCGCTCCTCACAGAAACTTGCTGTCGCGCAGGGCAGTGAGCGAAAACTGAAAATCCGCTACCGTTTAACGGCGGTGTTATCCAGATGCACATCCTCTGCGAAGCCGTCGCGACCCTTTGCAGATATTGCGCGTTGCGTGACAACCGATCGTAGATGATCATGCAGATGCTTCCGAGTCTGACTCTGCAGTGGATTCACTGAGTGACGTGTTTATCCCGTGTGTATTCTGCTCGTTGCATCATATATCACCTGCCTGGCGCTTTTATTGCACGCACAAAAGCGTGCGCAGGGTACGTGCACTCAGTGCCATGATTTCTTTTTTGCTTAACTCGCAGCCCTAAACATCTCTTTTCTGCTACACTTGCCTGAAGTTCATTATGTTTTTGCATGCCTCGATATTCACCTATGTCTTTCCCTCTCTAGAACATTGAATAGCCGAAATTTATATACGTGCGCATGTGTACAGCAATAAGCCATATACTAAATTGGCGATTCTTGGTGCAGTGAGAACTCAAAGCAAGACGAGTATGTTTCGATTAAACTTGTGGTATGTGCTGGCAGGCTGAAGCAAGCTGAAGAAAGATGTCCTTCGACCCTGAGCGCAGCAGCACCAATGGCAACGAGAGCCCGGAGCTCGAAGATGTGGATTCCCCGTGGGCAGCACCCTCAGCGTGAGTGGCTCTCTGTGTGCGTTTCAAGTGCTTACAGCATGGCAGGTGTACAGATCAAGTGAGCAATGTTTCAGGAAAAGTTAAGGGTCAGGACACAATGCGACATATATTTGCACACATTCCATTGACAAGCAGCATATATTCTGGTCACGGTAATACCAAAGTAAGCCTGCGCCAGCATGCATGGGCAACAAATTTAAGTTTTTGTTTCAACGTTTTGGAGCTGGCACTTTTCCTTAGGGAGGGGGAGAGAAGGTTTAACAAAACGGGAAAAAAAGGAGGAAACATCACCCAAAGAAGCATGACTATGGCCTGATGATCATTGTGCGACTAAGAATCTAGACGATGATGAAAGGGCAGAGCGAGTTAAGTAAGTGAAGTTGAATGTGTAATATCTGCAGTTTCAACAGTCAGTTCGCTCACTGACTGCATATGAAATATTAATGCAGTATATGTGAAAATTATGTATGCAAGCGATAAACAGCATGTGCTCAGTAGCACAAAGTTAGGCAAATGCAATTGAGTATGTCATCTTCCTTTGCACCCATGACACAGGGGCACAAAAAAAGTTATATTCACTGCTGCTTAATTTTGTTCGTGCAGTACCACATGGACATACCTAACGGCATTAAAGTTAATGCCACTGTAGCCATAGCGGCATTCTCACAACTCATTTATTTGTTGAATGTGTATTCCTTTCCCCGATGAATCGCATTCAGAAATGTATGAACAGCACATTTATGGAGTAAATTAATGTGCTTAAAATATGCCTATTAACATCTTAAGTGCCATTTCTTGGACCTTTGTCAGCTGAATAACTTTTTGATGATGTTACTATTGCCAATTGAAATAACTGCATTCACTGTAGCTGTCACTATTGTGGTGGTATTTAATGGCCTTAAAATGTGTGTGTAGCAGGAACTTGAAATATAATCGCATTTTAAGGAACTTATGGTCCTAGACACTTTATGGCACTTTACTTCGCCCTGTGGGAATACCAGTTTCTGCATCTAATTTTCTCTGGAGAATTTGACTTGTTGTGATGGTGGCCTTGTCAAACACCTATTTAAGGATTCGGGCTGTCTATATTGCTAGTTTGCTGGCATTTTTGGCATGAAGCATGAATTGCCCAGCTCCTCTACTGCCTAAAAATTGGCATATGGCTTTCATGAAATAATTGGTCAGCGGAAATTTTATTACATCTGCAGTGTGCTCAGCATGGTCCTTTAGCGATGTGTAGTTGGACTTCACTACTGGATTTGTCCGTTGATCAAGCCAGAGATCGATTATTGCTATCAATAAATGTTAGTGTCATACATTTTTTTTACTTAATGCAGGTAGAGAACAGAAAAGCTTTAGTGTTATATGTGTTGAAAAAGGCACAAAAATTTATGCTCGATTGCCCCCACATTCATTTAATAGGATAAACTGTTCAGACGTGCTCGAAACAATTCGCAATAATAGGCTGTATTGCTGTACTTGAAAATGCCAATTATGTGAAATTTTCTCCTCGGTTGCCTGTAGTATCCTGACTAGCCAATAAGTTACTAGTTTAACATCTTTAATCTCGAGGTGTACTTCAGCTCTCCGCTGGGGTTTATCTATGAATAACATTGAAAAACAAAACAACCATCTGCCAGCAAGCTTGTGTTGTCCGTCAGACACATCCGTGTGTTTATCACCTGGCATCTCTACTTTGTGTAGAGGCACTTCAGCGTAAGCTATTGATAAGACTGCTGTGTCCTCTGCAGGTTACAGTTACTCACATTCTTATCTTTTGGAAAAGATCACATCTAGAAGGAGACTGACGAAGGCTGCTTAGGATGGCCACAGTATGCCACTATCTCTGTTTGGTTATGTAAAACCAAGGCAGCTCGTGGCTTTCTTTCGCTTTGCCTCAGCGGTCCAATAAGATACGATTAGTGCAAGGCGTAGGCTACCTGACACCCGATTGGGTGGGGGGGGGGGGGTCAGCAGTGGTCAATGTTTTCTCTAGTGGCTTGAACTGTATATCTGACTTTTCTGACTGTAGTAGCTGCATGTTAAACAGCACAAAACAAAAAAAGAATATTTAGATAGTTGTTGAGGTCCAGTGTATGTGTTCTCCATGTGGCCTTTGCTCCGTTTCACACTCGGCAGGCAATGCTGCTGAAGCTATGGAAGTAGTGAAGCTATGGAAGTCTCACTTCAAACAATTTGCAGTTGTACTTGACCTGCAGCACTTTCTCGAAAGCAACCACTTCACGCATTGCAACTACAACATGTAGACGTAAGGTTGCATCAAATCACGCTTTATTTGTGCACTTTGGTGCTTCCAGTATGTGCGGTTCCAGTATCTGTTGGTCGCAAGCCCAAGTGGTATGCTATGGTTGCTGCTCACAGAAATGCGTCGCCCTACTTGTTAGGTGGTAAATCGGTTCAGATCTGTGACACTATTCATGTAATAATTACGCCACACCTTGCAACATCAAAGTATCCAAAAACAAGGATCTGATTTACAGGGAAATGGAGGCTTGAAGTGATAAACACTGGTGAAACAAGTAACCTTGTGAAAGCCAGTGTTTTGACAAGGGCACTTGTCTTTGAAACTGCTTTTCTTAGCAGCGTCTTTATGTATGCATGTCGATCGCTTCCCACAACCCTCAATGGGGGAGGGGGAGAAGAATAAGCCGGTGAGAGGAATAACCGGAATTCAAATTGTTCAAAGAAAAGGGGGGAAGGGGGGGGGGAGAAAAGGAAAAGAGTGTTGGGGATGGTGTCTAGTTCTTCTAAAGAGGCAACCAGTAAGGGAAGCATTGCTGTCAGAAACAGAGCTGACAAAAAAGGGAAACGAATCCGAATGTGCTAGCAGCGCTGACAATATGGTGGACCCATTTTCCCACTGAACAGAAAGTAAAAAGGTATGCTGTCTAAACACGTGAAAAGAAAAAGAGAGAGAGAAAAAAAAAAGAGTACCAGAAGATTAAAACTGGTAGAAGAAATTATGTTTTAACAAGACATGCTTGGTTGGGTGTGAAAAAAAATTATGCAGAAACTCCACTGGAGTTGTCCAAGTATGCGTAAGCATACCTGCAAATTTAAGTTGGCCCACCTGCAAATTCCAGCTTGGCCCACCCCCATATCTTCAGTTGGCCCACCCCTACTGTAGGCTTCCCCACACATTTTTATGGAGCCCTTATGTATCCCTATGGCCATTCTCTCTGATCAATTTTTTTCTGCTTTCAATTGTTCCTTATCTCTTTGTCAAGGTTCAATTAATGAAAGCAACTTGAAATAACATCTATATCCATGTTTCCTTTGCAGAGGAAGGATGAGAGCATTTGATTTCAGAAGTGAAGGAAGAATGTACATTTGCACAAAGAATGCAGCAAGAAAATGCAGGCATAGACATAGGGAAAAAGAACTCTACACTCCTTATAATAGACACGGTTTCCATTAACTAAAACAAGACGTCGAATAACAAAGTTAAATGGTCATTCCAGTTCAAACCCTATAGTTCTATGAGTGTCCTGCTGCACAGAGAGTGAACAAGGGTGGGTGCGGCTCACCAGCAGTTCAGGCACATGGTCACGTAGCTGAAGAATGCCGAGACGTCGCTGACAGAAGGTACTGGTCGCTCCTTGAGCGAACTCCAGCTTGTCACGCGGTGGGACCTTGTACTCGCTCAGGAGGTTAGGCAGTCCAGGTTCTGCCGGTAGGAGTCTGGAAGTTTGGGCCCACGGCCCGGCGGCTCACTCCCGCTCCTGGATGACGCCAACTTCTCCGGTGCTCTCTTGCATCTGAGCACCACCACGCCGCTCCAGAGTCTCTCCCTCACCTCCTCTTCTTCCTTCTTTTTCTTCTACGTCAACCATCAAGTACTGTCCTTAACGGCCGCTTCGTTCTTTATAGTCTTTCTGACAGCACATGAGATTTTGCACACGTGGCTTCTTCATCATTGTCTTCTTGCGCTCGTCCATTCGTTCTGGATGTTAAATTGTCTTCACCGCACTACTCGCTTTATGTACACCACTGGCTTCGTGCACTGTCACTTCCCGATAACTTGACACACAACACTCTCATAAAGCTGCCAGTCATCTGCACTTATGTTATTATAACGATTAAACGTCCTAACTTTGCAAATTACGCATTTTTTTACAGATACAAGGTATTACAATTTTCGCGTGGGACAGATTTCGCTGGGGTACTCGCCAAATAATGCTTACGCGTTAATACAAATCAACATCTTTTTAAACGCTGATGGAGAGAGAAATGAGACTGACCAAATATTAAATAAATGACACAGTAAACTTATACTAGAAGACATAGTAGATTAGCAAAGCACTGCTTATGAGAAAAAAATATTTTGAAGTTCAATAATTAATAATAATAATAATAAAAATATGTAATGAACGTAATAAATTGGGACGGGAGATGTGGTCTGACCAGCTGCAAGATCACAAAAAATTAAGGGCTCCTTATTATATTTGTGCCATTGGTATAATGATTGGATTCAAGAACTTTTGAAACATTTATGTCTATTGGTTAAAGTGTAATAAACTTGTAAACAAGATATAATTCTCAATATTTTCTGTGTCTGGGCAAACAAAAATGTGATTGTTGGATATCAATTTTAAGTTCATCGACATTGTGACCTGGTAGGTTAAAATGATTGCTTTCGGAAGTTTTTAGCCGCGCCATTGCGATGTCCGTCTGATCCAACATTCATTGGCTGTCCTCTTTCACAGCTGTATTGTTTGTGGCAGAACAAACATTCCAGCAAATAAATGATGCTAGATCCCACGAAGGTAAGACTGGATTTAATTTTGTGCACATAACGTAAAAGTACAAGACTTGCATTGTATCTTTTCATGCATCTTTGACACATGCCTGTCTCCTTTTCAAATGCGGCACACTATGAGTGCGAGCAGACAGAAAAGTTTTGTCGCATTTGTAGCTTTGCCTGCTACTTATGAAAAAAGAAAAAGAGTATACTATTAATCCACTGGCCTTTCACAACATGGTCTCACATAGATTAGAGGAGAAAAAGAGGTCTAAAAAGCAAAATCCTTCTGCTGCAATATTAATATATTGGTTCAACCATTTAATGATGACGAACTTTGTTGAGATTAGGGATTGCTTCTGTGCATCTGTTTCTTTGTTACATTTAAGATGGTAGTGAATGGTGGAAAACAGTTTGTCTCATTGTAAGCTGTGGTGGATCGGCACGAATCAAGACTTCCGAGAGGCTGGTCGGCACGTGAAAGATACACTGCAAAATAAACGTCAGGTTAAGCTGGATCAGCAGATCACTCTTCTGAAATACCAGAAACGCTGGTCTTACTGTAAGCAGGATCTTGGTACAAAAATGTAAGGTGGGCTTCCCAAACCAGCTCCTTGTAACATCATGCTATTTGGACAGCATCTGGTGACAGCATCTAGTCTGGTGAATGGATTATCCGGAAACAAGGATCGCATTACATTTTACGAAATGTAACACTCAGCCTCGTGTGCTATAAGGAATTTTCTCGAACAAGTACAGCCCGTAACCACAGGAAAGTACTTTAAAACCTGTGATGCCACATTGATGTACTGGCTCTCTGATTCAAGCTCGAATTTCCAAAACGGGAGGCTTTGACCTTCGCCTTATGCACTGATAATAAGCCTTTTCCCACCAAGTAAATGCAAATTGATGATCAGGCTAAACTGACTTAGTCTTCCACCTTAATGTTCCTTTAAGGGGGGATGTGGGTCTAAATCTGTATGCTTTGAGGTATAGCACTGAAAACTTGTACATATATGTAACATTATGTGCTTGTTTGAAGTATGTGGTCCATTTTCATTTATGTCCTTTGTTTCAAATTTTATGCAAGCTTTATGCAATTTTATGCAAAGTATTTGATCCTGAAACTTCGCTGAACAGGGTACCAGTGGCTTCTATACGATTCAAGGAATGCAATAGACCAACCTTATTGCTCTGTCTTACCCATAACATGAGTTGTGAGGTACTGACTTTGGAACTCTGAAAAGTGTTTTTCTGGTGAACAGCTTTAAAGTTTTGCAACTTTTGTTCTAGGTGAGGCAAAGCAATAATGGTTGGTCCTATAGCATTCTTTGAATCATACAGAAGCCATTGGTACTGAATTTAGTGAAATTTCAGGAACTGATAGTTTGCAAATCTTTGCTGAAAATTATTTGAAGGAAGCTTGCATAAAATGAGAACCAGAGGAGATAAACAAACGTGGACTGCATATTCAAAATAAGCACATAATGTTACATATATCTAAAAATTTTTGGCACCATTTCTCAAAGAATATTTTTTTTTTTTTTTTCTAAGACCCACCACCCCCCTTTAATAGTGCCCGTGTTGGCAAGTGGGACATGCATTTGAATTAACATGCTGGGAGCTTTAGGTTCCTGAGTGGTTTGCACATCTGTTTTTTTCTTCAACCCATAATGTGTGCTTTGTGTCTATCTGACATGCTGTGTGTATTTGCATATCAGTTGCCTAAGTTGATTACAGCCAACACCGCAGATTTGTTAAAATGAAGGAGATAAAGGACAATAGGAAGAGCTACAGTCGGTCGAATGTTGTGCAGTGACTGAATTTCACTAGCAGCCATTGCTGTGATCATGCTAGTGTAGCTTTTAATCTGCTGAATGTATAGCTGCCTTCGTTTAGGCACAAATGCTGCAGTTCATTAAATGGCTTTATAGAATTGCAGGTAGTAATTCATTGCTACTTTTGTTTTTGCTTTTTCTGCTAAAGCTTCTGCTTCTGAAAGGATTGTAAAAATGTTTGCAGATTGTAGATTTGCCCCACACTTTTTTTTTTTTTTTTTTTTTTAGGTTTGCGAGTACATTTTGAGTGCTTGGGAAGCTAAGGCACAGAAAAAAAAAGAGGAAACATAGACATCTTTATATGTGGTTTCTTGAATATGGAAAAAATTGTGAAGAATAACTACATTGTACATACATGCATGCACACACACGCGCAGTATGAGCTGGAGATATTGCTCGTGCACATCGATGACCATTGTCGAGCTGTTTTTGCTATGCGATTTAGCACGGGAAAAGTTTGCAGTCGCCGTCTGGCCTTGTTATCTTCAAGCCTACCTTAGTCCACACCCCACGAAATTTCAACTTTCAAACTTGTGTAGTCCGTGGAGGAAACTTCAGGACGACAAGAAATCTTATTGCCTTCCAGGTTGTTCACTCGGTTGGCATGCTCAAGGAAATGAAAATGGAATTACAGGTAGTCAGTCTGCTATTGTTGCACATGCAACGTGCAACACTTTTGCCAAAAGAAACAAGCAAGAAGAAACTAGTCGTGCACTGATGTAAAAGGAAAACCCAGCATAACATCATCAAATAATGTGCTTTGACGTGTCTGTTTCATGACGTAAGTGTCACCAGTGTTAGCCTTTGCGATTTCGAGGTCTTGTCAAATGTAAAAAAACGGGCAGGCATAACTTTCGCAAGAAGCTTGGCTACTCAAGTTCAACTCATTTGTACGTGCATCTTCCGTGTCAGTCATTAGCATACAAAAGGTGGCACCCCATAGCAGGTGCTCTTCTAACATTAGCATTCCGGGTATATTCATCCTTGACGCTAAAGTAAACCTCCGCAGAAAAAAAAAGGGGAGAGAGAGAGGGGGGGGGGTAGAAAACTCTTCCTTGAAGTGTGGAAATTGCTTTATTCCTTCTAGACTTGTTGCTACTACTAATGAGAACAGATGACGTCATGTCCATGATAAAGTTGCGCCGTACTTGCACTGGAACCTAGTAGCAGTCCCTTCTTTTCGTTGGTTTAATTCCATGCAACATGCTTGTGATGTGAAGATAAAGCACTTCTGGGTCTCCCAACCTTTTGTCACACAATGCACACCTTGCAGGGCTGTGGCACGAATCTGTGCTTAGCATTTCTTCACAGGATTCTCCAGCTGATGTTTGCTGTGCTGCTTTTTGTTGCTGCTTTTATTATTTTAGCATATGGGGGCTTTTCATTTACATAATAAACATTATACGTCAATGGCTGCTATTATGTTGGCTGCCATACTCCCCGATGTGAAACATACTTAGTGTGCACATAGTAAAGGGGTGCTAAAAGGCACCAGATTGACAAATTGGGGCTACATGTTGGATAAATATGCACTACTTCTACGAAGAACAGTGCTCTTATTAAGTGAAAAAGTTGAGTAAACGTAAGATAGCATTAGGGCTGTCAGTGTGAAAATACGATGTCATTATTCCATGTCGTGACACAGTGGTGTAAACAATTTTATTGGAATTTTTGATGCAGTAATTTGCTGATGCTACCTCTTGAGACTGTTTTATTGGCGCTATATATACAGGTGTGTTGTGTCCTCTCTGTGTGAGCATCTGACTCGGAGTAGCTGGTTGTGTGTGCCAGCCAGAGCATGACCTCTTACTTATTCTGGGCAATGTGAAGTGCAAAAGTGTGCAACCCCTTAATTATGAAGTCTTAGCTTTCTCTGAAACAACTTGATGAAAAGCAGTAATCTTGATGTAAAGCAATAATCATGAGGTTTTTAAGTGTGGGATCAAACAGCCTAGATTGATTTAATCTTTCCTTGTCTTTGGCGACATGTCAAAGACCACAAAGGCCATCTAAGAACAGAAGTATGCCATCTGGTTGCTTTATGATGCTTAAGCCCACCAATTTGGTTGACATTGGCATCAGTTTTGAGCACCTTTCCATGTCTTCTCTGTCTCATCCAGCTATCATACGTGGTGTCCATGCTAAACCAACTTGTAAAATGTACTGTAGTTCGGGTAAAATCTCATTGCCAGGCTGTGACTTTTGAATGTAAAAGCCCACAGCATAATTCATTACATTTTGTATATTGGTGTTCTTGTTACCATTACATTACCTTCTGGATGTGACTTACAATTTGACTGTTTCATTGTCACTTGAATGAATGAATGAATCCTTTATGCATCCCAGTCAGCTAGGCAGTGGACTCTGATCAGAAAGCTACAAAACAGTTTTGTTACATGTAATTAACTGAATCTTCTGCTTTGTAAATTAGAGGTGGTAGGTTTGTTTGTATTATTGCTTTAATAATATTAACAATAATAGCAATGATAAAAGGACTGCGAAACTAATAGCATGCTTCACAGGTTCTTTTTTTTGTTCTTTTCTTTTGTTTATTGAAACTAAGCGTGGCCTACTTGCACACTGTCTCGCTAGTTTTTTTCTGTGCAAGTGTGAAACAGAGGCCTGTAGGCCTTGCTGCCCACTGATGGCTATTATTACTGCAGTAATGCCAAGAAAATTCATACTTAAATAATTAAAAGTTTGAGTTAGTTACTACAAACAAATAAAAAGAATTTCTGTTAGCTATGTTTTCAGTGCGTTTTGAAGTTACTTAGTTTGAATTAGTCAAAGAGGAATTCAGGGTCATTCAAATTTTCGGGGTCTCCCGAAGGCAGGAGAATGTGGATTTAGAAAAATAACTTTATTCTTTGTATTGTGCAAGGAAGCGGCATTAAGTTGAGAGACTAAAGTGCCTGCGTGTAATTATCATGTGTCTGGTTTTGTGTCCTTGTTTAAGTATGCTAACGTGTGTGCCGGACAGCAAGGAAAATAAAACGCAGACTCACAATTTTACTAAAACCTTTACATTACTGACAATAAAGAACCTTAGAAACTGTGTATAAAAGCAGCCCGTGTGTGCTCAAGGACAATGCGCATGAAAGAGAAGGTTAACTCGAAATTAACCCCAACCTTGGAGGAATTTTGATTATGTGGGATTGTTTAAAATGCACCGAAACAAGAATGCAGCATAATGACACAGCCGCCGTGGTTAAGGCAGTGTTTTGTATTACTCTAATGTTGCACTAGTGAGAATCCTTTTGTTATTAGTGACTACTACTAATTCAAGAAGCTGTGTTTATTTCTTCTGTTCTACACATTTTGCACTGACCCATGTGTGTAATGCTTACTTGCTTTTGAAGTGAAAATGAGTGAAATGTCTGGTCACCCTCTCTCGCTGACTAGGGACAAGCGCAAGGTTGAGGTGGTGCTCGTGACCGGTTCGAGTGGCTTCTTAGGCCAGCACGTGGTCAAGCTGCTGCAGGAGCACGACAAGAATGTCAAGGAAATCCGCCTCTTTGACATCAAGCCCTACGAGAACAAACTCAGTGGGTGCCGTTCTCTCTATCTTAGCATCACTTACCCTTCTCTGTCATCCTGAAGTGTGTGTGTGTGTGTGTGTGTGTGTGTGTGTGTGTGTGTGTGTGTGTGTGTGTGTGTGCGTGCGTGCTTGCGTGCGTGCGTGTGTGTGTGTGCAAGCACACTATTGAAATTGTACATATAGTGCCTGGTAAATGTGAAAGCGTCTCTTAGCTCTTCCTACATATGGTGGTGTCAATGTTTCAAGCAATATTAGCATCACAGAGCTGCTGCTGACGGTGTCTGCTCTGCCAGAGTTGCTCGAAGATGGCCAAGAGTTTGGCCACTGGCCTAGAAACCACATCATTAAAAAGCGCAAAGGGATGCATTGTTGCGCTTCTATACTTGTGGACAACTAACCGTGGCAACGAAGGATTGGCACTTCTGCATACGTGTTACAGCGTCGAACATTCCGGCAGCATTTGACAGTGCCTTCGGTCTCTTGGAACAGGTACTGGGAATAAACGTAGCTTCCACATGCAGCGGTTTTGCATTTGCACAGGCACGGAAAAGAAAATAAGGAAAATAAGTCCGATCACTCAGTTGTTTATCTTGCTTTATATGTTTTGTTGTAAATAAAGTGTTTACGTTTCCTCTTCCTCAGCTGAAGCTCATGCATTCCTGAACTAACGTGCCTGAACAGACAACTCTGCACTGTCTGTGTGATAGTATATCAGTATTTGCCCATTCTTGGCCAATCCTCCAGAATCGGTGTGCTTAGGTGACACAAAGAGTATGTAACTTTAAACATATTGGAGCAATAGCACTCCATCTGTACAAGACACCTCTTCGTCAAGTGCAATCGTTTGATGGATAACCATTTCAACGAAGTTGCAGCCAGGATAGGGGGGGGGGGGGTGCCAAAGATCTAACTGGGGCGCAGGGATTACAAAAAGGCATACGATGTCGTGGTATCATTCAGCATCCTGGTTGGCAACGAGAGGGTCAGTTCACATGTCTACTGATGTGCCCATAAGGTCTTGTGATTCATGGATAGCATGGGGATATGGCATGGAAATACAATAATAATCATAATAATCTTTATAACATATAAAACATACCCCCGCCAATCACACCCCCTTCATAAGAAAGACTTCTAATTGCATTAATGTTGCCAGCAATCTCCAGAGGACAGATGCGCCACCACTTATTTTCTGTTCATCACCTAAATTTGCTTCCCGACTAGACGAGAAGTCTCGTTGATTTCACTGAAGAACACATCGTCTTGCTGAAACGATTCTCAGTGATTTCTTCGATGATGAGTTAGTTCAGAAACCCACATTTATCCTAGTGCATTTGTCTTGATGCCGAGATTACATGCTTACATTTTTTGCTCAGGAAACATCACGGGGTGTCACTGAAGTGTAGCGACCACTCCAATTGAGAGGTAGTGCTTCCACCCACTTTCTTGAGTCAAAGTGGAATGTTGAGTGGAGGGGGACATTCTAGAATACTGGGGCGAGCGTGCCCCAAGACCAGTGGCAAGCACTCATAGTACGGGTGCCTGTAAGATTCGAAAGGCACTTTGCTGGGCAAGTCTGTGCAGTTTTACTGTGCATTATTCTTCTGCGCTGTGAAGCAGACGTCATGCAGAGACTGGGAGTGTTTTGGAAACAGTTGGTAGCGGCACTTGTGTGTGTTCCCATTCTCTGTATGTCGTCTGTATCGCACCATGGAAAAGGATGCCTGTTGAGGCCTTCGTTCTCTCCATCGTCTTTGTTTCGCTTCTTGCTGCCATCGTTGGAATGTTGCAACCTAATCAAGCATTAAAACCCTCACCAGCCACAGCTGTTGCAACGCGTTGTGCCAATTTGCTTGCCTGTCACAGTGCCTCAGTGGCAAGTGTGACGTGCTGCTAAACATGAGGTTCTATTCCCAACTGAAGCTGACTCATCTGAATAAATCAGAATGTAACCGTTCTCATCTGTCTCACTTTGAGTACTCATTAAAGAAACCCAGATGGTCAAAATTATTCTGGAGCCTTCCAATATTGCATCCCTCATAACCCGCTATGCAGTTTCGACACAATGAACCCTGTAATGAAAATTAAACTTGGCTTCCTTTTCGTTATTTAGGCATTTGATGGCTGGCACATTGCAGTGTAAAAAAAATTTTGAGCAGCTGATTATATAGACAGTGAACAGCTGCCAGTGTCGTTTAACTTCTTTGACCTTCTTGCTGGTCTGCATGCACTCTGGCATGATGTGGCCAGGGCTATGCTGCACCAAAAAGGCATGGTGTGAGAAAGGGCGAGAAGTTTCAAGGCACAGACAGCTAAAAAAAAAAATGAGAGAGATGTTGTTCATTCAAGCACGGTTTTAAGATATCACAACATGCATTTTGAGATCAGAAATTAGAAAAAAAAAAAAAGGTCACAATGTGTTCATTAAAATCGGTATGTCAGGGCATGAAATGGCTGCAGTAAAGGTTCAAATTTTATGTCCGCACGCATTGCATTTCGTTGCAGAGCACAGCACAGAGAAGCCCATGAAGGCCACTGTGGGCGACATCTGCAATGCCAAGGCAGTCCAGGAGGCATTTGCGGGCGTCGACTGCGTCATCCACACTGCGGCCCTGGTCGACTGCACCATTTTTCCCGATGCAGAAGCCATGGAGGCAGTTAACGTCGAAGGTACGGCACGTTGAACAGCTGTGGAATACTCTGGTAACCAGCACAGAAAGTTGTTGGCTGCAGTAAAGAAGGTCGGTCTGTTTCTTTGACATGGTGTGCGTAAGTATCGCAGAACTGCTGCTTAGTCCTGCTCTACCAGAGCTACGCTAAAGATAGCCACGAGTTGGGCCACTGGCCAGGAATTGGAGCATTGCGTAGAAATTGAGAGGAAGGACGGGAGCTTGACTTCTGCGTGTTTCTTTGCATCGTTTCCAAAGCACTGTCCATTGTCTGCTGTCACCGCAAAAATTGTTACGTGCTGATTGTTGTGTCTCAAGCAGAGATCAGAACTAACACATGTTTGAAGGGACACTAAAGTGAAGCTCTAAATCTGTTTAGACTGATCAAATATTCTTTGAAAGCTCTGTTTTCATTAATTTCACAAATAGTAGGTTGATTAGTACAAAGAAAAATTAAGGGCAAAGTTCTATTTCTTTTTATTTCATGCCAGAACCCCAGTGCCGCTGCGTCACTGTGACATCACAGATTTCAAAGTATTTACTCATACTTGGGCCGCGTTGCTTAAGTAGAAGTTGCCTCAACTTGCCTTGTCGAAACTTTGGCTCCTTTAGAACCCAGTGTAATCTATTTTTGCCACTGAAGAATTAACTAGGCCCTAGTAGCTGGCACCATCAAAGTCCACGACATCATGGTGAGCTGGTGCAGTTAAATTCAAGGCGGCGGCGCCACCTGTTACTTTTTGGCACCCTTTCTGGCATACCATGCTTACCATGTAAAGGGGTAACTTGCTATTGCATGTGAAATAATTTTTCTTTTTTGTGCTCCTTTAACGAGAAGTGACACGTAATGTCAGCGCAGGCAGCATGGCAACCAGATGAAAAGTCTACATCCGCGAGCTGCCTATCGCTGGGGATGCGGAAGCGCGGCTCGAGATGTCCGTCCCCAAAATTTGCTAGAAAATGTTCAGTGTTCCAGTTGAGATCGTACCAAACTTTTAGAGACATGCCTTTGGGAAAGTTCAAACTGGGAGTGCCAATGTATTCTTTTGCACGTTTTAAGGTCGCATGTCTCAAAAGTGGTGCTAGTCTGAGGGTTGCTGCTAAGCAGACACAACTTCACTGCACCTCGGCTTCAGTTATGCAATTACAATGTACACGCTAAAGTTAGTTAAAAAGCTAATTAAAAAAGTTATCGTTGAATGTTTCCTTGCTGGTAATGTCTGCCTAGACACATAGCCTATCTGCAAGACATGAGACAGGCAGGGGCCTAGACATGAGAGTTTTTATTTTTTTAAGTGTCTCGCAAAGAAAAATGAAAAGATGCACACCTTGTATATATATATTATATATACAAAAATCTCAATTTCATATGTCTGCGACACTGCTGCATTGCACAAGTGAGACGCGGGATTGGCTTTTTTATATCTTGCAAACTTTCTCTTAAATGCACAAAGAGTGAGCCACACAAGAGATAGCCCACAGCAAATGATTGAAACGAGTGTTTTCGCATGTGTGCTAAAACATAGTGTCAGCATATCTGTTGTAAAGTGTATTAAGGAGTTAATTAGTCACTGCAGTCTAATTTATTATGACCAGCACAAGAAATACTGAACAATTCTTCAGGTTGTTCTTAACATGTCCATTTCTAATTTCACTCATACAGAAAGGCTTTCTTTAAAGCTTGGTGCATGATAGCCATGATGCGCTGTAATACATTTTGTCTGAGGCTCGTAACCTGAGGTAAAATAAAAAAAGTACATCACAAATTTAATTGAAGAGCTCCTCAACAAAGCCTTTTTAATTATTTGTACTAAAGGTCTGGCAATCCAGGCAATTATAAAGTGTTTCATGCAGATTTCAAATATGTCATTAGTTCTTATGTAGCTGCTGTGGTTCTTGAGTTGTGTCCTACACAGCGGCAAAATATAGCGATCTTAGTGGACACTTTTTGTGTCCTAAATTTTTTTACATAAAAGCATTGTGCTGTAGTTTATGTAGCTCTTTGTAGACTGCAAAGTGCCAATATTTATCCAAACAGTGTGTAATGTTGCTGGGACTATAAAAAAAAATTAAATAACACTTCAACTAATTTTTTTCACAACCCCATGAAAATAACCTTGTGCATTTGTGCCCTACACTAATGAAACCTAGCATACGTACTTTTGAAGATATGTAGAATGCTGATATCTACTTGAAATTGCAATATTTCCTAGCAATAGTTGTGAACGTACAATGTGATATTTCAAGGAATTGTGAAACAAAATTTGTTAAAGTGTCCTAAGTTTTGCACATTCTTTGGCTAGATATCGGCACTTTTCTGCCTACAAAAAGCTAAATAAGCTACAGCATTATGTTTTTTTTTTTATTTAGTGTATAAAAGAAGTGCCTGCAGAGATCTCTCTCTTTTGTCATTGTGTATGACATAGCTCAAGAACTATAGCAGCAACGCAAAAACAAACGAAGTATTTGAAATCTGCATAAACAACTTTATGGTTGTTTGAATGTTCAAACATCTAGCTAGTAAAGAAAGGTTGTTTCGAGGAGTGCCTTCCCTTAAATACATATTCACTGTAGTGTCAAGGTTCAGCTCAATTTGTGGGGATTCCTCACTTTTGTCACAAACTTTTTGGATGGAAACATGCATTTTCTTCTCTGGGCCTACTCGGTCAATAGGATGCAGATGTCATTGGTGATCCTGACCTTGCTTCTGGAGCTGGTTAAGGCATTTGTTTGCCGAATGTTTCAGTGAGACTCTCAGTTGATTTCTGCACCTAGTGGGACTGGAATGCAGACAACTTCCAAAGACTGATTAGGCTAGTAACTGAGCAAGTTGGTTAGGATTAATGTCAAAAGTGCAGTGCAGAAGCAGACAATGATATAAGGAAGAGACATGATATTATCAACTGGAAATGGAAACTTAAAAAAAAAAAAAGGACTGAAGCCAGCAAATTTGCAACGTCCCAAGTACAGTCAGCATCAAAAGCTTGTAGACTGCAGGAACTGAAACATTTTAATTCTGAGGTTTTATGTGCCAAAACCATGATATGATTGTGAGACCTGCCATACTGGCGAACTCTGGATTAATTTTGACTAGCTGGGATTCTTTAACATGCACTTATATCTAAGCACATAAGCTTTTTTTTCATTTCACCCTCGTAGAAATGCGACCTCCGCGGCCAGAATTGAACCTGCAAGCTTGAGCTCAGCAGTGTTGGGCCATGTCCACTCACCTGCTGCGGCCAGTAAGACTGCAGGATCTGATAAGATTAATTTCTGAACAGTTTGTGACCATAGCCAGTAAAACCTTACAACTCTGTTCGCACACACTAGTGGAGATTGGAAATCCGCATACCAGGCTGCAGAAATACTCGGTTTTTTAATTTTTTTTACACTGATTGTGTGTGTTGTGACTGCAGGCAACATGACCTTGAGAATGTTGCCCAAGATTCCAGAAATCCTCCTCGATGTCATCTGCCGCAGGTACACGGACAGTGATTGATGCCTGCATCCGACAGAATGTGCCCTACTTGGTGTTCACGAGCACGGCGGACGTGGTCGTGAGCAGCAACCACATCTTCTTCGGCGCAGAGAACACCACCTTCACGCCAAAGCACTTCCTCATGGGTCCCTATGCCGAGACTAAGCACCGTGCCGAGCAACTTGTACTCCAGGCCAACCAGCGCGTGCTGGCCGATGGTGGGTTGTGCTGCCACCTTCTTCCTTCCCTCGTGAAGGGACTCTCTAACTGCGTTTCACTCTTAATGGCAACACTCGAGAAGCTGCGCGAATACTGACATTCAATGCGTGCACACGAGATGGAGTGAGGCCCGCAGACAGAGTGAGGTTGTCAGCTACGTTGCGTGCACTTTGTGATTATCATAATACAAAAGAGGAGACATTCTGTTGTGCGTTGACGTGAGGAAGCTGCTGTAAGTTTTTGAGTTGCAGCTTCTAGCAAGAGACAGTCACTCTGCTGGGTGTCTAGGCTCATCATGAAGGTGCATCAGGCCATCGGTGTCACATTAACGTACGCAGGTTTTACTGATAAAATAATTGTCTTCGATCTTGTCCCTCCGAAGCCGAAGGCAGTCTGTGGGCCACACAAGTAATGAAGTGCGAACAAGAGAAAATGCAAGCTGTGCTAGACAGTGTCGTTAACTTTAAGGCCCCCTTTCCTTGTTTGTGTACTTGCGGTTAGTTTCCACAAACTAAATGTACTGGCCATGCGTCTAGATGCGATGAAGCTTACAGAGTGTTTCCGTTGTCTATGAAAACGGCACATTTAGACTCCCAGTTGTAGTCTGACTATCCCGGCTACTGGTGTCGTCCTAATTTCGTGCACGTTAGTGTACCATCCTTGGGTCATTGAGTGCCACACTGTTTTCTTTCTCTTTCTCTCTAGCTGCATGTGCACGTTGTTTTCATTTTCATGCAGCATACATTTGTCCCCTCTGTGTTGCTATTTCATTTATATTACTCTTTAATTTGCTATTTTTTGTTTCTTTTCGAAACTGTCCGCCTTCCTCACTAGCTATCTTAATTTCAAATGCCACCTTTTTCCCTAATGGCTACGGCTTTTCGGTGCTGAGCACGAGGTCGAAGAATTGATTCCCATCTGCTCCTATCGTGCTCTGATAGATGCAGAATACAAGGAAGCCCACATACCAAACTTGTGTGGCACGTTAAAAAAAAAGAGCTTTCCACTTTGGCGCCTCTCATAGCCCCTGGTGTTACGTTGAGATGTTAAAACCAATCAAGTTATCAATAATGTAAATAAATAAATAAATAAATAAGCCTGACTGGCTATAACCTTCGCTTGAGCCCAGCAGGCGCACAGGCAATTCACTAAATTCTGCAAGTCGACTGCCCTGCAAGTCTTTGCTTCAATTAGGAACTCACCTCCTAGACTGAATTTTCTGCACCAGTGTGAAAATTTAAGGAGTACTGACAGAAAATTTCGTGCCGCTATTATTGCCTTATTAGATAGCTGTTCACCCAATGGTCACTCTATGCAGTGTTAATACTACCTCGAAAGTTACCTATTAACAAGGCCAGTTAAAAATGCATTCCAAGTGTAGCTGACTCCTCATGTGATGAAAGAGACTTATCACATCATTGAAATCTGTTTTGGCGGTCATGTGGTGCCAGGTACCATTGACGTAAATACACACACTATGGCCGTGCTGCAGATCATTTGACCGGACACAGCCAATCACTGATGAGCCAACCATAGGAACATGTAAGCAACACGCTTTCTGTGATGGCTTGCACCTCGTTATCACAAGGTCTGGCGGTAAATTTTTGTCACGGCCACACTGTCTAGCTTGTTACGCCTTAATCAGAACTGTGTCCTTGGGTGTCGGTGAGTAAAATCATGTTTTGGCGCCAAATTAATGCATATCTATTCGCAGTGGTCACATGGTGCTCAGAAAGCCAACAAACCACCTAGCCAACGAAAGCGAGTGTACGGGGTGACCATTGCTCATACGGGGTGACCATTGCTCATAGCAACCATCTCTGTGAAACACCGTACGACAACCTCTCGTTTCAAACGCTGCTCGTAGGCACACATCAGTCTCTTCTCTAACTTCGAGCAACTTGTTAAAAGACTAGCTTCGTATTCACATTATGAGTTCGAAAATGTGTGCCATGCAGCTGCATACGCATTTACACGTGCGATAAACAGACGCGGACGGAGGGGAAGGGGTGGTGTTACGTGTTCCTTGCTGTGGGTCTCCCGATTTGAGAACTTATGACAGGCAGCAGACGAAGTCAAACCCAACAGTGAAAAAGCGCCCGACGACTGCACGAAGCAGTGTTGAGTCACGTGATGCACTTCCCTGCTTTTCTCTTGTGCAGATTGGCCACAATGAGATGGCAATAACCCACAGAAACCACCTGCCATTTAGATGGAAAAGCCCTTGTTTTCTGAAAGAAACCTAGAAAGCAAAACTTTCCAAGTAATAGAAAATCATATTAATTACATCTTGAGTAAACAGTGCAAGGCAGACCCAAATGTAAGTTACGTAATATTAATTACAGTATGGCTCACTATTAAACTAAAGATCTGATTGGTATACAACATAACAAAATGTTTGCAATACTAACGGGCTGTATGAAAGGCGCTGTAGTTAATTATATTGGAGTCTTTGTACCATATTTATGGAGTCGACAGCTACCTAAATAACAAGAGACAAAATGAAGGTGTGACACAATTTTCATGTGAGTGCTCTATCAAGGGAGAAAGCGTGAGTACAAAGTGTTGCTATGGGACATTAAACCCCGCGAATGAATCAGCCTTTCTTCCTTTAGAGCAGGCAGGTGTTGCTCCCTTTCTGGCGGCAGTTGTCAGCCCCAGGCCTTTCCTCTTCTCTCTCTTTCATCTCTCTGTGATCATTTTCATGTTTGCAAACCTAATAATAATGACCAGTTCGCATGGGACTGCATCCCTGTTCCATTTGTGGCCGGGATCAAGTCAGAGCAGAAGCAACGGCTTGACACATGCTGCTGTCGCCCTCTCATTGTGCAGGCCACACCAAGTTCAGCACGCTGGTGCTTCGGCCAACAGCAATGTACGGGGAGGAGGACCAGCACTTCGTGGTGCAGTTCTTGCGTGTTGCCAAGTCCTGGAAGAACACCCTGACCAAGATCCGCAGTGTTGATGAGCGCTTCCAGGTATGCGCATGTATTGCCACTTTACTACTACCATAGTGTCACCATCTTACAGGATGGTACTTTGATGTGCGAGTGCTGGTTAGGAGAGTTCAACATTAAGACAGCACCACAAAACATGGGCAACTGTGGTACTGTATGTGTTGCTGATCAGGAAAAGTGGGAGTAAGAGGTGTCCTGAGCGGGGTACCGTGTGCCGTGCTGAAACAAGATGATGTACATTCATGCTCACTATGAACTGCAACCCAGTGCCTGTGGTCAAAGGAGCTCACAGACTAAAAAAAAATTTAGAACACGAGTGAATGAAACTGTATTCAGATCTCTAATATTTCGTATGTCAGCTCAACAGTGCCATCTTGAGGCCTATCATGCTGGAATGAAGTGAAAACAAGAATAAATAAATAAAAATGCCTCTCTTGCCTGATTGCTTCAAAGTGAGATGTGTGATCGTGCTGCAGCTGTGCGCTAAGAGTATGCTGGTCTTAAAACTAAGCCTTCGTGAATGAATCACCCGATTGTCACAAACAGTGGTAAATGTGGAAAGGGAAATTCTCCTTCTGGGTCATTTTCTTAAGCTTGCATTTTCATTTAGCGTGATAGTGTGTTTATGAAAACTTCATTGAATATCCTGCAGATTGATGGCCTGGTTCTAGGCTGTGCCAGGGGCAGCAGAGAGACCCTGTCTCTCAGTAGCTTCCCGGGCTTGCTGGATGGCCCAAAGTTGGTCCTGGAGATCTGAGCTAGTCGGTGTGGCTCTCCACTGCAGCCCTAATCCATCGAGGGGGGGGGGGGGGCTGCAATTCTCCCCTGAACTATTTCGCAATCCCAGAGTATATGCTCTAGAGTGGCTCCTCTATCATCACATAATTTACATTAGGCATCAGGGTATAATTCCGGAAACATGCTGTTAGGATGTGCCAGGTTCATGTAAGTTCTGGTTTGAAGGTGCCTCCAGTCAACTGTCTGAGACCTGTCCAATTTTGGGCTAGGAGGTGGATATATACACTTCAACTTTGTATGGAATTGGGTAATGTCACTGAATGAGAAAAGTCTATTCCTATCCTTCCGTTCCATCTCCTCCTCGGCCGAAGCGCCCCTAATCGGGTGCAGTTAATGAGTCGTTGCGCAACACGATGGGCAGATTCGTTAAGGTTTGGGGTGGTAGTGGATTTGCATTCTGTATGGGCTGCGAACCAGATGATTTCCTTGTAAAATTCCTCAGGTGATACGAGTTTGACTTTACTGTTTGGAATTCTTGCAGCTTCAACTGATATACATCCTCTGGCGTAATTTCATATAGCCGATTGAGAGTCGCTAATAATGTATCTATATTTGGGAGAAGTGGTAGCTAGAGGAATGGTAACCTCCTCTGCCGCCTAAGAAATCCTGATTTTGATTGAGCACGTGTGTAAGCTTTCTTACTTTGTATTAATTGCTACTGCTGTAAATGCTTGGTGATTTGAATACTCTGCGGCATCCATGAATAGTGCTTCCTCGTCATTGCCATAGTGTTTGAGTAGAGCATTAACTCTGCCTGTTCTTCTGTCCTCATTGAATTCCGGGTGCATATCTTTGAGTAAATTTGGAATTTGAATCCTGCTCCTGATCTCTATGGCCAATGCAACCTTGGGTCATTGCTGGTTATGGTAATGTATTCATAATTTAGCAAACTGGCGACTAATATCTGCTTAACCTCCCTGCCGTTCCTCTTCATCTCTCTCTCTCTCTCTCTTCGTAATTTATCGAGTGTACTTCTGCCAGTCCAGGTGCCGGCTAGTCTTTCCAACTGAGCTATCTGCTGAGCTTCAATCAATTCTAAGGTGTTATGCATATTAATCTCTGTACTGGTGTTTTCAGTCAAGCCTATGGCCTGCTTAAAAGCTTTGCTTATGTGCATATTGATTTTATCCTTTTCTACCTTGTAGTACCAGTTGAAGTACGCAGCCACGTAAATGATGCGGCTTATAGCAAAAGTGTGAATTAGCCTAACAATGCTAGCCTCCTTCATTCCCTGATTCTTGTTCGAGATTCTCCTGATCAGCCTAATGGCATTAGTGACCTTGGTCACAAGCTTTCTAAGAGTTTCACCATTTAGTTCCCTTTGACTCAGTGTTGAGTACCAGGACCCTAATTTGTTTCACGATGGAGATGGCCCCGCCATTCTTTATACGAATCTGTATCTCCTCGTACTCTCGCTCCTTGATGTATCCCTTGGGTGGCCTGCCCTTGAGGGTGGGTGTGTAAAGGAGAAGCTCTGATTTCTCTGGGGAGCATTCAAGCCCCGTGCCTGTAAGGTACTCCTCCACTTTATCTACTGCTTCCTGTAATTGGTTCTATCTCTCCATCACTGCCTTGCGAGATCCATATGGTAATATCATTCGCGTATAAGGAGTGATTGATTCCTTCAATGTCCTCGAGCTTTTCCTATAATCCTATCATAATGAGGTTAAAGAGCATGGGCGATGTCATGGAGCCCTGAGGCGTACCCGAACTGCCCATGTCCCTCAGCTCGGACTTGAGTTCCCCCAGGGCAGCTTTCCTATTCGTTAGGAAGTCTTGGATGTAATTGTACACCCTTTCTTCTAGATTTAGGTTGCTGAATCGACTGAGTATGGCCGAATGTGCTGCTTTATCAAATGCTTTCTTGAGATCCAACCCTAATATAGCTTTGGTGGATCTCACTTTACTGTCTAGTACTTGCTGCTTGTTTTGCAGCATAACGTCCCGAGTAGAGAGTCCAGCCCGAAAGCCCAACATAGTGTTTGGATATATTTCGTTTTCTTCCTGGTAATTGTTTCCGGGTAACCAGCTAATTTGGCAGAATGATCACTGCAGCCAACATTGGCCATTTCAGTTGCAGAGTCAAAAAGACGGTCGGGCCAGTTCTTTTTGATAGCCTCAACTCTGCTTTGTCTACTGCCACTGCAGTCAGATGACAAATGCAGGCAATGAAGCATATATACGTTTAATTGCATGACAGTATCAATGCTGGCCAGTGTAGTTGGCATTGGTAGGCCAGTGCTAACTCAGTTTAAGTTTGCACATAGAGGGGCGAGGACACCCCTCCCCAGAAGGGAGTGGGGGCACAGATTTGACTCATGGCATACAATCTTCTGAAGAACTCGCAGATGACTGTGACTATGAAAGATGGGAACATTCTTATCTGCAATGATGGTTAAGGGTGCTCATTAATGAGCACAAATTAGCTATTCCTCAATTTTTTAAAATGTAGTATTCTGAAATGGCTGCATTTCTTGAGGTGCGTAGATATTTTTCAGATTGAGCTAGCATGAGCCAACAAAACTGTTGATGGGGGGTTCTTATCTATCCAGTAAACAACCACCTAGCTTGTTCCGCAACCTCATTTCCTTCTGTTTTGTTTTCACTGCAACAACAGGTGACATACGTGGGAAATGCTGCCCTGGCACACTTGCGGGCCATGGAGAAGCTGGCCATCGACGAGTCAGTGGCGGGCGAGGTGTTCTACGTGACAGACGACACGCCCCTCGAGGACATCTACGAGTTCCTGCGGCCGTTCGTCGAGTGCCAGGGCTGCCGGCTGTCGGACTACACGGTCCCCTACCTGCTGGCCATCCTGGTGCTCATGCTGCTGGCACTGGTGCTGCGGCTGATTCGACCCCTGTACCGGCCACGCTTTTACGTGCCTCCGCCCTCGGCCGTCACCTACATATGCACCTCGCTCTTCTTCAACCGCACCAAGGCCACGCTGCGGCTCAACTACTACCCGAACGTGACGCCTGACGAGGCTGTCCAGCGGTCTGTCTCCTATTACAAGTCCCTCCAGTTTCCGGGATGATGGCATTGTCTCGTCGTTGCCAATGCTGCCCTTGCCTCTGTGGGCACTGCACCACGCCACACTCTAGAGGTCCCTGTTAAGCTTGTGGGAGTGCTCACTGGTCGTTCCCAAGAGTTCCTAGGGGGCAGTTTGGGGAAGTACTAACGTGATAAGAGTTGCGGGCAACCACTGCTGATAGTATTTTCAGGCTCATTCCCTTCTTGTTTGCATCCGAAATTGTCATTTTAATGTGTGGTGATTAGCTGGAACCATGTAATGTGCATATGAGACTCATAAAATATGCCACACTCAGTAAATCAAAGAGTCACATTGTCAGATACTCATAGCACGCGCATACTTGAGCTGAAGTGGCATGGCTGTGGTGGTTACAGCCACACGGCATTCAGCATCAAATACTGGCTACTTCTATATAACTGATGGACGCTTGCTTCACGGGAATAGTGTGTTCTTATACCTGGGTGACGCTTGCTTGTTAGTGCTGGTTAGCATGAGTTTCCAAAAGAGGTAGTGCTAAACCTGCTTTTCTTGCATCTTGCAAGAGTTGCAGTAGCAAGTCGCATGCTCCCACAGCACTCTGTGATGGAGCGTGCTGTCATCGCTACCACATGTAATCGCCAGCCTCGGCCAGAATCGGTGGAGGAAAGAACTGCCACCAACAGTCTGTATCTTCAAAGCCGCTAGAAAAAGAGCACACCGCTATCACCATGGCCACTCAGGCTCGGAGAAAAGCCAGGCCAACCATCGGGCGTCTCCTTCCACATATGTTGCAGCACACCACTTTTGCTCTTCGCTCGGTTGGCATGTTGTCATCCCAAAGCCCGTGAATGACTCAGTGCTTCCGAAGCCATGGTTTTGCAGGACTGTCTGCCTGGGACTCCCTCACCCTAGAAATCACCCTAGAAGTCTCTAAAAATGCCCTCATTAAGGGTACCCACTGCGCAAGCTACATTTTTTTCTAGGTGATAACCTAGACGTTTGTAAGAATATTCAGGTTGTGCATGGCTGCACGTCTAACCTCTGTAACCCTGAGTAGCATACATCTAAACTCACTTCAGTGGGAAGTATGCGCTGACATTATGGAGCTTTAGTAATATGGGATCCAAGATTAGGGGACGCTATAGGCTGAGCGTACAAAAGAACCCAAGATACAAAAGAAAACAAAAGGAGTGCGAAAGAATGCAATCGGGGCAGGAATTTGGGTACGCAAAGCCGCTTGTGGGCAGTATTTATAAAATTAGCTACTGCTGCAGTGGCCACCATAATTTACATCTGGTATGGTGAATGGTTGCACATTGTGCTGATCTGCACATGTCTGCTTTATGTCCAGCCATGCTGCAGAAGCAGTGAATAGGCCGACAATACAGCTCTCATGATGTTGCTTGAATACACCAAATGAAGTTACAACTGTAGTGAAAATACACCCGATATTCATTATAAGCATACTCGCTGATGTCATTGAAAAAAATAACAATTTCTCGATTGAGTCTAAGCGAAAGGAATCCAAGCATGATGCCTTCAATGAGACAGTTAAGGCTCTGTCAATTTTAGTGGTCTGTAGGTACCTTACCATGGTGATACGTGGCACGTAAACAGCTCGAAATTACGAATGCATTTTGTACCATTACACTATGATGGTGTGGTTGATCCAGTCGTACAGAATCTGCACGTTGGGGCAGGCCAGCCAATTTGAGCCATTGGCCCACGTATGCATGTCCAGAATGTTTCATCTCAAGTTGCTGTTGCCGAGTATTTGACATTTCTGCTACCGGAACGCATACTTCGAGCTGTAGGCATACTACTATTCGCTTCACTGTAACCAATATTATCTCTTATCTAGATTTTCCAGTTAATTCGATCCCAACTGAATTTATCAGCCAGCGCCCATGCATTTCGATGGACCCGAACGGGCATTATTTCGATTCTAAAATTGACCTTCACCAGATAATTCGAACTTGACCAGTCAGCATGCATGCATCTGATCCCTGTGGTAACACGAATAACGCTCCCTTTCGTGGCAGCATCTGTTGCAGCATAGCTTAAGGAACTGTGAATGCATTAAACACACGTCACCTCCCGTCGAAAATGCTTATTTCCAGCCAGCCCTAGGAAGGTAGTCAAGCAACAACGATAGCACGCAATGTCTGACTATGGTGTTTACCCGATTCTAAAGCGTGCCTTTTGTTTTCCTAGGAAATTGTGGCGAAAGTAGCCTGCATGGTGCAATCAGATACAAAACCAAAACCGCCCTTGTGGCATTTGTAGGCTTTACCTCATAACACAGCTGTATTGCGGCGAAGCGAACTTTAGGAACCTTGCCGCCATCCTAAAAAAATGGTTTCGCTTTTAAAGTTGGAACACGATAGTATTCAAAGATCCCTGACTGGGCTTCACATGTCCCGGCAACTGCAGGTTATGTAACTGTAATGTTTTCCTGGAAATGCTGGCGGCAAACATTATGCATGTAGGCGAGCTTTCTGGTTCTTTTGTTTTGATGGTGTTGCCAAGCGGGCCACACCACTCCTACTAAGACAAACCTCAAATGGCAGTTGGAAAAGGGGTTTGCGTTGAGTTTCCGCATAACAGAATGATGCTTTCTTGCATATTCAAATTACAATCTGACGCTATCATGTCTGTAGGTTGTGTGCAAGTAGTACTTGACAAATTTTCTGATGCATTTTACTTTGAGAAATTAACTTAGCTCAGTAACGCCTATGTGTCACGCAGAGGGCTTGCATGGTTCGGAATGATTTCCTCGGCTGCGGACGCCGTCGCCACATTTTATGCGACACAGGCCCTTAACGCTCTCGCGTTAAAATCGGGTCCGCATTAGATTTACATTTTGTTTAGGAGCTTTAATTTCATTTATGCTTTAGTTTTCTACTTAAGATGCAGATATTGGGTGCGCATTCGATTCGGCAGTGTGTTAGACACGGGCAAACACAGTCAAATGTATCAGCAAAGTGTTTTCGGGTTTTCTGCATCTTGTTTAATTTGACCAGCCAGATAATTCGATCAGTTTTGTCGGTCTTGTCAGGCTCGAATTAACTAAAGTCTCTATCCGTGCTTTTTTTTTTATATTGAGGCTTCACTGTATTCCCTCTATCGTTAGTAGCTGATGTGACTGCCAAGGAAACAAACGAATGAAGCAAAGTAGAAACTAGGTTTTAGTTCTTGTCAATTGTCCTGTTGCCATTAGTGCGGTGTTTTTATGTCGCATCTTTATCCAGTGATTACTTCTAATAACATTGTGCCCTCATATATATCATTATTTTTTTATTTTTTTAATAAGGTCTACCTCGGTGGAGTGACCAATCATGGATGGTGATTGTTTCAATGGTATTGTTGATCGCACATGTGCATTTGTATACACTCTTATGGTGGAAGCTACATATTGTTTTACATCATGCAAAGGCCAGGGTCTGTACAGATTAACTTTGTTTCAACTCCGGAAGGGGCCGGACCTCTCTGCGTGTTTCCCAATATTCAAGAAATGTGTCACACTGTTTTCACTGTGGACAGAATGGTGATGTGCCTTTATTTTTGCAACAGTCATCCATTGTTTATTGCAACTTTTGTGTACTGTCACGTTGTTAACCCACCGTGTGTCACACTAACATGGCTACATCTGGGTGATTTCTCGAGGAATATATATCCAAACGTGTTGAGTGTGTTTTCAGGGTAAAAGTTGTGATGATGCATTGGCTGATGCCGACTTTGCACAAACGATTAATGATTGCACACAGTGCAGATCAGTAAAGCTTTGAGCACATTGTCAGTGATTAAAAGTGTGTGGGACCAAGTGCAGTCA
This sequence comes from Dermacentor andersoni, assembly GCF_023375885.2. Classification (NCBI taxonomy): domain Eukaryota; kingdom Metazoa; phylum Arthropoda; class Arachnida; order Ixodida; family Ixodidae; genus Dermacentor; species Dermacentor andersoni. The sequence goes on along the minus strand of NC_092816.1, from coordinate 154,570,755 downwards.
AAGCCCTTTCCATAGAAATGTAAACTGTGATTTATGGAGTTGTGCTGGTTTTTGATGTTCTTCACTCATGATTATACCTGTTCTTCTATATGGCTTTTTTTTCTACAATATTTTCTTTGGTGAGCTCTGGTCTCATACAAGTTTACAACTCTGTGCTCGTATCTCTCTGGACACTGGAGTCAATTTTTATGAACATGTGTGTGTACTGAATGGTGGAACATGTTACCTTCAATAAAAGCTATTTTTGCTAATGAATGTACCCGTATATGCCTCAACTTACTTTGTAAGTGAGTCTTTGAAAGCTATCAATGACTGGTGTGTTACGTGGGACATGAAAATTAATTTTGGAAAAACTACCTTTGTGACAGTTGCAAATAAAAAGTCCCCCTTACAATATCCATATACGATTAGTCAGAAAGAAATCAAGCGTTCCAAACATGTAAAATATCTCGGACTTGCTATTACTGATAACTTGAAGTGGGGCAAAGATATTGAGTACATTTGCAGATCTATCCAATATAAGCTTGGTTTCCTAAAAACAAAGCTATGGAATGCCACTCCTGATGTCAAACTCGTGGCATATAAAACTATAGTAAGGCCAGTACTGGAATATGCAGGTATCGTTTGCGATACCACAGTCAAATTGAAATGAGTAAATTAGAGTCCAGAGGCCAGGTTCATTTTTTCGTGCTACGACAGAAAACAATCCGTGACTGCGCTCCTTGATAGGGATGGTCTAAAACCCTTGTCTCAATGAAGAAAAATAGTGCGGCTGAAATTGCTGTTCGAGATTTATCATAAAAACTTGAAAACCGATCCAGACGTATAGCTACGACATCCAGTACGAGCATCAGTTCATACAAATCACCCTCTTGCCATTCGGTTTTGCACGCGCCAAGGGCTGACGCATTCAAATTTTCATGTCTCATTCGGGCCATTGTTGAGTAGAACAGACTCGACGCCAATGTGTTCACAGGATGCCACTCGGCTGATATGTTTCAGCAGAGGCTGGAAATGCTTTTTGTGTGAATGTGTTTGAAATGATCTCCTCCCACTCTGTAATGCTCTGTAACTCTGCAAGGGCCTAACGGTATTGGGAATAAAAATGACTAAATGCCTTATTTTATAAGTCTTTGCAGTAATTTAAGGTTTAACTGTGGCCAATGTTTAGGTGCTGTGCGTTTGTGGGCTGATACTTAAGCAAATACCAGATTTACATTTAAAGCTGGTAGCTGCCCTTGTACCCTTAGCATACACTGAAATGCTAACAGTAAATAAATGATCAGAACACCTATTATGCACAATAGTTGTAATCTTTAAACTATTACACGACTTGTAATCACTCCGTAGCCGGTTTGTAAGCGTGGAGTAGTCCACTGTGTAGTCCTGACTGTACGTTTCACTCTGATTTAAGCCACTGTGAGAAACGCAAGTGAACCTGGAAGGGAGATAATGTGTCGGAGTACCTTCAGAATTGTTTGCATTTCAACTTATGCTGATAGTACCCGTATTGATACAAACTAAAATTCCGTAGCAGGGATTCTTCAACATGAGAGTTATAGAGCGAATAGCCGAGTGTTGTTCCCATACTTGTGGCATGTCCGCAGGATCGCGATTGCAAATGACCGTGTAGCAACACCCGATCCGGATAAAGCTCGATCTGGATTGGCCCCGATCGCAATCATAAGTGTACGTGTGACACCGGTATAAATTTCCTTCTCATTATCAGGGTTCACTGTGAGTAATTGACCTAGGTAAATGAACGCCTTCACAGACTCTAGAGGCTGGCTGGCAATCCTGAACTCTTGTTCCCTTGCTTGGCTATTGATCATTATCTTTGTCTTCTGCATATTAATCTTCAACCCCACTCTTACACTCTGTCTGTTAAGGGCCTCAATCATTTGTTGTGTCTCGTCCCCATTGTTACTGAACAGGACAATATCATCTGCAAACCAGAGGTTGTTTAGGTATGCACCGTTAATCCTCACTCCTGAGCCTTCCCGTTTAATAGCTTGAATACTTCTTCCAAGCGCGCAGGGAATCGCATTGGAGAGATTGTGTCTCCTTGTCTGACCCCTTTCTTTACAGGCATCTGAATTCCTACTTTTCTTGTGGAATATTAGGGTGGCCATGGAATCGCTGTAGATATTTTCCAAGATATTTACATTAGCGTCCTGTACTCTTTGATTACGTAATGCCTCTATGATTGCTGGTATCTCTACTGGATCAAATGCCATTTCGTAATCTATGAAAGCCATCTAGAGAGGCTGATTGTACTCTGCGGATTTCTTGATTACCTGATTAATGACATGGATGTGATCCATTGTTGAGTATCCCTTCCTGAAGCCAGCCTATTCCCTTGGTTGACTAAAGTCCAGTGTTGCCCTTATTCTATTGAAAATTATATCTTGGTGAATGTTTTATATAATACAGGGAGTAAGCTAATGGGGCCTATAATTTTTCAATTCTTTATCATCTCCCTTTTTGTGGATTAGTATAATGCATGCATTCTTCCAGTTCTCTGGGACCCTTGAAGTCGATAGACCCTTCGTATAGAGAGTTGCCAGTTTTTCAAGCATTATGTCTCCTCCATCTTTAATTAAATCGACTGTTATATATAAATATATCTAGGCACTCAATACATTTTGTGTCGCAAATTTGGAACATGCCAATTCTGGAGAATTAGCCAAAAATGGGCACATGCTTTACCTAATGGCCCAAGAATGCAGTAGCCCAAATATAAGAAAAGCAGAGTACCTGTTGAACGTCATGCACTATCCCATTAAGGGGTGTACATGTGTTTTAGAGATACCTAGGAATTAAGTGCCATTTTATATATAGGTTAACTTGCAAATAAAATTTTATGTTAAATGGCCTAGGCACAACACGGACCAGTTGGCTCGAATAATTACGATAACTGTAGAGACATGGTCTGATTTTGCTGTCTGTTGGCAGGTAAGACTTCCGAATAACAATATATACTTATATATATATATATATATATATATATATATATATATATATATATATATATATATATATATATATATATATATATATATATATATATATATAATAGCAGCGCAGACCAACAAATGTAACTCAGAACATTCCTAGCTTTTATTTTGGTTTCCGAGCACGCTGCTTCGCACATTGGCACAAATGCGCAAACTGTTTCACGGAGAAGGAAATGAAAAGAAAGAAAAATATATTGTTGCAACAATCTTTCTTTTTGAAGTTGATAGAACAAGAACAGAGGTCACTTGAGCTTTACTAGCTACTTGTAACTAGTAAAGCTCAAGTAGCTAGCTAGCTACTTGAGCTCAAGTAGCTAGCTGTAGGTCACATTTCTACAGTAGCTGTTCAGTAATCAGTTTTATTGTATTACTTGCGTGACAACGTACGCAGTGGCTCAAAGGACGGCGAGTAGCCTGAAATATTAAACCGACAACATTGGACCAGTTTTTGACCCGTGATACGTTTGCTAAATTATAGCAACTACGCCTCTATAAGTTTTGTAGTTGTTCAGAAAATATATTTATTTTCACTGTGCATGCAACTTCAGCAACGATTAACCAGCAGACAAATGCGGGCCCGTAAACGTAAGAGTGTGTTTCTATCTTATCGCGACCGCCACATTACTCGTCCTTGTGTCTTTTAGTTAGCACACTACCATAATTAGAATGAACGACTAGGGTAGAGAATGTTCGAACTTTTGCTTAAACTTAGTACTTGTCTTTGTAGTGTTTAATGCCGCCTGCTTCAAAGTTCGCGGCTGCGAGGTTGTCACAAAAGGAGAAATGGAAGGAAAAGATTTCTGCATGATTTCTCTCTCTGAAACAAACCTTTTCCAGCAATATATAAACACAGCGACATAACCTAACTAAAAGATGAAGCTAATAGGATCAAATCCACAATTCGCGAGTTCGAGAAGCGAAGGCAGTTAACTCAATTTGTGCTCAATCGCGCCTTTTGGCAGCCGTAAACAACACGTGATCGCACGTTTCTCCGCACGGAGCGCCGGTCGATGACCACGGAAGTGTGGTCATAGTTTAGTATTTTCTCGGTTTAAGGCATCTTTCGGTTCTCATGTGATGCGAGGACTGCGGTGTGGACAGTCGTAAGCAAACTACAAGGCAATGACGCTCTTCTACTTGCCCGGTACGGCGAGCCTCCTCGAGGAGCTCGACAAGAAGCTTCTCGTGTTTCTCCGCGACGGACGCACCCTGATCGGCTACTTACGGAGCATCGACCAGTTCGCCAACTTGGTCCTGCACCAGACCATCGAGAGGATACACGTGGGCAAGCAGTACGGCGACATTCCTCGGGGCATCTTCGTCATTCGCGGCGACAACGTCGTGCTGCTGGGCGAGATCGACGAAGACAAGGAGAAGGACGCCGACCTCGAAGAAGTGAGCGTCGAGGACATACTCGAGGTGCAGCGCATCGAAGCGGACGCCAAGCAGGAGCTCGAGAAGCAGAGGGCGAAGGCAATGAAGGACAGGGGAATGCACTACCACCAGGAGATTACTCACGACGATTACTGACGACCCCTACGTGCGCGCTCGCTGGTCGCGAGTGCGTTTGTGCGTGCATTCCTAGTGAATTTACTGGCGTTGAAAACGTTCCGTTGCCATGTATGGACAAGGACACGCTTGTTTCTCATTTTTAATACTCACGAACGAAAGCAAGTTCGTGGTTAAACAAGGCGCGATTGTTTCGTTTATGTGAATAAAGATTTCATTCAGTCACGGCTGGCTTGCTGTACGTGATTGACAGGGTGTGCTGCGAATATTTATTTCGTGGCCGACACCTTGTCAGTAGATATCTCTTGCTTCTCGTAAAGAGTCTAAAAGCCCAAACGCATGTTAGCTCGATAGATAGGGAACGAATTGTTATCTGCTCCCCTGCTTTTGTAGCAGATCGCACGATGACAGTTGCCAAGTGGTTGGGACGACGATACATGTCGCCATGGCCATCGTCATCAGCATCACCGCCGGCCCGAGAAGTTTATGCGGATGTTTGCGTGCGCCCCGGATCCCGTTGCTTGAAGCGCTGCACGTTGTGTAGGGTGTCCCGCTGGCGGCAACGCCGCGGTTCGCGTTGACATAACACGCTAATCGATGCCCCCATGTTCATGTACCGGCCTCCTCGCGACAAACTGTCATTCGTTGCCAAACGCGACGACTTCTGTCCGATGACAGCGGCTGACGATGTCCGCCGTCAGGAAAAAGTCGACCGCCGACCCGAAAAGCGTTACCCCTTCACTCTGCGTGACAGAACTTGTCCAGGTAATTCTCAACTGCCTCCCCGAGCTCTGCAATTAGCAGAAAACTGTCTTGGTCCCCTTGGCGGGCCAAAAGAGTCGGCGTGTCCGGACTAGCGCGCTGTTTATCAGCGACGCCGCGGCACCAGATCTGACAGCTGCGTTCTCTCCTCTCGCGTTTCAGCTGACTCAGCTGGGCATTCCGCTGGAGCACGTCACATGGCCGCGTGTCACGGTCACCCCGAGCCAGTGGCTCTGCATTCGCCACACCATGACCTGCCGAAAGTGAGTTTACGGTCGCGCTTTGCCCGCGGAAGCTCGCGAGCGTGGCATCTGTCGGGGGCTCGCGCTGCAGCTCCACGCGCCCCGGTGCGCACGTTCTCGCTGTGTCAGGCACCTGGAATACGTTCACAAGCTCTGTCTGCTGAAAAGACCGAAAGCTGCACACTAACTGAAACACGAGAGCGGCAGGTCTATGCTGGGACCCATCGCCTATGCTCCCTCACGCATGCGGGTACACTCACGCGCTGAAATAGGACATCTTGGATTAGTTCGACATCGAGGAATGTGCCCACATCAAAAATACGTCCTCAAGGGTCAAAGAATTTGCATGGTTGCCACTATCTTTGCCGATATAGCAGCAGTGTTTAAAGGAAACTTCACTTTTGCGTGGTACGCAGTGGTATTCAAGCGACCCAAGGAGAGACAGAAGTATCTTCAGCCTTGCAATTTGTCATCTTACACTACTTTAGTCCCTGTGACATGCATACATGACACAGGTTTGGAATTTCTTCGACTTACCTTCAAGGCTACATGGTGCACATCTTTCACATAAAAACAATTTTGGAGTGGCACAGAGACTGTGGAACTTTCGTAGAGAAAACAAAGCCACAAACTGTGAATATTTAGATCTTTAGAATAATGTGTAGGTGTCAGATAAGGCTTTGGAAACCATGTTTGTATGTAGCTGCCTGAATCCTGATCTTATCACCCTTCTTCAAGAGCAGTGACATGTTTCCTAAGCTATAGTGTGCAAATTTGTATGTTGATCGGAAGCAGGAAAATGGCTTGTCAGAGGCAGTTCAAACTGACTGGCACAAGGGGCGTGACAGTTTATATGTCATTTGCTGCAGTGCTTCCAGCAGCGCCGACAGGTGCTCAGTGGTGACCGTGTTCAACCCACAGCGGTCTGCGCCGCAAACTTACAAGGTCGAGGCACGCTGTGCCAAGCTGAATCCAGACAAGCCCCTTTTAGCCATCACAGGTAAGAAATACATCATTGCAGTTAGTGACTATGGGCATTTATTTAGCTGTAGTATCATTGAAGGAATGTTCACAGCTGTGCTCAGAGATGATTCATGGGGTGTTGGAGAAAATCTGATGAAGTGGTTAAAGGAGACAAATCAAGGCAAGAGAATGCCAGGGCATCATGCGGTGCTGTGAAGGAAGCAGATGGGCACAGATGACAAATGGAGTAAGCGCCAGAACATTGCTTATTAAAGGAGTGCAGACACCAGATTCTCCGGTGATATTTTTCATACTCTTCTATAACAATAAAGTCCGGCACATGCATGATCGTGTGCCTAGTAATTCAATATGATTTTCATCACGCAGTTCCACATTTCATAATTCCCACCAGCAGGGTTGGATAGCCTGTGGGCCTCTTTGACTATGCAGTCCCGGATTATCCCCAAATTGTCGGCAGCTTTCGGTCAGACTATCCCTGACAGAATGGCATGTCACAGGCATGTGATTCAGCTATCGGGGACTGTATCCCGTATCTGAACAACGTACCTGAACAGCAATCAGTGAGGGTCTAATTGCATACCACCCCAGCTATCGGTGTGAAATAGCCACATGCAATATGGTACGCTTGCTCGCACAACAGTTTCACTGACCTGAAAAGCAAAATCCACCTGTTTACTACACATATAGCAATGAGCATGACACATTTAGGAAATGTATCAAGAAAAGCAAGTATGTGCGCCTGATTGCTGTCCTTGTCTCTTAAATAAAGACAAAGACTAAAGCTGCAGCAATTACATGGCTCATGAAAAGCTTGCATGATGGCACACAAAGCACCAATGTAACAGATGCGATAGCTGAGTGCACGATATTTGCCATCTGGAACGCGCAAAGCATGCAGAAGCACATGGCATCTTTTACAACATGGTGGCAAATGTCTTGCACATCTTTTTCAGACAGCTGTCGTCTGCTAGCTGCTTGTGCTTGTCCAAGCAAAAATCTGCTGGCAGCTCCAAGAGTCTGCGGGCACTCCAAGACATCCGGTCCATGAAAAAAATGAACACGTTTCTGACAACTCTTGAACTAGTGGGCGGAGCTTCCGAAGCTGTCCGAGCAAAATCGAATGTGGCACAGCAGTCCCAAGCAGTCTGGGGCTGTCAGGGACTGGTAATCGAAGAGGCTGTTTGTGGAGTAAATTATGAGTAAATGATGGAGTAAACGTAAATTATGAGCGACCGAGGTCACAGAGTTCTGGTGAACCACCACAGTGTTGACGAAAGCATTTGCGTCTCCCGGCCGTGTTTCAGCAAATGCACATGCAGCCGCTCTGAAAATGTGCTGGCACCATTGTCTTTAACGTCGCACTATTTTGGTCTCAACAATGACGTTGTCATGATGGCTGTCACAATGACTTCGTAGAAGGGAGCCACATTTAGTTTGTAGGCTTTAAAATTGAAATAAATTACCTTTTATCCGTCTGCTGTCAGCCATACTTTCTGAAAGCATTCCTCGTAAGCATGGAAAGCTTGCATTGTTGTCAATTCAGCCTCTAAATTTTGTACGTACACTCCTTTAATGCTTTATGGCTTATATATGCACATGATCTGATGTTATAGCTATCAGTGACTGTGATCATTGCTTTACATGACACCAGTGGTTATGACACTGGCTCTCCATCAGAATCCAGCGACATAGACGTAAAAATTCATGTTGCACTTTCACAAACATGACAGCAGTTTGGACCAGTATAATCTAAAGAAGGGAAGCGGACAGACTAGAAGCAGACAGGAGGAGCGCTCATGCTAATGATCATGTTACTGTACCAACTCGCGCAACTTTCTATCTTTTTGCACCTCACAGAAGTTCCTCATCGACGCAGGAGCCCATCAGCGGCATGCACGGATTGTACTATAAATCGATGCAGTACTTGCAAGTTGTTAATGGCTTTCGCATACGTGTCTACAGGCAGCGTTTGCTGATGTTGAACCTGGGCCTCCGCTGACCTTTTCATTGGATCTTCCTGGAAGCTGACGTAGGATGCACGATGATCGGTGCTGACTTCCTTACAGCCCATGGCCTCCTTGTCAATATACGACAGCGTCGTCTCCTCGACCCCAAGACATCTTTTTCCATTCAGGGCATTACTTTGTCGGCAACTATCACTTGCATGCCTTCCTGCACTTTAGTTGTCGATAGTCCTATCACCACTTTGCTGCGCCAGTTTCCAGAATTGACTGCCCCACCTGACTTGAAGCAGTCTGTTCACCATGAGGTGGTACACCACTACATCACCGCTATAGACCCTCCCATGTTCTCTTACCCTCGTCACCTGGCCCCCGACAACCTTAATGTTGCCCATGCAACATTAAGATTGTTTGGCCATCTTCCAGCAACTGGGCATCTCCTCTGCACATGGTACTTGACCTGAGCAAATGCTGTCAAAATTGAACGCATCACGGCGATGTGCTGTGGAAATTTCAAGGCAGCGTGGTGACTTGTCTTTTGTATTTGTGTATTTTCTCGCTTACTTTTAGCCTCCTTTTCACAGTAACAGTAGCTTTTTTTAAAGACAAGATCTTCCTTGGCGACTTCAGATGGATTTAGGGTCGCTGTGATCTGGGTATTTGGGCACTTTTATCTCGTCAAATTATACCACTTGAGGCCTTCTAGTGAACACAAGACAACGAAAAAGGTGGGAAAGTGAAGCTTGGAACGGCCCATCATGGTAGCTTAGCAGCTATGGTGTTGCGCTGCTAAGCATGAGGTTGCGGGATCAAATTCCGACCACGGCGGGTCGTTTCAATGGGGGCAAAACGCAAAAATGCCTGTGTCCCATACATTGTGGGCACGTTAAAGATCCCCAAGTGGTCAAAATTAATCCAGAGTCCCCCACTACGGCGTGCCTCATAATTCGTGATTTTGGCACTTAAAACACCATAATTCATTCAAGTCATTCGAGGCTTGGAATGAAAAGTTAATGTAGAGCTATTTACAGAGCAGTAATAATGCATAATAAGGAGTAGTAATAAGGCCTCTTCCAGCGGAGACTGCTGGGAGAGGCCTTCATTCTGCAGTGGACGTAAAAATAAGCTTATGATTATGAATAATGTATAATTAGTGCAAAAAGGTCGAAGTGAAACACAGATGCACTTATTTAAACTGCACGCATCTAAAACCAGAACCAGAAGTATGGCTTTACTCAACGAAAAACATGGGCCGATCCCGGAGATAGTGCAGCCTAAACATCAAACCACATACAACACTAATGAACCCAAGAGGACCTTGTCTTTCTTCAATAACAGCAGTTGACTTGCTTTTTTTTTTTTACAGAAGGGCATTATAGATGGGTAGTACAGCTCAGATGATTTTTTTATTTATGTCTCCTTACACAATATATTCCAACTTCTTTTTTTTTTTTGCAGGCTGTATTTATGAATTGTTTTGAACTGTGCTTGTCTTTTTTATGTATTGGTCAATTTGCAAAATGTACTCATCTCATTTCCCACTTGACCTTCTCCCTGTTGGTTTGTGCGTGGCACAAAATAAAAAAAAGAAGAAGTTCAGCAGCATGTTACACTCCTGTAACACAGGAAGGTGAAAGTCTGCTGCACACATGGTAATGCATTAAGTTATGCAATCAGAGGGGTCAGACTTCATCCAAGACGTAACAAGTCACAGTGTGAAGTAAACATTTGGCACTGTAGGTCAACCTCCTCAGCGACACATGTGAGCACCTAATGCACTACCTAAGTGAGTGAGTACAAACTTTATTGAATATGAATAGCAATAAATATAAATAATATAAATATAAATTTATAATATAAAGAAGAATATAAATATAAAAGTAAGGCACGATGGTTGGGCCCCCTATTCCAGGACCTGTAAGAGTTGGAGGATAATCCCACCGCTGGCAAACAGTTGTACGAGTTGGGGTCGGGCATGAAATAGGTGGTAGGTGGCCCATGCTGTCGTCCAATTCACTCATGCTTATGACATGGTTGTAGGGAGGAACTTCCTCTCATCGAGAACTAGGAGTACGGGATTTAATTACAATATTTATGTTATGACAGGAGGTACATTTCAACAGTCAAGCATGACTCCCAAATGGAACCCGAAAAACGAAGCACGCGAGCACACTGAGCAGCCGAAAAAAACTGCTGCTTAAAAACCCTTGGTCCCCCCTAGATCCCTAGGTGAGGGAAAACTGCCGTTCAACCTCCGTCCAAACGGACCGTCCAAAGTCTTCGTTGGAGGCGTAGTCGGCCCGCCTTTGAGGGGGAGGGCTTGCACTCTCACACCTGCACTTTGGATTCACAGGACACACCGAGGTGAGCGGGTCCTCATAGACATGGGTTGTCACGCTTGACCCCAGCCGGCGCCTCTTGATTGCAGAGCGGACTCCTCAGGTAGCCGCCGCGATTGTCAGCAGACTGTGACGAATTCTAGGGCCCATGAAAATGTGCTGCAAAACAGCCTTTTCCAGGCGTGCTCTTGCTCCAAGTAGACCGTGAAGACGACAGCTAATCATGTAACAATACTCGGTCCGCTGAGCGTGGCTAGCCTTGCTGGTGTCGCCGACTCTCCGAAGGAGGCGCATGGTTGATTAGCTTTGCTGTGGTCGCCAGTTCCCCGAAGGAGGCGCATGGTCGCTGGCGTCGCCGGTTCTCCGAAGACACGCATTGTTGGCTCTCCAAAGCCACTCGTCGCAGTGGGCTGGGAAGGGTTCGAAGATCGCTACCCCCACATTACGATCGAAACAGCTGCGGGGGGCCGGAAAAGGTTTGCAGATCAGTATCCCTGCAGGCCAATCATAACAGGCCCCAGCGGCACGAGCGGCTCGCTTGGCTTGGTCCAGAAGAGCCAATTGGCTCTCCCGACCCTCCTCTGCATGCCATGCCTCCCACTGCCTATTCCTCATTAGTGGATGTCGGTGTAATATAGGGCTGCCTATGTGCGAAGGCCTCCTGGGGCACTCCCATATGATGTGTTTTAGTGTGGATGTGTCTGTGCACCACGGGCACTCGTCAGTGAACCTCGTGGGGTGTATTCTGTGTAGATGGTGCAGGTTGGAGTATGTGTTCGTCTGAATACGATGCCGGACCCTCTCCTGTTTGCTGTTTAAATCGAAGTGAGGATCTCCAAAACTTCTCCGCTCCTGCCTTTGCTGTAGGAGGATGTCACGAGTATTCGGTGGAAGGTTGTCGCTAGGCCATGCCGTTGCTCGGACGTTTAATCCTCGAGCAATACGGTCTGCCCTCGCGTTTCCTGCCAGTCCCTCGTGTGCCAGGCACCATATGGTAGTGTGGTACCCTTCTAGTTGATTGCCTAAAACTTTGAGTATTGATTAGGGTGCCGTTCCATTTAGAAACAGTGGCAAGCCGCTTGCGAGTCGGATAATATGACAGCCGAATTGGTTTGGCGCTCGCTGTCCTGAATGGCCAAAGCGATGGCTGCAGCCTCTGCCACACATGCCGAGGTGGTTTTGAACGATGCCGTCGTTATGTTGTTCTTACATGTAGAGACTATGGTGAAGTTGTCTGAGCTGGTTCGACTGGCATCCGTATAATACACTCCTGGTCCCATGCCAAAACGTTTGTGAAGAGTCTTTATCCTTGCTCTGTATCGTCCGGGATGATACTTGGGGTGCATGTTTTTGGGAACTGGGGCCACTGTGATGTGCGATCGAACATTGCGGTCTATCTGTGCCGTTTCCTCTCCGCAGTACTGGGGTCTCAGGGGAAAGCCTAACCTCGCCAATACTTCCCTTCCTTGAGTTGAAGAACAAAGTCGTTCTTTCTGAGCATATAACGTCGTGCCTGCATACTCATCAAAAGTGTTGTGCAGACCCAGTCCTTCGTATCTCTCTGTGCTAACGCATTCGAGGAGACCAAGGGCGGCTTTGAAGCCTTTTCTTATTATTGTGTTTGCCCGTGTGATTTCTTGGTTTGTCAAGGCCTGATACAGAAGGCGTATGTAATGCAGCTTATTACGAGCACGTGAACCAGGCTGTTGGTCTCTCCCTCACTTAGGCCGTCTCTGCTTCTTGCCACCTCCGTATCATCCTGGCCACGTTTCCTGTGAGCCCTTTAGTTTTTGAAGGGTGTGGGATGTTCCAGCATTCTGCTGTATCCACATCCCCAATATTCTGAGTGTCTCCACTTCACGAATCGGCACCCCATCAAGAGTCAGAATGATTGGCACCCAGTCCTTTCTTGCGTATTTCGCACGCACCCGAATGAATCCTGGTTTTTTGGGTGCGCATGCCATGTCCTCCGCCCTTGCGTATTCCATGACTGCGTCTATAGCCTTTTGAATAGTTTCTTGCTTGTCCCCATAGGACCCCTGGTGAGCCAAGAACGTGATGTCATCGGCATATATCGCACAGCCGAGATTCGGGTATTCATCTAGCTCCAGGGCTAGCTTTCTCATCCCCACATTAAACAGCAGTGGAAAGAGTATAGCTTCCTGAGGGGTGCCTCTGTCTGGACAATTGAATGTGTCGGACCTCGTGGAGCCTAATCCGATTGTGGCCGTGCGGTCACTGAGGAACGAGCACACGTAGTTATAAATTCGTGTTCCGCAGTTCACCGCTTCCAGTCCCTCCAGAATAGTGTGATGGGAGATGCTGTCGAAGGCCTTTTTGATATCCAATATCAGTACAAATTTGTTGTCCGACTGTCTGTTGGGGTGCAGGACCTTGTACTTTAGTAGTAGAAAAACGTCCTGTGCTGATATGTAGGGTCGAAAACTGAACATGTTGGAGGGGAACATGTTGTTTAGTTGTAGGTGGTTCGAGAGCCGGACCTGCACAACATTTTCTAAGAGTTTTCTTGCTCACATTAGGGAGATGGGTCGAAGGTTGTTGATGTTATGAGGCTTACCGGGTTTAGGAATGAGAATAATTTTCGCTTCCTTCCATTCTTTTGGAAGGACACCGTCCTCTTGTCCAGAATGTGTTGTTAAAGAATTTGGTCAAGCTCTCAGGTGTGTCGTCACTTAGATTGCGAATCATTGCGTTCGTGACCTGATCGTGTTTTTCCTGAAGGAGTGTGCCGCTGCATAAACCTCATCAAAGGTTATGGGGGCGTCTAGTTCCGGTTGGTCCTGACCTTCGTAAACTAGTGCCCGGTCGGAACAGTTCCTACGTATATCTGTTTAATTTTGTCTATCATGTCGGCTTTCCGACCTTCAAACTCATTTTCCAGCAGCTTGAGTGTGCGATTTGCGACTGTTTTTGTTCCTCCCGGGTCAATCATACTTCGAAAAATGCACCATGTTGTCTTTGTAGTCAACGTGCCCCGAAGCAAGTCGCTGAACTGACGCCAATTGCTGTCGCTTAACTTTTGTGTGTATTCGTTAGCTTCCTGCGCTAGCTGAGCTATCCGTATCCTGAGTTTGTGATTAAGCTTCTGCCTTTTCCATCGTTTTGTGAGGCCTCTCCAGGCTTCCCAGAGATGCAAGAGGTGACGGTCCATGGCTGGAGCCTCTGTTGTTGTTTCAATTGTTTTTGTGACCCCAGCATGAATAACTCTAATCCACTCGGCCCATTCTCGTACGTCTGTTACGCCGTCGATCATTTTCTGTTTTTCACGAAATTTGGTCCAGTCGGATAGCCTTGCCTTGCCGATAGCTCTTCGAATCCTGGCTGCATTAACCTATATGCTTAAAATATAGTGATCGTATCCTAGGTTTTCCCCAAGGTTCGTCCATCGCATCTCACTTTCGTTGTTGGTGAACATTCCCGATTCGTGTTGGGAGATCCGGTTGTGTTAGCTGGAAAAGTCCGTAGCGCTCTACGACATCTGCTAACAAGATGCCCTTGGGATTGTCTCTACTGTAGCCCTAGTTTGAGTGTTAATGTCTCCTAACAATATTAATTTGTCCCTACCTTGAGCGAATCGCATCGCGGTGGCTGCCATGTTTTCAAAATCCACCTGTTTTTCTCTGGGAGAACTATAAACGTTGACAATAATTGTTTTAGGTTTGCCCCTTTTCTGCGGCCAAATCATGATTATCTGGTGCTGAATAGGTTCCCCCCAAGATGCGCTACCTAAAGGTTCTTTCGTTCTTTCTTTCTTTCTGTTTTTCCTCCTTTCAGGCTTCCTTTTCTTCATTCTTTCTTTCTTTCGTTTCTTCATTCGTATTCAGCCATTGCATCTTTTCTTGCTTACACGGATATGGGCCATTCCTGATGATGATACATTTTGCATCACCGGGCTGGATGCAGCTTTTTTCGGGTAAGAGCCATTGCAACGAGCCACTTAAAAGAGCCCTGAACCACTTTTTATCGAAGTGGAGAAAGGCATCTGAAGTAAAAATAGGCTATTTCAGAAATACTTTGCCTAAAAAAGTACTTCAATACATCAGCAGAAGCGTAGTTATTGGCAATCAAACATGGCCTCCGCTGTGCTCCTGTTCCTTCTTCAATGCCTTGCACTGCAAAGGCTATGGCGCAGTGGGGCTTGCCCACAACGCTCCGCCTTCTAAATGTCACCATGGCGTGCAGTTCAAATTTCCTTTTGGATGTTAACGTAGACACCACAGCTTGCACCTTGGGTGCCTACGACATACTGAACATAAGCGAAATGTGGTTGTCCTCAGCGAGCCACAGTGCACTTAGCCAGTAGACTCGAGCAGCACCCTGCGGCGGCCGCGGCATCTACACCATGTAGCCGACCCCAGCTTGATGTCAGCTATTCGCCAATAGCAGCCGTCTAAGGGAATGACGAAATGGTGTGTCCGATCGCGAAGTAGTGTGTCTAGAAGAGAGTGAGGACAGGGCCTTCTGTTGAAGAGAGGGCGTTTGAGAGAAAGATGAGCATGATCTGCTTGCAAGCTTCACGCACCGCATATGACAGCAAAACTTGACTGAGATGTTCACAGCAGCATATACTACCCGTGGACTATGCCATTTCACCAAGCCCAAGGTGTGGTTCAGAGCCCCTTTAAGGCTTTCGCTTTAATAATATCTTATAATCTGCCTCATCCACCATCTTTCCATTGGCCACGTGTCCTATTGTCTCTGCTTTAATTTTGTGACAGTAATGGTACTTCTTCAAGCTATGTAGTTCGACTTTTTTCTCTTTTCCCCCCATAAATATTGCATGTTTACTGTGATTGTGGCTGACATGCAATTGTGACTGTATAGACATAAAAAGGCATGACTTAATGTAATGAAGTCCAATTGCCACCAAAAAATCTGGCAGTGGTTCTTAGCCATTGCTAACTCCTCAAACCCTCTTTTCATTGAAGCTTTGAAACAAATCTCAATAATTGTGTGTGCATACTGCTTGACAAGGGATGATGGGTGTGTATGTCAAGATCAGGTAGAGGTGTCACCAGAAGTTTTATGTTTGGCTTGTGGAGGTGTCACGGCCCCAATGTCTTTGACAGCAGGCCTCATCCATGACTGGAGCATTCCTCTTACTTTCAGCCATGATGCTACTGGGACTGTTGTCTAGGACAGTTTGCATTAGCAATTCCTAGGGGCTGAATGCACAGTGAAAGCTTGTTGACATGAAATTTTCTTCCATGCTCTTAAAAAGGATTTAAGTCGAGGTTTTAAGTAGTTCCTTTTTTTTTTATCCTCATGTAGCTTCTGGCTTGGTTTGAACCTACTCTCGTAGCTGAGCTATGTTTGATTAAATGCAATACTGTATGTGTGTCACCAGATTTGTGGTTGATCAGGCATGCATCCTTGTGGCGTCTTGCTCACCGTTTCCCATTGCTGTGGTGTGCAGACCAGTGGGCGCTGTACCTGTACAGCACACGCACCAAGAAGCTGCTGCACAAGAGTCGGCTGGAACGAGACCTCGTCTACTGGGCCTGGGTCACACCATCCACACTGGGACTGGTCACACGCGACGCTGTCTTCCATTGGGACTGCTCTTCGGGTGGGTGATCCCGTGATGCTGGTCTAGGAGATGCTGTTGGAGTGGAGTTGAGTTGGACTTCTTTCTATGTGCTGAGCAGTTGTGCGAGCTAGGTGTTCTAATTCTTTTTGCCAGTAGTCTCGTGGTTCCTGGTAACATCATGGCTTCTTGTGACTTCATTCTTATAGCCTCGTAAACGGAAGTAAAGCTTAGGATGTATTTGCCCACTCGTAGGGGCGCAAAGGGACGATATAGCAGTGACGTTCAAGCGAAGGCCAGTCTTGAGCATGGTTTATGTAAGCATTTGTTCATTTGTATTACTTGGGTTGCTAGGTCATGGAGCTGCTTAGCGCACTCATTGACTCCAGGCTGCACTGTCCTTGCTTTCTTTTTTTCTTGCAGCTGGTCCTGTGGCATAGAAGTTAGACTTGCTGCTTTTGTTTGTCCTTGATGCGCAGCTAATGCACTCTTAGATGTGTGGTCTGTTTGTAAAGTTTGCAAACATTGCAAATATAACTAAATGCATGGCCTGTTTGTAAATTTTGCAAGCTTTGCAATTGTAAGTCAGTGGTGGAACAAATGCGCCAATTGCGCCAAGCTGCACCGAGAGCAGTCCTTTGTGCCATCCTGCGCCAAAACGGCATCTTAGCGGAAAGTTGCACCCAGCCTATGCCAAAGCATGTTCATTGACGCAAAACATTTGCGTTGAGCTTGAGTCGCTGTGCTATTTTGGTGAAATAGCATCGCTGATGCAAGCGCAAAACCGTATTTGCATCTTGTGCATGCGCAGTGGTGCGATGCTATTTTTTTTAGCAGCCGCAAAATCTTTGCTGCCCCTATTTGAAAAATCCGTAACGTGCATGGCATGATGTGAGTACATTGCATGATGTCATGTTCAGTGCAGGCGTGCGTGCTCAATCGGTCTTGCAGTCCACCTTTGCCGACAAGCCGTGGCTGTCATACTATGTTGCATCCTGAGTTAATAAACACGCGTTTGTTGACAGTCTGTCTGTGGTGCCTTCTCTGCGCCATATTGACGAACCCTGCCACAGGCTTTGTGTGTCGTGGTGTGGAGGAGCATCGCATCCTTTCCTGACCACGCTTGCAGGGCAAGCCTTGTGCAGACCCATCTCCACAACGTACCGATTGTATCAGTTAAAATTTACATGGTATATGGTAAACACGTGCATTGGACCCTGCGCCCAAAAATTTGCATGGTGTATTGTAAGCAGATGTGCCTTGGACCAAAAGTGCTTGCTGCTGCACCAAATCGGCTTTTCGCCTGTGCCAGGACCTGCGCCGAAAGGTGAAATAGCTGTTCCACCACTAGGTCAGCCGGCCTGTTTCCCTGCCAAGCGCAGGGACGCTGACAGCGACGAGCGGCGTTTTCAAAACGGCAGTGGTAGTTGCAAACGCCAGACGTTGTAGTTGATGTTTCATTGCGGGTGCCTGTGCACCTTGATTTGCTGGAACTACGGCTGCGTGGGCGATGAGATGACGTGCGGCGATGTTCCGCTCCACAGATAATGCGTTCCAGGCGCTCACACAAGGAGTCGGGCCGAGATTGCGCTACTGAAGAGCAGGGAAGGGTTTGCAGGGCGGTTGTATTGTCACCCGGAGACGATGCCGTGGCTGCGATGGTTGGTGGGCTACTTCCATGACTTTGTCAGCTAAAGCAGCAAGTCCGGTAAGGTCCATGGTAGAGGCTGTCGCCAGGACCATCTGCACGTTAGACGGGAGTCATTGCAAAAACAATTCGTGCAACAGCGCGTCGTCGATGGATCTTGCGTTGTTTCTGAGCAGTTGCCTCATTCGGCGAAGAAGTTGGCTAGGGCATCAGTTACCGAGTTCTTCAGTGGACAGAAGCTGCTGGATGCGAGAACGCTGTCAAGCTGCTGTGCGCTGTAGCAGGGCTGCTTTGAGATTGTCATAGGCGGCGGTAGACAATGGGAAGTTCAACAAATCTGCTACTTCGTCAATAGCAGCGGGCGAGAGCGCTGCAACGGCGTAACGAAACGTTGAGGCTTTAGAGCTGACACCAGCGACTTGAAATTGCGATTCGGCCGAAGAAACCACGCTGAAGGACGCTGGTCCCAGTACTGTGGGAGGCAGACAGCGATAGCCGAACAGGAGGGCTCACCGTGTTCCTCAGAAGGGTTCTGGCCTTGAGCTCTCGTAGCATTGGTCTGGTCCATGGTTGTCTCTACCACGGGAGTGTATGGCAGTAACACGTCCGTGGTCACCAAACTGTGGCGACGAGCGACCACGTAGACCGGTAAAGTCTCGGGCTCTTGCGGGAGAGGAAAAACCGACACTCCTTCTCTTAGCGTAGCGTTCTTTTGAATTAATGCCCTTCTGAATGCTAGCCTATGCCAGAGCGTGCCAGCCGCTCGTGCCTCCTGTAGACGCGAGTGTCTACGTCATTCTCATGCAACGCCGATGCTGCTGTCGCTACAAGTTCATTGCAGTTGCACTGAATATACAAAGTTCCAACACAGCTCTCTGCTGAGGCTTGAAGAAATTTGCGCAGTGCTTGTTTTCAAATCTGATACATAGCGCTCAATCTATTATGCCATCATATGCAGCTCCACACATCATTGTGCTCACCACCATGATAAGGCTCGATAAGTGGCCTGTGGGTTGTGGCCAGGGTAGCGAGGGGGCATTCTTTGACTGGTAACAAAGCACCCAGTGGTGTATGAGCAGAATTGAACCTTCTTTTTGTTTGGGAACCCTGGCCATATTTCACTCACCAGCGGTTTATGAGAGACGAGCCCACTGCAATGTATATCCCAAATTTAGTGGTTATGTAATGAGAGAAATGCACAGTGAGTGATGGAACGAAACATTTTAGGGGTAACGTTAAGAAACAGGAAGCTAGCAGTGTGAATGAGAGAACAAACAAGAGTAGCCAATATCCTAGTGGAAAAAATCTGTGGATCCCAAGGGCTGTGGGAATCAGCTTAAGCGACATTTTCATTGGTGTTTGTGAAGAATGCTGTTGCTGTTTAGCAATCATTTGCAAGTAGAGACGACACAATACAGATGACAATCATTTCCACTGGAAATGGCCTCGCTGAACAGAAACTCTTTGCACTCAGTCATGCCTTTGACACATGATGACTAAGGAATAACAAAGATGGAATGGCCATGACGACATGAAGATGACAGTGTGAATGACGAGGAAGACAGGATAACAATGGCATGACGACACTGGAATCACTACAGCAGCATGATGGAACCACCAGAACAGCATGACGACTGCATGATGACCATGGAACCACGCTGCTGGAGTAAGGATGATGGCATGACGACGACGGGGTGCTGACCATGGGATGGCGACACTAGTGTGATAATGATGATGGGATGATGACTGCATGACAACCATTGGATGACAACAGTGGTGTGACAACGATGACTCTGGAATGACAACCATGGCGTGACGACGACTGCCTGATGACCATGGGATGACAATGCTGAAGTGACGACAAAATGGCAGCCCTGTGATGAAGACAATGGCATGATGATATGACAACGAAGAAATTATTACAGTGGGCATGAAGGCGATGAAATGACCGTGTGTCGATGTTGGAGCTCACATGCATCACTTGCTGCTGTGGGCCGCCTTAATTCGCACTATATCCGGTGTTTGTTTGCACTGTGTTCAGTACCATGGGCCACCATACTTTGCATTATATTCACTGTTTGCTTGCAATATGTCTGGTATCGTGGGCTGCCTTATTTGGCACTACATCCAGTGTTTGTTTGCACTATGTCCTGCACCGGCCAATCGGGCTGCCTTAATTTGCTCTGCATCCGGTGTTTATTTTCACTATGTTCGGCACCGACCAATTGTGCAAGACTAGCCAGCAGCTAGCAAGGACCGCAATGGTACAATGACGATGACATTACATTTAGTGTGATGCACGCATTAGGCAAGACAGCCTTCACCAGCAGAAGCAGCAAGGATGTCGATGGAAGAGGCAAAGAAAGCGTTGCTTTAATATGGAGCTGGGCAGGTCATGTAACGCATAGGACAGATAACCGGTGCTATATTAGGGTTACAGAATGGATACCAAGAGAAGGGAAGTGCATTCGAGGACGGCGATGAATTAGGTAGTGTGACGGAGTTGGGAAATTTGGAGGCATAACTTGGAATCGGCTGGCGCAAGACAGGTGTAATTGGAGATCGCTTACAGAGGCTTTCGCCCTGCAGTGGACATAAAAATAGGCTGATGATTATGATGAATGAGAGAAACAGTTACCAAGCTAGAAAAGAATAGCTAGTGCATGTTAAGGTGATAATCAAGAATAGCATCCCTACCACCAACAACACTGGAAGGGTCTTGCAAAATATGTAGTACACAAGGCTCATGTGAGGGAAGCTAGTGCATTAAAGGGCCCTGAAACCACCTTTCAGATTTTTTAACACATTTAAAATAAACATGCACATTGTGTATAGAATCATGTACATCACAAACATGGCAACACTGCGTGCTGCAGGGAAGCTACAAATCCAAAAAACAATTGTGCTCTCCCCTCTGGTCTTTTCTGGTCCATTCTTCACGCATTGTGATGCCAGCAGGGTCATGCATGGGACATTACCAGGGTGATAGTTGTCGATTGGTACAGCTATGAGGAATGTCAGTTCTGATCCATCTGCCAGCATGCGTCTGCCATGAATTTGCACGCCCGCTCTTCCTTGTGTTGCTTGCTTCTCATGCGCAGTCAACTGCTTTCACGTCGTGTAGTGTGTTGTGTACAGCGGAAATTGTGTGCAGTCAAGAAGCGTGGAGTTCTGGTAAACAAAAGCTGATGGTGTTTTCAAACATGGAAGGAACAGCAACGTGACTATCAGCATTGACGTGGTGTTCCCGTGCTTCTTAGATAAGTACACTGGAAAAGTAGCAAGGACGAGAGCTCAGTGGTTTAGCAGCCCTTCGTGTCTGTGGCACAACTCGCCAGAGTGTTGTAGAGTATAACACCATCTTTTCCTTTTGTTGATTCCAGCCCCAACAGAGCCGGTGTTCATGTTTTCACTTCATGAGCGCATACGCAACACGGAACTCGTGGGCTACATCACAGACCCAGGCCTCAAGTGGCTGGCGGTCACTGGACTCTTTCAAGAGGTCGGTCCAAAACAAATGCTGTATTTTTCTTCTTTCTTTTTTGTGTTTTCAGGTATAACTAGCATAAAGCTCACATTTTTTAAATTTAGCAGCAAATTCGAGGTGCAGGTTCTATGGAAACTTCACCTTGAAGCGTTACTTCACGGCAGTGCAGCCATGAAGCCACACCTCAGGGCAAAGTTCTTTACATCCAAAGATTTGTTATCTTCAAGGGAAAGCTAGCGAGAGCGTCATCTCTCTGTCCCGGCTCCTTCCCTGGGCTCTGCAGGAGCAGGTGGTCTCTGGCCTGGTCCAGCTGTACAGCGTGGACCGGCGAGTGAGCCAGCTGCTGCCCGGCCAGTGTGCGCAGCTGTGCAGGCACCAATTTCAAGGCCAGGCACACGCTTCGCAGCTGCTGCTGCTGGCCGACAGGGGACCCGCGGTACAGCGGCCCGAGGGCCGGCTCCACCTGTCCGAGCTGGGCCCGCCTGCCAGCACGGGTGGCGCCCTACGCGGGCCCATCGCCGAGACGCTGGAGTTCTTTGACCCCCTCGACAAGTTCGACTTCCCTGTGTGTCTGCAGGTCAGCTGCGGTTTTTGTTTTGCTCATTTGAATGAGCTTTCTTTAGAGAGATGCCACATAGGGGTAATAATTTATGGAGTCCCTAAACTACCTCTTGCATTTTACACATTTTAAATTAAATTCATGCATCATGTGCAGAATACTGTAGTGATTATCTTTGGCAAATATGGCAAACAAGGAAAGCCTCAAATTTTTTAAAAATCTCGAGATGAAAGCTGATGTTGCTGCGATTAGCATTGAAGCAGTGCACTGACACACCGTATTGCAACCGCTGAAACATGCCATCTATAAGGTGTGTGTGCAACCGGTGTGCTCTCCCGTGCTGCGCCGTCCAGCGCTGTCGCAGAGTAGTGCCCGCATGGAGTGTGTGTGTGAATATATACTCAGACAAAATTGTACGAATATTGATGACACCATTCCTACTCCGGCCACCACCGTAGAAATTTTAATGATTTTTTTGTCATTGAAGTGCGGCATATATGCAGTGGCACTTACACAAGTTCGCAGCAAAGAGGTTCATTGAACTGTGACAGATACCTAGCTTCACACACCTAGTTATCCAAGTTGGGGCGAACAAGGTTCACTGAAGAACGGCACGTTACCCAGTAGTACAAGTTGGCCAACTGGGTTAACTGATGACTGGCACATACCCAATGTCACATAGTGAGTGACCCAAGTTGA
This sequence comes from Dermacentor andersoni, assembly GCF_023375885.2. NCBI lineage: Eukaryota > Metazoa > Arthropoda > Arachnida > Ixodida > Ixodidae > Dermacentor > Dermacentor andersoni. The sequence continues at coordinate 154,548,000 of NC_092816.1, read as the reverse complement.
CCACACAATTTGTATTGAAATCGGTTCCCTCATTACAGCAACATGATGCTCTAACCACTAGACATAGACTACCCAGTGACGCAAGTTGGGAAAACGGTTAGCGACGCCAAATTTGTCGACAGCTGGCCCTGTGTCCTAAAAAAAAGGGGGGCTTGCCCATTATGTGCCACTTATCCTTCTGTGAAGCTACTGTTCAGGTGGCATAGTGTAGAGGGCAATGAGAGGAGGCCTTCTGGTTCTGTGACGCTGCACATAGCTTTCGCTGCACTGCATGGAACTAGTAAGTAAGCAGTAGGGTGTGCCTGCGGAGATGGTTGCGAAGGAGAGCGAGAAACTGGGCAGTGACGTAGTCATTCATTGAATGTCTGCGACCTTGTTATTACATCATTCTGAAGAATGTTTGCAGCTCTGTGTTCACTATAGAGTGGTACACAGCTGCTACAATAAAAAGGGTTTTCCAGCTTAAGGGGGTTAATGGGTCCTCTAACTTGTAATTAGTAAATTACGCTTTTGCAATAG